>NW_024366703.1:1069052-1502183 GCF_014805655.1 Passer montanus | reverse complement strand
ATGTTTTCCTTTCCCGTCCCGCCGCCGGCCGGCCCGGCCTCGGCCGCCCCCGGCCGCGACCCCCGCCGCGGCTCTTCGCCGCCCCCTGCGCTGGGCAGCATCGCTCAGGACATGGTAGCTGTCCACATGCTTAAGCTCTACGAGAAGTACAACCGGGAAGGGAGCCGGCCCGGCGACGGCAACACGGTCCGCAGCTTCAGAGCCAGGCCGGGTAAGACGGGCCGGGCGCGGGGGCACGGCTGGAGCCCCCTCGCTCCTCTTTCGCTTTAAAGCGACGGGTTTGCGGCGAGGTTGCCCCTGACTGCGGGGGGTGCCGCTCTGGGTGAATGCCGGGGGGTCCCTTGCTGCCCACACGGACAGGGTGTCGCCACTCGCTTTGCGAGGCTTCCCACCTTCCCTGGCTCCCTTCCCTTCCCGAGAGTACTTCCCCTGGGAAAGTCTCCGTTGCTGTGGATGCAAACCAGCGGCAAAAGAAGCGCCGTTCCCAGCGCACATCGCGCTGGGCCAAAAGATCTGTTCAGAAATACTTGGAGCATAAACCTAGTAGCGAGGGCTCCGGGCACTGGTCCTCTGCCCGGCTCCTCTCGCAGCCTCAGAAGTTCCTGCTAGGCAGAGTGCCGCCTACAGGACCGCCTAAAATTGATCGGCATCTTAAACTCCTTGCACTGCCTGAACCTGAGACGACACATACCTGACCTCCCTCTCCCCGGTTTTACCTGGCTTGAATTTGAGGGTGGAGAAACATATGTATTGTGTCAAAACTACACTTTCGTTATCCCAATATTACGTCAAATAATAAAAAGGAGGTTTGCCTCGTTAATAGTCCATACATTTGTTATCCTTTGCCAAGGAAATGCAAATTCTTTTCTGGAAAACTTCTTCCTTCTTCGGTTAACACTTACAGACTGTAACTAAGATCTTAGTTCTTAAAATAAGAACTGCATGAGTTTCCAGACAACAAGTTGTTACTACCTTGTCAGAAACATTAATTATTCTATTTAGATAAATCAGATGGATTGAAACTCACAAAAGCAAATTTTGCACTAATCTATTTCTCCTCCACTTAACTCTCATGTATAGAGTACAATGCAGCATACAGTGGTTTAGGGAGTGATTACTATAATGTTGCACAATAATTCATATTCTCTTGTGCACCCCAGTTTAATTTCTATCCTATGTCAATTGTAATACTAAAAAGCAAACATATTCAAGGAGGGGGAAACTCCATGGAAAAGTAAGTGGCTAATGAAAATGTCTAAAAATCTAGGAGTTACTGTCTAAAGCAATTGGAGGCACTTAGGAGAAAAATAAATGGTCATGCTCTAGATCATTACCTAGCAGTTGCTAGAATAGGGGATAGGAAGGAGCTTGCACTGTGGATGGTTTTCATGACCTACTGTTAACACTTATGTTTTTCTGTGAACTGAGCAGCTAATACTGGCTGTCACACAAATAAGGCCTTGGGCTACAAGAGTGATTTGGGGACAAAGCAAGAATTTTTTATAATTTTTCAAATAATCTGATGCACATACTACTTGCATCAAAGTAGTCTAAGTTGTAATTCTGTTTTAAAAAAACTAAAATAGCTGCATTTTCTGCCCACAGATAGGCTGTGCTGGTCAAATACAAATCAATATTATTTTGCTCATTTGTCTGATCATGCAACCAAGGCAGAGAGGCCCAAAATTAACTAACTTGGCTTTCCCTACAATGGAAATAAGGCATATCTATGTCCAAAACTCATGTCTTATCCTGTATCTTATCTATGTGCCTTCTCTACTGGATCCCATCTGTCCCAAATAGCATGCCATGAAAGCAGAAGTTCCTCTGCACTCTTCCTTGGAACTGTGTTCATCAAGCTATTGCTAAACACTCTAAAATGTACCATAGAATGATGCAAGATGAGGGAGGAGAGAGAAACCTTATCTGCCACCACATTTATCTTCTCTGAGAAATTCTGTTTCCTTCTGAAAGAGGAAATTGGCACGTTTTACTAACAAGATGCGTGGACCATCCATTCTTTATAAAACATAGATGATAATTGCAGTCCTATTGAAATAAGCAAAACAGACTACACAATAATTTTCATTATCCCAAGCTTACTTCTTTTATCACTTACCTTTCAGAAAATCTGTAACTGTATGTTCCTGTGGTGCTGTTTCAAGCTGTTTGTTAGGTGACACTCAAGCATTCAGGTTACTTAGAGTTGTCAAGATGAAGGTTCCAGAGATACAAAACGTTGATCCAGACATTTGTCCTTTGTCAATATGCATTATTGAGTTCCCCTCAACCACCCAGTTATATTGCCATCCTACCTGCTCCTTAGAGGGTATAGAGCTATGGAATGTGTAATATTTTTGCATATTCGATGTGAGGCACTTGAAATATAAATGCATGTGCTGTTTGCATGGAGCCCAAATACAGCTCTTTTTTTTGTTCCTTTAGCAGTACTCACCTCTTCAGAAGGCGTACTTCATAAACATCTGATCACCTTCTCTCACCTCTACATGTGTTCACAAGGGTTCATTATTTTTTTATAAGGAGCTGAGAGATGGTCTGCGAACTAATTTCTCATGTTTCTTATTTCTTTAGGTGCTTTCCAGTTTTCAGGGAACTTTGTAGCTTTAGAAAACAGCACCAACTGGCTGAAGTTAGTCAAGTCATAATTGGTTTGCGATCAAACATGAAATATTAAGTTATTGTCCAACTTCACCTCCATTGCTCAGATTGAGGGGAATTAACCTTCATGGCAGCAATTTACTGCCTAACCATGAAACTTCCCCATATATTGACCCTTGCAGCTCAGACTCATTCCTGAACACGATGCATCCTCTGTGGTAAACAAAGAAAAGACTTTAATGAATAGTAGAAAATAGCATTGTTTAATTAAGACTGTATCATAATGCATACGTGCAAGAAAACCAAATCAAGACTGACAGTGTGTGGTTGACAAGTTGGTGAAAGCCTGAGTGAACTTATGCAATATGGAAATATAACTGTGCTCCATCCAAAACCGAAATCTTCTAAGTTCCTAACAAGTCTGTACTTCCTGGTTTCTGGCTTTTCAATAGCTGTAGATTCATAGATTCTTACTCTGTTTTACAAAGAGTTTTGACTTTTGAAGGGTGTGTTTCATTCTAGAGTACAGAATTATTTTAGATTACTTCAACCTCCCTTTCTCTGATCATTACAAGTTACCTTCCTTTCTGAAACCCTGAGATGCTGGTGTTTGAAAAGTCTTTATCCCAACAATGCTTGTGCTTCACAGCAGTAACTACAGAGCTGATGGTGCCTGGAGCATTTTACTACTAGAAGAAATATTTTTAAATTCAACTGTACACAGCTTGGGTGGAGACAACCAGTAGATAGATGTCTTTTTAGAAACATCTGCCTTCTGAAATGAACATGCAATAATAAAGCCTGGTGTTCTAAAGAAAGTATTGTAATTACTCTCTTCCTTGGCCTGAGAAATCATCTAGTAGCCTTGTGAAATTTCTGTGCTTTAAAGACTTGAATAAATTCTAAACCCTTAAGTTTTTTCATAGTATGTGCACCTGTACATATGACTAGTGTTGATTAAAAGCTTACTAATAGGAATCCTATCCTGCCTGAACTGACAGAAATAAATAGGCTCTTACCACATCAGTGCAAGCTGTTCCACTTCTCTGTATCAGGAACAAAATACAGATAGTATAGATGGAAATTGCATACTTGAACATTACTATTCCAAAATTGCCTGTGTGGGTTTAGGATTAATGAGCATGCTAATTTGCTGGTTTTTTAGTCCAAATCATGGTTCTGTCCAGCACTAACGGGTAGATAGCAACCACCAATTTAGTAAGGTGTAGCACTATTCATTTCCTTCTTTCAAATGAATCTGTTTTAAAGACAGAATGTTCCAACAGGTGGCAGTTAACAGTACTGCTTTTCTGTTGTTGCCAAAATTTCTGTGGCTCATCATCCGTAGTGCACTGAAAAACAAACCTAAATGTTTCTGGGAAGCCTGGCTATTGCATTTGTTGGGTTTTGTTTGGTTTGGGGTGGTTTTTTACTTCCTTCTACTAGAAAATTTTCAGGTATGTCAAACAGGACTGCCAAAGGGTTGGTCCACTTGAGTTAATTAAAGATGCAAATTTACAGACTGTAATCCTTTGATGCATTCTAAGTAGTGGTGTGAGTTTGGGAAAGCAGGAATCACTTCTTGGTTCTGCTACCACTTTCCCATATACTGTTGAGCTAGTAAAAAAACAAAGGCAACTTTTCACAGTAATAGACTATTAAGGCATCATCTTTTTATGCTGGGATGGGATTACATTTTAACACACTAAGAGAGGTTTCTACTGTTTAAATAAACATGGTGTAAGCAGTTATTAGTGTAAAATTGCTCATCTTCCTCGAAACGAGGGTAAAGATGTAAACTGAGCACAAACTGTTCAACTAGCTAAAAAGAAGCAGTTTCTTTTTAGAAGAGTGAACTCCTGTTCAATAGCATTTGTCACTAACTTCATGCAGATCTAAACACAAGCCTTAGAAACCAAGTGTGTTTTACAGTACTTTAAACAGAGCTCCTACATTATGTGTACTGGAGAGGAGTAATGACCCCAAAATGTGTCACGCTGCTTACTGCCAGGCCCCTTATGAAATGTTTCACGTGCACTTCTTGCAGATGATGAGCTGTTGCCCACAGACATCTTTCAGGAATCTGCAGTCAGCTTTAGATTAGACAATCTTGAATATTAACTGTAAACCTGGTTTCTGCTAGTACTGGTTTCAGCAAGGTATTTCTCTGAGCTCTGCTGCAGGTAAATTTGACAACTTCTCTGAGCCTGACTTTGTTGTAAATAAAATACAATCAAGGATTGCTTTTCTTGTCTGCCTAGAATGAAAGGCAGTCTGAAACTAAAAATCTCTGGAAAGAATTTTATGCCTCATGTGTACAAAAGATATATGTTCTCAATTCTCAATTACAATTACAATATTGTAATATTGTTATTAAATAGTTAAGTTGTTTCCTCCTCTTACACACCATAGCTTTAAGCTGAAGTGACAAGTTCACTACACTAAATGATTTGATGTAAATGAAAAGTAAAATTTGTTAATTCACTTAAATGGAAATAAGATTTGACTACCATTTTTGGTCTCATATATACATCCATGTTTTCCTTTCTCTCTTGCAGAATTCTTGGCCCAGAAGCCCTTGTACTGCTTCAATCTGACATCCATGCAGGATTCAGAAATGATCCTTGCTGCCACTTTTCACTTCTATGCTGACAAACGCCCTCGGCACCGGGAGGTGTTTTGTAAACGGTCCAAGAACTCATCCTGCCGCCTCCTTCACCTGCCTCCAGTCCTACGACTCAACCTAGTGTTCCAAAGCATTCACCAGAATTCTGCCTACGGACTAGTGAAAGGGAACATCACTGTGCTTCTTCAAAGGCGAGGGGCTTGGCATGCAAAGGACATTTCACACATTGTAAAAGAATCAAAACGAGCTGGAGAGCTCATTCTCTGCGCTGAGCTTGATTCTGGGGAGAAGCACCAGGGCTTCCCCGAACAAGTTGCCAGCCATTTACCTTATATACTAGTTTATGCCAATGATCTTGCCATCTCTGAACCTAACAGTGTGGCAGGCACCCTACAGCGTTATGATCCGTTCCCTCCCAATGATGGGGACCCAAATCTGTCCCCTAATGCTTCTACTGATACTCGAGTTAGGAGGGATACGTACCTCGCTAGCTCTATTCAGAACAATGAGTTGCCAGAAGTAGATTATAACAACAATAAATACAACAAACATGACATATGGGAGAATGCCTACAGGTCCTTGAAACCAAAAGCCTCACGCAAAGATCGAAGGAGAAAAGGGCAAGAAAATACAGAAGCACTTAAAAAGTCTCAGGTGCTAAATTTTGATGAGAAAACAATGAAGAAAGCAAGGCGAAAACAATGGAATGAGCCAAGGATTTGTTCAAGAAGATACATGAAAGTTGACTTTGCTGATATTGGCTGGAATGAATGGATCATATCTCCCAAATCATTTGATGCTTACTACTGTGCAGGTGCATGTGAATTTCCAATGCCCAAGGTAGTATATCTTTTTATTCTTGTCAGCTTGTAAACAGTAGGCCTACTGTTCTGCTTATCCAACTACTTCTTTAATTAGAATCTCCTTTAGATTTTTACCTTTTTTCATTGTGTTTTGTTGCACTGATCTAGGGAATTTTAACAATATTGTTTCCATCAACTTAGTCATCAGAGTGCAAAAAGTTTGCCACTTTTCTTCAAATGCAATTTGATTTCCTATTCTGAAGAATAGGAAAAAATCATTTATCTTATAGGAAAAAAATCATTTATCTATACGAAAAAATAGGCTTATCTTAAAACTTCTCATCTTATACCTTGAAACCATAGCATAAGGACTTTTGTAGCTTATGAAAATATGATTATACACACTAAACCATCCGAATACTCTTTTGTAGTGGCAGAAGTATGAAGTATTATATGCTAATATTAAAATAAGCTGCTCTATCAGCATATTTCCAGATTTCACTTGTAATACTTTAGAAGAAAAATAAAGAGTAGTTACACTGAAGCATTTTTAACTTCAGGAAACCGCTTGTCACTTTTGAAAACAATAATACTGATTAAGATTATATTTGTGTATCTAAATTCTAAAAATGTTAGATAATCCTTCTGGAACAAAAATGTTGATTTACCCTATGTGTCTAGAAATGCCACAAAACTGGCTCTAGCACTCTAAAGTAAGCATACTCAATTCCTCCTATAGAAGCAGCCTGAAATTTGCCAGTGGAGAGGCAAACATTTGTCTCACTCCCACTCTGCTCTATGGCAAGTAGAAAGGTTGGTAATCCTATGTTGGACAAGAAGTTTTAGGATTTTATAAGGCTTTCAAGTAAAGATAGAGGGGAGGATCTGAGGCACTGCATAACCTGCATATTTAGAAACTGTAATTATTTTACAGTCTGCCTACAAATGGCCTGATTATTTGTTCGACTGACATTTTTGTGTGTGGTCATTTGGCACATAAATAAAGAATGGTGCTGTACAGCACAGCATTTCAAGGCTCTGAAACGGGAATGTGCCCTACTTTACATCCAGGGAGATTGATGTCTGTTTGTGTTGAAACAAGTAGTATAATTCCAGGAAGAGTAGATATGTAGGCTAGTTTTAAGTCCAGGAACTGTGGAAATCCAGACTTCATGGCAGGGTGTACAAATCAGACCACATATTCTTGTGTAGCTGGCCAATGCTGAGCCAGGTGTACATAAATTGATACATGGTCTGGCAAAAATTAAAGCTTGTACAGACTCACATACAACTTCACTTTGTTGTTGTAGCACAAATTGATCATGCAACATAATCACCATGTAACTTATCCAAACCAAAAGACAGCCTGGGAATATGGGTCCTTTGCCACAGACTCACAGTCTAATGGACTATTCACACACAACAACATAAACCCAAGAAAAGAATCCCCAACCAAACAACAACCCCACTCTTCAAAAAAGATGCATTTTCTGAGCAAAACAAAAGCTGGTAGGGCCAGGAGAGGATCCATTCCTAGCTTGAACACTTAAATAAGTTTACATTGATCACTTACTTAATATCTTATCTAGAAATATAAGCAAATACTTGATATATATAATAAGGATTCCCTTTCACTAATATCTTGATGCACAAAAACCAAAATAAGGAAAACAAAAACACAACTGAAAAAAAACCCAAAACATTATCCCCCCCCAAAAAAAAAACGCCACCGGAGAAACTAAATCACAACAGATTTGGGAATTCTGGGTTTGATACACATACATTGATTAGGTTTGTTTTGAAAGAGGTCTACTACTTGTTAGCTTTGTATTTATAAGAGGGGAAAAAAAGAAGGTGTAGCTTTTTAAAATGACTGTTTCAAAAGGAAGAGAGAGAGAATATCAGCATGAAAGAAGATTCAGTTCAGAGCATGAGAATTGATAAATATTACTGAGGAAGAAATTTGTTCTTTCACATATGCTCTAAGTCAGGAAAGCTATTCATAAGGACTTGGTCTACACAGTCAACTTATGGTGGACAACAGACTCCTTATTTCCAAAGTACCCTTTTAGAACTGTGGAGATAGAATTACATACCTGGCATGTTGGGGATCATCACATTGTAGGTTTATTTTTTTTCTTTAGTATCAGTACATTTTCTTTAGTATCTGCACATCCACTTTAATAATTGCGGGTCTTGATTTAGATAGATACTCAACAGCCTAGGTACAAATCTTCTCATAGTAAGTTCACTTACGATTCCCTGAACTGTGAGGAGAAGCACTAGGTTATATGTATGGCTGGCTGCAGCGCTGCATTCGCCAAACAAATTCCAGTCCTGCATGTCATAGAACCTGGTGTGTTGTATATGACTTAGCAGCCAGCATTTAAAACATTAGCACTTTCTCAGTGCCATTATTACTGGGCATGCAACTAATTATTTCAAGCTTTCTACTTTAGCACATTGGGACAAAGTTAAATGTGAAGCCTAAACCATGATCACTGAGCACCGATGCCAGGTTTCCAGAAGGGCTGGAAAAATTCAGAGCCTGGCTGGATGTGGGATGGGTGTGCTGTCTGGCTCTGCTGTGGATTTAGGGCTCAGGCAGCCAGATTCCATACAGAGTACTGGTCTATCACAAGCATTTTCCTTTCTAAGCACTTTTGTGCATAGCATGTCCACATTCAGGCATTAGAAACATAATTAGTGTCATTGTCTTGGGAAACAGCTGCTCAGTCTAGATAGACTGTGTTCATATGTCTTTGTTCCTTGCAGATATTAGAGTCTGCACAGTGGGAGAAGATCCTTGTAGGATCTTCTGCAGGTTCATAGCCAGGAATCCTGTAAGTTAGGAACTGGCCATGAGGGCAATGATGGCTATCCACTGCATGGGGGCAGTAAATGCTGTCTCAGTAGCACATTGTGATCAGTGACTGTTTCAAATAACAACATGAAATAACACAGGTGCTAGGAACTGTTCAAAAGGTTTTTTGTAAAGGCTAAATTAAGAACTTTATTCTAGAAGCTCTAATTCTTTGAATTTCTATACTCTACAGTTGCTTAAACACACAAAATGTCCCGTCTCTCTCTTGCTGTCCACATATGCTGACATGACCAACGTGGGTAGAAACTGATCTCTACTTCACACAGAAGCTGAGACCACCTCCGTTCTGCTTGTCTGTGGACGGCTTTGAAATCTGAAGAGAGAGCAAGCTGTTGCTAATTATGCTAACATATGCTAATTACAGAAAGGCACTGTGCAGGATTGGTCACTTGTTGGGACTTGATTATAAGGACATGTATTGAAGGGTCAAGGGCAGATGTCATAGTTACTCCTTATAATGGCTTAGTTAAGGAGGATCTGAAAGCCTTAATGGCTGTTAAGATTTGAATCTGATTGCTGATATGTTACACTTAATGCAAATGTTTCAAAACTGAATTATCCTAGAAATAACTCCTTTGTTCTATCCATGGACTACATAATTTTTCATGTTGAAATGGAAAACCATGGTTTTTGTGGCTATAACCCCAAACAGCTGCTGTGAATCCTCACTTCATACTTTCCCCAGCCTCCCAGCCTTTTTTTCCTTCTTCCAGTTTGAGGGTAGCCCATGGGGAAAAAAAAAAAAAAAGCCTGGTGATGAAGGCAGAGGGAAGCAAAGACCACAGATATTAACTATTTGTCATGCAGTTGTGATCAGAAAGGCTCTGTCAGGGTGTTTGACTATTCTATACTCTCTCCTGTGGACTCTACTTCTGGAGTACTCTGCTCTTTTAAAAGAGTGATTACTCAGGAAAAAGTAACTAATTTCGAGTTAGCATACATGAGAAAAAATTCTGTTGGAACATAGGGATAGTTATTTTGGAAATACTTATAGTAACAAATCTTAACCTCTGTCTAAGTCAGACAAGAGGTTAAGAAAACAAAATATAGCACCAAGCAACTGAGAACTTTGCCCCAGCTCAGGCTTCTTCTTCTGCATGTGTGTCTCCAGCATGTAGCAGATACATTCAGGGACATTTTTCTTCAGGCCTCTGGCTGCTGGCTGTGCCACCAGTGCCCTCCTCTGGTATTTATGAAGGTAGCCTAAGGAACACAAATATCTGTTGGATGCATCCAGCTCAGGAAAGCTGGAAGTGTGAAGGACTGGCTGTGCTGCATGGTCCTGTAAGTCAAACAATGACGTATTTGCTTTATTGAGAAACAAACAGCTGCATAATTGTTGTGATTTTCCAAGTTCACACAGGAAAGTGACTGCTTAAACCAAGTCCACCTAGGAAAGTGACTGCTCATAAATGAAGCTATAACTATTTCCTTCTCTGTTCTAGATTGTCCGGCCATCAAATCATGCTACAATTCAGAGCATCGTGAAAGCAGTAGGAATCATTCCTGGCATCCCAGAACCCTGCTGTGTTCCTGACAAAATGAGCTCACTCAGTGTCCTGTTCTTAGATGAGAACAAAAATGTTGTTTTAAAGGTATATCCCAATATGTCAGTTGAAACTTGTGCCTGCCGATAAGTTTGTACAAACACACCTCTAACAAGGCCTACAGATCCTGCCTGACTGCTCTGGGAAGTTGTAAAGGAGAAATGAATCCAGTTGTGTTGATGAACCAATGCAAGTCTCCAATTCCTCTACAGAAAGCACACGGAAAGACTGAAAAAATGCACGTGCTTGCCACAAAAGATAGGCCGTACTGTCGTAATTTGGCTCTCATATTCATCTTCCAGGAATTCACTACTTCCACAGACACCTTCCTAACCCACCTAGCCAAGATACCTGGTGTTTAGAGAGAAATTTAAGTGTAAAGTTTTCCATAATCAAAGGACTAAAATATGATTTTTTGTGTTATTTTCTGACTATTTTATCTCTTCAGTTAACCAAGAAGATGGGAAGTGAACTTGCAAAGGCAGGCTTATTTTAGAATATCACTTTTGTACACAAATAAAAAGTTTTTGCCTAAAACACTCATACTCTTAATATGCATATTTATACTGAAAAATGCTGTAATAAAGGGCTTAAAATGTATATTTTCTTCAGGATGCAAGTATAGTTCACTGCATAAGTTTTCATTTAAACAATATGTTAATATAGTCATTTTTGGTTACCCTTCCTTAATATATAATTTGTTCTACAAAAGACATATAATATCCCACATTTTTGGTTTGCTGGATAATTTCTGGTTGTTAAACATATTCTCTGAGTAACACATACAATATAGTAATATGTTGAAATACTAAAATAAAATAACCAAGATTTATATTTTTGTAAATTATTCTTTATATCCTCTAGATTGTTACATGCTTTTAACAAAAGCTAATAAATTAAAGGTACAGTAGTATCTAAAAATATTTGATTGTTTTTCTATAAATGCACTCTCCTACATTCTGTTAATTAGATGGAAACTTGTAAATACATGTTAAGCTTGTCATAATGCACTTCAATAGATTAAAGACAGAAGGAAATACTATGATCATCCAGACTGACCTCCTGCATAGCACAGATCAAAGAACCTTGCTCAGCAGTTTCTGCACCATGCATTATGGAACTTCTGTTTTAAGCTTGGGAATATCTTTGAAAAACATGCATAAATTTGGCTTTAAAGATTTCATGTGATAGAATATCTCTACTGGACTACAAGTAGTTGTTCCAAAAGTTAGTGCTCTTTGTTCATATGCAGTGGCTTAATCCTAGGCTGAATTTGATGAGCTTTAGCTTCAATTCAATGGATCTTACTGTAACCTATTTCATTAGATCCCTTTTATCTATTATCCAAAATACTTTCACTGTGTATTTTTAGTATAGAGAGTAGGGTCAAGTTACATTTTGGCTAAGATTTAAATAGATTGATTTCTTATTCTAAGCCTTATAACAATTTCTCACAGCTCTCTTCTGAACTCTTTCCAGAACTTTCATTAACTTTCTTTTCAAACAATGAACATCAAAATGGGAAACATTTGGCAGTGGTTCCATTGGAAGTCTTTATAGAAATAAAGTCTCTGCATCTCTAACTCCTACACAATCCCCTGTTGATACATTTATGGTAGCCTTTTAACTGCTGCAGTCTTTTCAGAGCTGGTGTTCCCATGATGGTGTCTGTCAATCCTCTGAGTGTTCCCGTGTTCTACGACACACTTGCCACATACTTCATTTTCACCCACCTGCTGTACAATAGCATAAAGAGATCAAGGGTGGAAGAAACATCTGAAGTCCCTAAAGTAGCACAAATTATGATATGGAGTTCTTCCTCCTCAAGAAACAGTCTAACCTTAGGCATTACCTCCTCCTATTAAGAGCTGCTTTTTTAAAGAGAAGGATAGTACACGCACTTCCTTCTGATGAACAAATAACTGGAAGGCTCCTATCCTACTGAGGTTCTGGGTATCTTCTGCCACCAGTTTTCTGTGTTCAGGTGGTGCAGTTTCTCAGACAGCAGAGGTGTGTAATGTGGTGCTTCCTGCTAACATACATAAAAGCAAGATTCAGCATGCGTGGGAGGCTTTGCAAGGTTACTCTGACAGCAGTTCTTGCTAATTCTTCCTAGAAAGCTCTGACTAAGAAGTAAAAAGTTCTATGGTGCCCTGTAGTGACTGCCAGTTATGCCTGACAAAAGATCACTAATCAAGTTTCCAGTTCTTCTCCCAAAGTACTTTTGTACTTTGTAAATTGCTACAGTAAGTTACGCTAGAAGTACTGGGAAAAACCTTTGTATAGTGTTGCTTTTAGAGATCTCCCTTAAAAATGTACAATCTTGTGTTTTTATAAATCATGAGAAACTCAGCTACTATTGATAGAGTAATGCTAACGTATAAAGAAAAATTTAACAGTTGTCAGAATGTCATTATTCCTACAGAAAAGCCATAAGCATAGCATCCTATAAACCATTCTGCTCAATGCTTGAGTTTATAGAGAAAGTTACTGGTGATAAACACAAGGTCAAGATAATTCCACTAACTACTCCTAAAAGAAAATGGTATGAGTAAAGACAGCTAAAACATGAAAACAGCTGATACTAGGCTGCAAAGTGTTAAAACCCATTTTTTCTAAAACAAATCCAATTTCATTCTTTCATGTCACTGTTTAATTGCCAGAGGTAACAGCAACAGCTACAATGTACCTAAGTTTTTGTGGAGTATTCAATTCACTTACCAAGGCTGCATAATTAAAATAAACCACTGGACAATATTAATGTGTTTGTGTATCACATTAATTTAAAAATGTCTCACTGCCAAACCTCAAAGAACAGTTTTCAAAAGGTATTTCCACTGAGTTAAACTGTTCATTGTAAAGTTTCTGCAAAGCTGACACTTGGCCTGACAGTATTTGACACCTTTTTGTATGCACTTGGAGTCTGTATATAGCAACCCCCAAAGTATTTGCAGTAGAAGAGAAGTGTTTATATAGATCACTTGATCTAGCTGCACTTCATGTAATTAAAATTAATTTTAAAGTAGACAGATACAGAACTTCAGGTGCCTAGTCACAAGGAATGGAGGCTGCTCCTACTGAGTACAAGATTGCACCCTTGAAAGTCATAACCCTTAAAAGTTCTGTGGCTGTCATGGATTTGTGATGCAGTTTGAGCACCCAGCATGATGCTATGTAATGGCAGCCAGTGAAAGCTTTGGAAAGGTACACACTGGTGCACTGAACCACATAAAGAAAGAAGATTTTATTTCTGCATGTGGCACTGGTAGACTGCCACTAAAAAGCTATATATAGCCCTACGTTTCACCTTGTCAGGAAGACCTTCAAATTCTGAGAGAAACAAAAAAGAAAGAAAACAAAACAGGGAGAGAAAATGTCTTTTGTTATTCAAAAGAACAATCTTTTTATCAGAAAGAAAACTGAGAAGTAACTTGATTATACTGTGCAAGCACTTTGAAATGGGAAAATGTCAGTGCCATGGGACTCCTTAATCTAGCCAGAAAGTTACAAGAATTCCTGCCTAGAAGGTAAAGTCTGGCACAATGAAATTATGAATGTGGCATGAAGGGTTTTTTAGCTGTAGGTGATAATATTTTAGCTACAAAAATTGAAGACATTTTTGATTCTTTGACATGTTCAGATAAAGTCTGTTGGCACTTTAGAAGTTATGTTTATCCAAACACAAGCAATTTGACTCTGCATGTAGGTAGGAAACACAAAGGCCCTGAATAAATGTAAGTCTTGCTATGCAAGAGACCAGGATCAATGCCAAATAATCCTTTTTGACTTTATGTCATAGGAACATAAGTAGCCAGGATCTTGGAACCAAGTTATCACTTTAACAGACAATAAGGAAGCCTTGCAGAAGTCTCAGATCACTTTTAATGCTGTGTATCCACTGCAAAAAAAACAAGAGGAATGGCCAAAAATGGCAAAATCTTGACCACATGTTTGCAATGAGATTTTTGTTAATGTAAAAGCTCAATACTCTTCAGATTCTTTGGCAGGTCTACAGTATGAATTGAGTTGTTCTTAGAAAAAATCATACATTACTAGTACAGAAAAAGCAATTATATATCATTAGATTAAATCATAATACATGCATTAAGATAAATAAACCTGGTTTTTCTTCTGCATCCTGAGAAATTCATTTGCCTTAGCCTGTTCTTCTCATGCACACAATATCTTCAGAGATAACCTTCTGTATCTTCAAAAGGACTTTTTACTTTCCATGTGGCCTTGGAAGGCCTAGTTCTGTCTTCATTTTGAGGTTGCTGAAAAAATGACTGGTTGTTTTTGGACTGGATTGACCATCATGAATCTATGAAAAACTATAAAAACAAGCCTAAATTCCCATACACCAAAGGAATGAAAATGGACAAGCCTGCAAACAACATGAAGCAAACTTGACACAAAACAGATATTTCACTGTGTACAAACAATAGCCCTTGGCTGATAAACGGAAAGAAGTTTTAAGGTTGTTTGTAATGTCATGAGATCACGTCTTGCAGAATCACAGGTCTCCATCAAACTAATGGGCATTTTCTAATCATATGTGAAAGGATTGTATAAATTATTTGTGAGATGTTATTTGCTAATAGTAATAGAGTGATTTTGTTCTAGGTCTGTATTTTCTAGTCTTGCTGAAAACAGTGTAAACTTCTGCGCCCCTAAGAAAGCTTCTCTCTGTGTTGGCAAGGAAATGATAGAAGAATGTAATTAAGCAAAGATGACCCTAAAGTGAAATGTGGATTCTTTACAATATACAATGTCCTTCCCACCAGCCACATGTGTTTGTCAGATGTTTACAGAATCTTCATTAACTAAGAGCTTTGCTAGATAACAGAAGCTGAAGCATGGCATCAATGACTCTGATAAGGACAAGTGTACGACCAATCTGCTTGACAACTGACAAGAGGCTGGGGTTTGAAGCAGACTGCAAAAAGAACACCAGAAAGTGATTTGCAAAGGGCATTCCAGTTGTTTGCCTTACATCTTCTTTCCTCTGTCTGTATTGAAATAAGACTGGCAATCAGCTAAAACACCCTCATCTTGTCTCTCCACCAGAAAGTAAATGTAGAAGAAATGTGTTGTTTTGGAGTATTAGCTGCGCTGTCTGTTTTCAACATCATTGCTTGTTTGACAAGAGGCAAGCCTTTGGAAGACTGGGACAGGCTATCAGCTACAGGAAAGTCTGATGCACACTTTCATCCTGGGGAAGCAGAAGATGAGACCCATTTCAACTTCAAATCTTTCTTGGAGAATATGAAGATGGATTTACTAAGGAGTTTGAATTTGTCAAGAGTCCCCTCACAAGTGAAGACCAAGGAAGAGCCACCACAGTTCATGATTGATTTATACAACAGATATGCTGCAGACAAATCCTCCATCCCTGCATCCAATATTGTAAGGAGCTTCAGTACTGAAGGTAGGAAAAGTCCTCAATATGTGGACTACAATTTTAAAAGAAGTAAATTAATAGTAAATAGTCAGATTCTTTTAAAATTCAGAAGAGACTGAGTTCCTAACTTGCACAGATTCTTTAGAAATTAAATATTACCATTTTGGATTGTGTGCTTACTATATAGTTTCTTTCAATCTTTAAAATATGCAGTTACCTTTAATTTTCTTCTTTGATATTTTCACTGTACAATACTCTCTTCTGAAATGCTTGAGCTAAGATGATGCACCAAATAACAAGGTTCACATGAAGCATGTTTCTCAATCCTAGATATTTCAAACTGAGTTTTTATGTTAGCATGCAAACTTTTGATCACCTATAATTAATACTGTTGCTAGAGAGCTTTTCTTTCTGGGGGACTCTATACATATTTAAAAACTACAGCAACTGGCTGAGAGATTTGTTGCTGGATCCAAACAAGGAACAGCACTGCTTCTCCAAAACTCTGGGTTAAACAAAGATTTATATGGAAATGGTTAGTCATGCTTATATCAAGAGAAAAAATTCAAGATCCCTGTCTATGTAACATTAAATAGACTTTTAAAAGATCCATGAGGCAGTAAAATAGTTAGAAGTGCAATCCTTGTTACAAAAATGAAACAGGGAGAAATTAAGTTTCTGTTTCTATGAAAAATAGACATACACAGGTAACAGCAATATGTAGAACTCCAAATTCCCAAATAAGTTTCCCTAGTCCTGAAATAGAAAGAAATCTCAACAATAGGACCTAGATGATAGTTTCCATATCTCACTCTCCCCTCTGACTACTTTACAGGTTAAATTAGCTGAAGAACTGGCAGCAGCAGCCAATTAAAATTGCCCTAAAATCCAGTCATGATTAAGCAGTTAGTTTACATTGAGCATTAAATAGACATCAGGGATGACTTTCACATACTACCAGTCTGATCTTCCAGCCAAATATCTGCCCCTCCCAAGGCAGACTTGCTGGTACTGCACATAGATTTGCAGACAAAAAACAAACATGTGAAATCTACACAAACTCAGGGAGTGCATCCTGGAACAGTCTGGGGCCTGGGCATGGAAGGCTGTTTATCACCAAGTCCCAGTTCAGATAGACATTGGAGCTTAAATTCAGGACTTCCAAAAATTTTCTATTTCCCCAAACTCCCAGTCTAAGCTGCTTTCAAACTTTTCTGAAGACAACAACAAAAGCTTCAGCACAGCCAGTTCTTCAAGACACTTATATATGTATATTAGAACAGAAAAGTAGGAAATCATTGTGTTTTTTATAATTGCTTTGTGTAAAAAATATATTTAGCAAATTGCTAAATCTGAAAACTCTGCATTTGCCATATTTATGTACTTAATACTGCCCAGCATCATCCATAGCTTGTTCTAGGCAGCCTCTTCATGCTTCCCTCCACACACTCACCTGGCTATGTAATCACAGTAAAATACTACCAACACCAGGGACTTCCATTTCCTCTTTTCAGTCTCTGCCCTTGAAACTTGGCCAGAAGACAGGATTTTTCTTTTTTTTTTTTTCCCTTTAGTGCTGTGCTATGTGTTATAATGCTCTTATTTTATCCCCAAAATATATCCTGAGTCTTTTAAAATCAACTTACTTGGACAGTCAGCCGCACTGTAACCATGTTTTAATTTCCTATTGCAGATGTTGTTTCTTTAGATTCACCAGAAGAAAACCCATTTCAGAAACACATTTTGTTCTTCAACATCTCTATTCCACAATATGAGGAAATCACCAGAGCTGAACTGAGAATTTATATCTCCTGTCACAGGGAAGTTGGGTCTCTCTCTAGACTGGAAGGCAACATGGTAATTTATGATGTTCTAGATGATGGCCACTGGGAAAACCCAGGAAGTATCAAATCTTCCCTTGTTTCCCACAATATCCAGGAATGTGGTTGGAAGATGTTCGAAGTGTCCAGCGCTGTGAAAAGATGGGTCAGGGCAGACAAGCTGGAGACTAAAAATAAGCTAGAGGTTGTTATAGAGACTAAAGCTCTGAGTGGTTTTACTTGTGGGAAGCTGGATGTCAGTGTGACCCCTGACACAAAAAACCTGCCCCTGTTAATTGTGTTCTCCAACGACCGCAGCAACGGGACGAAGGAGACCAAAGTGGAGCTCCGCGAGATGATTGTTCATGAACAAGAAAGTGTGCTCAAGAAACTGGGGAAGAACAGCACTTCATCTGAAGAGGAACAGCAGGGAGAGGAAAAGGCCATCACTGGATCCCAACTGCATTCCTCCAGAAGCAAGAGAAGTGTTGGAGCCAACCACTGCAGGAGAACTTCCCTCCATGTGAACTTTGAAGAGATTGGCTGGGATTCCTGGATCATTGCACCAAAAGATTATGAGGCTTTTGAGTGTAAAGGAGGTTGCTTCTTCCCTCTGACAGATAATGTCACCCCAACTAAACATGCTATTGTCCAAACTCTGGTGCATCTCCAAAATCCAAAAAAAGCCTCCAAGGCCTGTTGTGTTCCAACCAAACTGGATTCAATCTCCATTCTTTATAAGGATGATGCTGGTGTGCCCACTTTGATATATAACTATGAAGGGATGAAAGTGGCAGAATGTGGCTGCAGGTAGTATACGAGGCAGAATCTCTAAGAATAGGAACATCCCCTTTTTCTGTCCTGTGTAAATCTGTACAATAGTGATGCACATGAAGACCATTACAAACAAGGTTTGGGGCAGGGTACGGGGCTGGTTGTTGTTGCTGCTTGTTTTAAGGGAAAATTGGCATTTAAAGAATGGCAATCTTTGTAAATAGCCTGCATTATATATCATGGCAGAGTGAATACTGGATTAAAATATTGTGAGATTGAATGAACTATGCATTATCTGGTGACAGTGATACAATGTCAATGCCTTATTTCAAACTTTCTATTTAATCAACTGTATTTAGGTCACAAACTAGAGGATTTTCAGTGGCAGTTTAGGATGTCCCGCAAATGTTTAACAGCTCTTGAAATCTAATTCTCTCAGTCAACTCTAACATTTTCAACTTCGGTAAAACTCAGTAAATGGAATGTTGTCTGCATGATAAAGTCAGGAATCTAAATCCAGGAAGCCTTTCCTCATATCAGTAATCTCAGAGGCTTTACAGGCAAATTATTTGTTCCTGTAAGTGAAGGTTTGCAGTATTCAAAACAGAAGAGACTCTCACTTATTTCATTCCCAAGTTTCCTTCTGTGGGTAGCAGGTGCCTTAGTTTCAGCTTTCTTATCCTCAACGTCCCTATTTTTACCCCTTTATGGCACACACTTGAATGATAAGAAGTGCAGCCTTCCGCTTCTAAGACACTGTTTCCTCGGAGGAGCAGCAGCCCTTATCGCTGCACAAAGATAAGGAGCCACTTTGACCTACTGCATATTCTTAGTATTTCTTTGCAAGAACATGCAGTCAAATGATGTCCAGCCTTAGAAGCTGTATCCTAAGAGCAGTGGGGGTTGGCAGAGCACAGCATGTTTGAAGAGCTCAGGCTGCTTATTTAGAGGCCTAAATTTGTTGTTCAGAGTCTAGCATGAGGTTCTGATTTTTTAAAAATTTCTTCTTAGGAGATGCTCTATATTACATACACAATTCTTTCACCCCTTAGAAGTCTGGGAAAAATGGAAAACTTCTATCTGTGTCCTATTACATTGCTGTATGAGAAATATACTATCATACTATCATTTTTCTGACTTCACTTTTATTTTCACTAAACAAGGACCCCATCTTTCCTGCAATTAAAGTAAACTCCCTTTGATGGTAATGGAGGTTGTGCCTGTAAAAGGACAAACTGCCTTATATTGGTTGCAGGTGACAGGGATCAGTGCTGTACAACATCACCATAGTGCACCTCACTTCTACTCCTTAACCACGTTACACACATCTACCTGAGAACCCTTTTGAACAAAATCCTTAACAAACTATGCATCCATTCAAAAAGGTGAAGAATATTGATGAGGCAAAAATCTAAACAATACCCTAATGTATGGAAGCAACAGAATGTAAATCAATACATATGTTTTGAATTAAGACAGCCTGTGGGCAAGACAAATTCATTTGGCATGAACAGGTCAGCTTGAAATCCAATACACAGTTTATTTACTATTGTTAACCTAATACAGAGCAAATAGCAGGTGAGTGTGAGCAGGGCAGTTGTAACTCCATCAAGAACTGCTGGTTAGATCACAAACCATGAGGACAAAGCATGATTCACTAGAATTCTTGAACTGATTTATAGTCTTTTTCTTTAGAACTGGTCTGCAATTGGATCAGATCTGAGATCTGGGTCCATGCAAACTCCATCCCTAGCTGCTTGCCATTAACCTCTTAAGCTTCCCATATCAGTAATCATTTTACCACTGGCATTATCATCTTACAGTCATCGTTATGTCATCCTCCTGCCAGAGCCCCCTGTATTGTCTCCCTATTTTGTTCCTCTCTCCTAAGCTCCTGATATTTTGCAAAACTTTTCCTAAGTGACAGGAACAACCAAACATGCACTTGGTGTGATCACATTAGAAGACTTATTCACCCTTGTGTCAATGTAATTGTAGCTACGTGCCCTCCAGTCATCTAAACACAAGGTCCTAGTTATATTTTAACTTCACTGAATACAGGACTTTGTCCATAATTAAATGAAAAAAATGGGGAAGGGAAAAAACCTTCACAGAGGGAAATTCTCAAGAATTGAGGGATGGCGGGGGAGGGGGGGGTTGTGTTACATTCTGAAGTCAAACATTGATCTTTATTACCCTTCTTTGGATGGGAAAAAAAATCCCCCAAACCATTTTTTGGCTCAAAACCTCAGCTCCTAGCTATGCTCTTAGAATTCCAGAGAAGACCTACAGATCCCATCACAAAACTGGACTAGAAGTTGCTTTTATATTCAGTGAAAAAAATCAATGGTGTTTCCAGCCAGCTTTAATGATCATGTGTCCACTGGCTTAACATTTTGGTTGGCATGGTAGTAAAATGAAACATGAATCTTTCCATAGGGTAATGAACAGGGTCAAGATGAAATGAGAACCCAGTAGTGACTACAGCTGCTGCTACCTTCAGCATGGCTGAAGTGCGTGCCAAATTGATGTTTGGCTTTACATTTAGCAGCTTGATTTATGTAGTTTTGAACATCTAATTTTAAATAATTGTTTGAGATCGCTCAGGTTTCAAATGCTTTGGGATGCAGCAAGTCAGGCAAGAGGTCATGATGGTTCTGGAGAGTCCACAGGCTGTGAAGAACAGGTAAGCATCTTGCCCCTGCTTCAAGCTGGGCCCCACTGGACACGGAGAAACCCTACCCTCATGGCTGAATTATGAACATTGACCAGCAGCTTGCTGTTACTGAGGAGCAGGCTGGGGCTTGTGCAGTGATCAGCAGATGCACAGTTAGCCATAAACACAAGGCTGATGTCACAGCTGCACAGCTGCAGGGGCCATACATCAGCATGGGGGGCAGCAGTGCCAGGAGGAGCCGTCAGGGGCTCAGCAGAGCCATCTGCAGCAATCAGATTGGTTTGGGGACAGCCATCCCTGATGGCACTAAACAAAGCCTGCTGTGGGCAACTGGACCTCTCACTGATTCACATATAACCCAGGATAGGAGGGCTTGATAGAGTATTTAATATTCACTATTTGTGATTGGCTAACTCTGCTTGGGGTACTGAACAAACATGTAAATCTATCCAAAAAGTAGGATGTAGAGAATACAGAAAATATAATGCAAACACATAATATACCAATTCTTCAGGGACTGCACATTCAAAAGTATATTTCTGAACTAAGTCAGGTTGCATATTTGAAATGCATTTTCTTGATGACCTCCTGAATCTTCTACTTATCTAGAATATAGTAGTTCATCTGTTCAGTGGAGCTATTCAATGTGAGTTTATCACAGCTGTGCTTCATAAACTGTGATGACTCTCCACCTGCTCCTGGCTGAAATTAGAGATCTCAAAATGGGAACACACTTTTTCTACCCTCACTCAATCTTACATTAAAAGATATAAATCATCTTCTCATTCCCTTTTTTTCTTTTTCTGTAAAAACTTTTCCCTGTAAAACTAGGGGGGAAGGGAAGGGAAGGGAAGGGAAGGGAAGGGAAGGGAAGGGAAGGGAATATTTACAAAAAATCAAAATCTAACACATTTTGGATTAATTTTTTTATTATCACAAATGTAATCATTAAGTAACTCAGAATACTATTTTCATTTTCATAATATGGAAATATTTTAATATTAAAATAATGTGAAAGAAAACCTTCAACTTTAATTTTAATCTGTACAGGTTTGTATGGCATAAAAACTGAATAACCTTGGGACAAAAATCTAACATTACTTCTTTTGGCATGGGAATTAGAAAGGAATCTAAGGGTGTTATTATTAATTCTTTTTATTTCTCAGGGGCCTAGAAAGCCTACTCAGGAACAAGTTTTCCTTTGTACCAAACAGTACAAGAACAGAACAGACAGTCTTAGACCATACCTATGCAATCCAGTCATGCCTGTCACAGACAGCTGTGAAGTAGTACTGACCCAGACTTGTACATCTATAAAAGGCAGTGAAGGTTTGTCTAGAAATACTTATTGAAGTCCTGGAAACATTAAATATTTCATTAACATAGTCCTGTGCTTCAGTTAATAAATTCTGCCTCTCAGTATTTGGAAGCCATCTATCACCTTTAAATTAATTCTTATTCATACACATAATTTTAAAAATGGCTGTATTAAAGGCTTTACTAAAACCAAAAATAGTTTATTCCAACTTTCATGTTTATCCCGTTGGCATCTCTGCCAGTGAAAAAAGGTGTTCTTGCTGCCACCTTCAGATGAGCCTCCTGCTACTGCAGCTTGTCAGTGACCAAATATCTGCATGAGTCTGATGGGGAACGGCGAGGTCAGCTGCTCACGAGAACTGGAAATATTGGAGCAGAATATAGAATGCAAATAATACACAGCAAAACATTTCATCTTGTGCCTATGGAAGATTTTTAGCATGTGATCTGAGTAATGCAGACTCTGCATGCAGACTAGTCTGGAACAGATAAAAAATACTTCTTTTCATAGTATGTGGGAAATTCATACCCACAGGAAGTCAGAAAATGAAATACTTGTGGACAGATTTTAGAGGATCATAAAGTTTTATGAGTTATAAAAGCTAAAACTATGCCTTAGCTATTTAGTTCTGCTCAAAAGTAAAATCAAAATAAGAATTTGGCTTGAGTTATATTATAAATTAGAATAGATGGCAGAGTTACATTTTGGATCTGGTTATTCAGAGTTCAATGAACAGACTTGCATTAAACAACATATTTGACAAAAATTTAAGCTATATGTGCCTCAGAATGAATAAGAATATAGGCATTCTCCAAATCTTAAGGAATTCACACCACACAGAAAGGATTCTTACCTTCTAATACCATCTGTAAAGAATTACCAAGGTAGCAGTGAAAGTTACATGTTGCATTGAATTCAGAAATCCATACTGAATATTCACATTGAATTTCAATATAAATATATTACTGAACAGATCCAGTGTGGAAAAATAGTTTTTTCCACTGTCCTAGCATTTTGAATTTTGCATGTTGAAAAAAATCCTTAATTTTACATTTACATTATGAAGCTGTTTTTTGGGCTATTTTTTTATGTGGCAACAATAAAGTACATGAGAATAAATGTGCATAACTTGAGAAATAAATTGAGCTGTGGGGTTTTGCCTTATCTAATCACAATACCATATATATTTCTCAGTATCTTTGTTTCATAAGAAGATCAGCTACCGTTTCTAGCACTTCTGATATGAAAATCTTTATAGACTGTGATAAAAGGCAAAATAAATGTCAGGAAAATAGAGAAAAGTATTTTTTTGTAATCTTACTGTTATATAACAATCGCAGGCAGGAAAGTGCCGTTTTGTGATTTTTAACATCCATATAAGGCCTCACTGGAGAAGACTATTGTTCATATGTGGAAATACTTCCTTAAATGCTATGGAAAAAATTGTCATGTAAAGAGTTTAGCAGTGATAGATAGACCTCATTTAGGTATGGAAGGCACAGCTGATATCTGGAACACTGAAAATACACAGTTGCTGTTCTGCTGTTGTCTCCTTTATGACTATTGTGTTCATGGCAATTCATCTCTGTCTGTTACATTCTGAGTAAGATGAGGTGACTGTTAGCACCTTGTACATAATATCTGAAACACCCTTTGCACAGTAAGTTGAAAGTTGTGAGTGGCAGGCTTCATTCAGGACACACACATACACCAACAAAGTGCATCCAGACAGGCTTAGACCATCTTTAGACTCTTCCCTCCACATGCATTCATATGTAGCAACGTTTTGACAGGAGTACAAAAACATGCTCTTCCCAGATTTCAGAGTCTATTCTTGTGGCTACCTCCAGCAAAGAGAGTGGCTGGGGTAGCAATTAATTTCAAACTTGAAGCCAGGAATCTGTTCTTGTATATCTTTGGCATGTCATACTGGAGCTCAGAGCGGGTGCAGCCTGCATCCCGCATATTCTGATCCTCTTTCACACTCTTAATACAATAGGGTCTCAAATACATTGTGAGCAGAAGAAAACAACCCCCCCACATTCTATTTTGGTATGTTGAGCCTGAAGTCTATTGGCTGGGAGCTGTCATCAGACATGACCATATGTTACCCAACGGTATTACAAGTAAATCCTAATTGAGTGCAAATTGTGAAGATTAAAGTCATCTCAGATTTAGCTGTATTATGTTGAGGCAAATGTGTTTCAAAGTCCTGTTTAAAATGCTGGCAATTCTCAGTGCAGAAATTAAAAGGCTGTCATTACCTTGGATTTTATGAGCTGTGCTAAATGTCTGGAGTTCCTTGTTTGGAGCCCTTAGTCATAGAATGTATGAACAGTCCTTTGCAGCTCAAACTAAACAACACCAAAGACAATGTATTGTTAACAACTGTTGAAATAATATTAAATATTGATACAACTTAGTCACTGAAGAATCTCCTGGTATAAGCTCTTTGTAAATAATGGTAAAAGGCAGGATCATTGCAGTCCTAACTGTGGTTAAAATCAGTATTGCATTTAAGCTACCCACGTTCAGGATAAGCCAGGACCAGTTTGCAACAGGCAATGCACAACCTTTTGGAAACAATTCACTGCTAGAAAGATATTCCTTGATGACTGAAGTTCATTACTGTTTCATAAGAGGCCTGTGAAGTAGTAAGGAGCTGAACTTCATCTATTGGTGCACTTTGGATGATGCACTACGTTTTAATGAGATTAAAGGTTTAATGCAGATAAAAGATCTGTTCAGTGCACCTGGATTCAACACAAGGATTTCGGTGCGATTCAGAGTCATTGGGGAGCTATGTTCATCTCGATCAATAAGAGCTTCTGACTTCTTTTCTATTCCATACAAAGACAAAATGATCAGGACACATTTCTTGCTGTTTTCAGCACTGATCTTGTGCAGCATACCTGCTGAGGAAATCTTTCAGCCAACTCTAGTGCTGGACATGGCTAAAGTCCTTCTGGACAATTACTGCTATCCTGAAAACCTAGTGGGAATGCAAGAAGCCATTGAACAAGCAATCAAGAGCGGAGAGATCCTGGACATCTCAGATCCAAAAATGCTGGCCAGTGTCTTGACAGCTGGAGTGCAGGGTGCTCTGAATGACCCAAGACTGGTGATCTCCTACGAGCCATTACCACCTGCAGCTCCCAAACAAGAAGCTGAGGGTTCCCCTACCCGTGAGCAACTGCTGAGTCTTATTGAGCATGTGATCATGTATGACAAGCTGGAGGGCAATGTTGGCTACCTGAGGATTGATTATATCATAGGAGAGGAAGTTGTGCAGAAAGTTGGAGCTTTTCTGGTGGACAAGGTCTGGAAGACACTGATAGAGACATCTGCCCTGGTGATAGATCTTCGTCACAGCACTGGGGGTCAGATTTCTGGCCTCCCCTTCATTATCTCGTACTTGCATGAACAAGACAAGAGACTGCATGTTGAGACTGTGTACAATCGTCCTTCCAACACCACCACAGAGATATGGACACTGCCAAAGGTGTTGGGAGAGAGGTACAGCAAAGACAAGGATGTCATTGTTCTGATCAGCCATCAAACAACAGGAGTGGCTGAAGATGTGGCCTACATCCTCAAGCACATGAACAGAGCTATCACTGTTGGAGAGAAGACAGCTGGGGGCTCACTGGACATCCAGAAACTGCGTATTGGTCCTTCCAATTTCTATATGATGGTTCCTGTGTCACGATCTGTGAGCCCCTTGAGTGGGGGTGGACAGAGCTGGGAAGTGAGTGGGGTGATGCCATGTGTGGCTACTGAGGCAGAGGAAGCCTTGCAGAAATCCTTGGATATCCTGGCAGTGCGCAGAGCAGTGCCTGGCACCATTAGCCTCCTCAAAAACACATTAAAGGACAATTACAGCTTAGTGGAGAGAGTGCCTGCTCTACTGCGGCACCTCGCCACCTCTGACTTCTCTTCTGTGCAGTCATCCGAGGACTTGGCCACTAAACTCAACACTGAGTTGCAGGCCTTATCTGATGACCCCCGCCTGACGGTCCGAGTCATGATGCCAGGTGAAGCTGCTGATCCCCCAGCCGACAAGCCAGTTGGAATGGCAGCTGACTTACCTGACAACGAGCAGCTGCTGCATGCCTTGGTGGATACCGTCTTCAAGGTGTCAGTGTTGCCAGGCAATGTTGGCTACATGCGCTTTGATGAATTTGCAGATGCCTCTGTGCTTGTAAAGCTGGGGCCTTACATTGTGCACAAAGTGTGGGAACCCCTTCAAAATACAGAGAACTTGATCATGGACCTACGTTACAACCTTGGAGGCCCTTCCTCTTCTGCTGTGCCTGTGCTACTCTCCTATTTCCAAGACCCCGCTGCTGGTCCTGTCCATCTCTTCACAACTTATGACAGACGCACCAACCGTACCCAGGAGCACAACAGCCAGGCAGAATTGCTGGGCCAGTCCTATGGGGCTAAGCGTGGCATCTACCTGCTCACCAGCCACCACACTGCTACAGCTGCTGAGGAGTTTGCTTACCTCATGCAGTCCCTGGGCCGTGCCACCCTGATCGGTGAGATCACAGCAGGAAGCCTCTCACACACCCGTACCTTCCCTCTGCTGCAGCCCGGGCCGGGAATAACCCGTGGCCTGACTATCACAGTTCCTGTTATCACCTTCATTGACAACCATGGGGAAAGCTGGATGGGTGGAGGAGTTGTTCCTGATGCCATAGTGCTGGCTGAGGATGCACTGGAGAAGGCTGAAGAAGTGTTAGCCTTCCACAAGAACATGGGAGTACTTCTGGAGGGTACCGGGCAGCTCCTAGAGGCTCACTATGCCATCCCAGAAGTGGCTGCCAAGGCCAGTGCTATGCTCAGCACCAAGCGGGCCCAAGGAGGTTATCGATCAGCTATAGACCCTGAGACCTTGGCTTCCCAGCTCACCAGCGACTTGCAGGAGGCCTCTGGAGACCATCGGCTTCACGTCTTCCACAGTCATGTGGAACCAACACCAGAAGAGCAGCTTCCCAATGTGATTCCCAGCCCTGAAGAGCTGAGCTACATCATTGAGGCACTCTTCAAAATTGAGGTATTGCCAGGGAATCTGGGTTACCTTCGCTTTGATATGATGGCTGAGGCAGAAACAGTGAAGGCCATTGGGCCACAGCTATTGCAGATGGTATGGAACAAGCTGGTGGACACGGATGCCATGATTATTGACATGAGGTACAACACAGGTGGCTACTCCACTGCCATCCCCATACTTTGCTCCTACTTCTTTGACCCTGAGCCTCGGAAACACCTCTACACTGTCTTTGATCGTAGTACCTCTCGCAGCACAGAGGTGTGGACTCTCCCCCAGCTCACTGGCAAGAGATATGGCTCTCTCAAGGACATCTACATCCTAACAAGCCATATGAGTGGTTCAGCAGCTGAAGCTTTCACCCGCTCTATGAAGGATCTACACCGGGCCACAGTTGTTGGTGAGCCCACAGTTGGTGGATCCCTCTCGGTGGGCATTTACCGTGTTGGTAACAGTTCCCTGTATGCCTCCATCCCCAGCCAAGTGGTGCTCAGCCCAGTCACTGGAAAAGTATGGAGTGTGTCTGGGGTGGAGCCACACATCACCATCCAGGCCAGTGAAGCCATGGCTGTAGCTCAGCACATTGCCAACCTGCGTGCCCAGGTGCCACAGATACTGCAAACTGTAGCCAAGCTTGTGGCAAATAATTATGCCTTTGTGGACATTGGGACTGTTATAGCATCCAACCTCACAAAGAACATCAGCAAAGACAATTATAACAGGATCAATACAGAGGAAGAACTTGCCGGGAAGGTGACTGCCATCTTACAAGCTCTTTCTGATGATGATCACCTGAAATTACTCTACATCCCTGAACATGCCAAGGACAGCATCCCAGGGATCATGCCAAAACAGGTACAGTTCTCTCATACATAGATATAGAGATGGCAGCTGGAATGGGAGCATTAAGTCAGATACCTTACCTTTTTTCTAGCCCATACCATAAACCCACCCAGATGTACCTGTACCCAGAGGAGAAACCAATGCCTGAGTAGGTTTCGTGGGCTGAGCTGTATCTGACACTTAAGGTAGTAGCTTGTGGAATGAGATGCTATTTCTGGATTCATAGATTTTGGAAACAACCGTCAGGCTGTGAATCTCAATTGCCATGTACCACAAGCAAAAATGCTGGTCTTCAGAGTTAGAGGGAAGATATCTCATTGTTTCTGTGATCCCTCCTCTGTCAATGATGCAGCTTTTTCAGCTGTAATTAATTCAGAAACCCTCTGGATTCAAACCCCGGTTGTAATTTGAGGGAAGTTTAGTTGGACTAGAGTAAATGCATACAACTCACTAAACATGCAGCCATGTGCTCTTTGATGGACTTTTCTATATAAAATTGTAGCAGCTGACATCTATTACACCAGAATAATCAGCAACTCCTTTGGTAGTGGCAGTAGAAAGTTGTTCTAATTGTATCTCAAGCTCAGCATCAGACAGTTTCCCAGTGACCTAGAAATATTTTGGAAGTATCTGGGTGGAAGTTAGGTAACCCCAGGGAGAAATTGATTTTTAATAATCTACTTTCACCCTTGCTGTGTGGTTTGCATAACAGTCTGTGCTTTGTTCTGAGCCTGAGTGTTTATACACTGGTCTGCCTTGGCAATCTTTCTTGTTCATTGTTGTGCTGGAGGGAGCTCCCAGGAGCACTTGTTAAAATTCCATCTTCAAATTAAATAGAGGGTTAGGATAACCTGATCCCTTTCTTGGATGGAGTTAGCTGCTTTCTGGCTACTGCACTAGCATGGCTATCAGAGACGTATTTTCTCCAGGGACTCATAAAATTACTTTTGAAGAGAATGCATTTGCCTTTGCAATGAACCAGAGTAGACCAAGTGTCAGGTAACTATTAAATGTTTCCTGGGGGAGGAAATCCATGGACTTCCATACTCTCAAATTTTTGGCATGCATGATTTAAAGTGGCCGTGACCTTTGTGGTATTATCACAAATATTAAGGTAAAGGACAAAGTCTAAGCATTGCCAGGGATGGATTTTTTTTTTCACGTTTGTTAACCAAGAGATGCTGGCCTCATTCTTGCCTCTAAGATTAAATGGAAATAATTAATTGAAGGAGTTTTCTATTCTAGCACTCTCCCTCCTAATTTGGTTGTGTGAAGTAAACTTCACTCTAAGGATACTTCAATGCTTTTGACTAAGGTCAAAGCAGAGTTCCATGCTCAATTATTAACATACAGTAGCAACACATCATAACTTCTCCTCATTCTACAGAATGGAAAAATCTTGCAAATTAGTCACTGTGTTCACTGAAGGTTGTTAATGAATACTGTTGATGGTTTTTACTTGTTTAGATCTTACTTTATTCAGACCATAAACGTCAAGAACATGACATAGGGGACAAGTATCTTATTTGTCACATGACATAAAATTCTGATCCTGATAAAGCTAGTGAAGAAATGCCATTATGCTATTCAATGTCTCTGTTTTACCATAGTTCTTTGTCAAGCAAAATGATTGGAAGAGGTCAGGGACACATCCATAAGAAGGAAATCATACCAGTGTGGATGAAAATTAGGACAAATGTGAGATTTCTCCAAGGTAAAATAATGTATAAAGAGCAGAGAATGACATATCTTATGAGACTAAAATGGTTTCCAGAGGCAGAAGCATTCCCTCATACTGCTGGAGGAAATCGGGAGTCAGACAAGAGAGCATTAAGATGTTAATGAAGACACTGAAGTCATTAAAGGAATTTTCCTTGAGATGGAGGTAAATTTTCCTTGAAGTGGAGGTAAAAGAAAATTCACCCATTCCACAGAGCCCTATGCAGCAAGAGTACCTTCATCTCCTGTTTTGTTTTTGCAGCCATAAGAGGGATGCTTTCTGTGGAAGATTTCAGTATATCCCAGAGAGCAAATACCTTTAGAGTACAGTGAAGCATTTATGATGGCACTACCTGTGTTTGTAAATTTAAAAAAAATAAAATAAAATTCAGCAGCCAGATACATGGACATAGTGGCTCTCTTGATCTATAACACATTATTCCTTAAAAACTAAGAGCTAGTTCTTCTCTTGTGCTACCTATCTTCCAAGCTACCCTCTCCCTTGACAGTAGAATTTTACTGTTAATGACCTTGATGGTGAAGCAGATCCAACACAATTAACTGAAAGTGATGATGAATAACTACAGGAAGGATGGGATGGGACATAGGAGACAGACAAGTGAAATGCATGCAGACCTTTGCATCTGCTGCACTAGAATAGCTGCTGAAGCATAGTACAGAGGAGTGAAGATGTCTCCTCTAAGCAGCAGCAAGGTCACTGCTAGTCAGAGCTGTCAGCTGCATAAATGCCACTTTGCAAAGTCAGATTTTCTTGAGGCAAATTTTCTGTATATTTTTTGTGATCCAGAAAATAATGTTTTGCTTATAAGGCAGAGCTCTGTAAATGTACTGACCTGCAGTTTAATAATCCCTGCTTCTTCTTCTTCTTCTGTCTCTCTCTCCCTTTATAGTCAAACTCTCCTCTACAAACTGAAACATTTGTGTTTGTGACTGTCTACCTATGGAAGAACTGCTGCCTGATTTTGGCATGAGGGTTATGTCCATTTTAAGTGATGAGGAGTCTCCATGAGTAATTATTTTGGCCCCTTCTCAATGACCAAATACTTGTAGTGCAGTCTTTACACCTAAGATAATTTTTGTAATGACAGATTAGATAAGCAGCTGAAAATTACGATCAGAATAAAAGGCAAAAACTAATCCTTTGTAAAAAGAGATTTTTCTTGCATTTCAAGTCCTTCTATTTCCAGATTAATAATATATATATATATATATAGGAGAGTATTGTACTTGCTGAAGAGGGCAACAGTCAGAGATATTTCACGAGAAAGAAGTAGTTTGCTCAATATCCCTTCATTAATGAATGGAATCAAAATGGTCCGCCTCCAAGTGTCAAGATAAATAATCAGATTCCTACATTGTTGCTAACAAGTGGAAAAATAATTGCTGTAGGCCTATATGATATTGATTTATATCAACATAACCACAGTAAAATCAGTGGTACTATGCAAGTTTATGCAAGAGAAAAATGTCTCATGTTTAACTCCCCTTGGTTCTTCACCTTTTGCAATCTTTGCTTGCTTGTTTCTAGGGTTATAGTAGTTCACTGCACAATTCTGGGAGAAAAGTAGCTGTTTAGGGGGAGTCCTATAAAAATGTAAATGGGTTCTTCAGAGTTCAGAACCTGAGCACAAGTCAATAGGGTCAAGCTGTTGCAGTAAATACCCATCATCATCAAACTGGAATGGATAAGGAAGACTATAATCAGGAAGACATGAAATATTCTGCTACATTTAGCTCTAAAGAAAATTCATCTAGAGTATAACATGCAAAGTTTTGGGCGATGGTTTTCTGGAAAGATGTGGCTCAAGTATGGAGACAGCAGAAAAGAGAGACAGGAGTAAAGAAAATACCAAATAAAAGTAGCCTTCCAAAAGTTTAAAATATTTGAGTTGTTTATTCCAGAGAGAAGAAAACTGAGAGGAGACGTGAAAACAGTCTACAGATACGTAAGAGACTGTTTCAAATATGAAAAGAATAATCTCTTCCCTTGTCCATAGTAAATAGGCCAAGAAGCAATGCATTTAAACAGTACAAAGTAGTGAACTTCGACTGTTTACACTAGATCTTAAAAACATCTTTCTAATAGTAAGGCTGGTGACGTACTAGGGTGGATTGCCTGGAAATCAGCCAGTAAAATGTGTGTTGTTAAGAGCAAGTGAGAACGAGCTGTCAGGGCTATAGCTGATTCTGCTCAGTCCTTGAGCTGGGGACCTGATGAACAGTTCCATTCCAGCCTGTGAGGGTACACGAGGAGCCCAAATGTTCTCAGAAAAGTGCAACCCTGACACTCAGCCCTCAAGATCTCATGGCTCTTAAGCTAATCTCAGGGTTTGCAGTGGTATTGCAAGGGTGTTTGCTGATAATATTTTAACAGCCAGCAGTTGACAGTACTAGCATCCTTAATGGAAATCAGAGTTATCTTACAGTGGTCAGCACAAAAATAGCTATGAAAAAACAGGTTCCATTTAAATAGAGAAAAAAGAGAGAGATGAAAAGAGAGAAAAGAGGGAAGAAAGGCGTGTTCAGAAAAGTGGTTTGCCCATGGCCGGGGTTTATGTCAGAATCAGGGATCAAACTCTATGCACAAGTCCTAGGGCAGCATTCTAAGGTCCTATTTTGTGTGACATCATGTGTTTTACTTACACCACTCACCTGTGAAAGGAGTCTGCAGAATAGAACTGCAGACCCCTACATAGTTAATGAAAAAACATTTTTCCTTGGCTTAAAGTGGAGTTAGCTTGGAGGTCCTTTAGTGTAGCCACATTGCTTATAGTGTGCACCTGAGGATTTATATTTAACAACAACTCATTTGTATGTAAACACTGTCTGAATGAGCAGCAGATCTTAATTTCAGCTGCATCCTGTCCCAGCTTGTCCTTGGCCAACAAACAGAGCCTTGCCTTCCAAAGGAGAGTGTGTGGTTCCTTTCTGAAGCTTGACTTAGGTACCCACAGCATGTGGCCCATGTGCCAGTGTCATGAACCTGCAGTTTTGCAGGGCAGTAACTCTCTAATATCGGTCACTGGCTCCTCACCTCTTTTGCTGAATGGTTTATACACTTTCCCTGGCACCCCAAAATTACATTCTGAGTGCTTTTCATCTGATTTCCAATCTTAGAACTTTTAAAATAGATACATTTTCATACCTTTTCTTGCAGCCATGAAGAACTTTCATTTAGATCCTTGCACAGTTATTTCACCCCATGAGTCCTGGGGTGAGCAACCTTCCCACCTTGAAATTTATAATGAATTTTCAATATTTATCAAAACTGAAGTCCTCATGGAACAAAAGTGTGATGTATCACAGTAAAAGAACAAGTCAAGAAAAAATTTATCATTCAGTTATTACTCTTAATATTATATTACTCTTATTACTCATACTTAGGTTTATGGGTATAGTTATCACTGGAGATAGAGAAAAGACATTTGTGTGTTCATTTAAAATATAATTATAAGTGGATGAGATTAACAGATCAGTTTTATTTGTAGATGTTACTAATGAGTGATGTTTTTATTTTCCTCCTGGGGGGGACCAGTATCTCTGAACTAGACATAATTTCTGCCAGAACAATCAATGCATGCTGGATATATTTTCCAAAACTGTCATTAGTTAATCAAAGTACAGTGGGCAGATCAAGTACTATTGCTGTCACTGGAAAGTGGATTGAAAATGACGAACTCAGCAGTGTTGGATTGATGTGTTTACAGTCCAGATACAATGGTTATTTTCACAAGCTATTGTGATAAAGAAAATACAGAAGAGAGTTTGCTCTTATCAGGTGAACAGCTACATCAGGTCAATAAAAAACCCAACAGGGCTTTTAAATTCATGATTGAAATTTTGATAATTTTGGCATACATCAGGGACTGAATGATGAAGTATCACGTGGTAGGTAATCTTCCCCCTAGGTAATCTCAAGCTGTGTCTAACACATTCACACACCTTGGAAAAAACTCTTTCTGCTGTGGCAGACCTTCTTCTGGCAGGAGCACAGCTCCAGGCCAGAGCGCCATATAGAGGTCAGGAGATTACTTGACTTCTCTGTAGTTGCAGAAAGCCCAAGTGCCTGCCCAATTCTGTGGCATGTTGTAGACTGGGAGAGCACCTCTAGCACATGGCTCATGCTGACTGCTCGTTCTTTTGAGTGTAAAAGCATGAGTTGTCTGGGGATGAGCTATGGCAGAGGGCAGATGATTGAAAAGAAGGTATAGCACAATTTTCACAGCAACCCTGAGGACAAAAGACCAAATGGCTGAAGGTCATATAAGTTGTATGCATTCTAAATTCTTATCTCGAGCTGAAGGAGACTATTCCATTTCCAGATACTGTGTACAAAATAAAAGTTTAGCAACAGGAGCTGGCTATGTCTCAGTGCATACAGTGGTTAAGAGGAGAACTTTATTATTTGTCTGCATGTTGCTACTAAAAAATGTGCTGCTTAATAATGTAAGCTAAGCAAAATTAAATAAATCGCAACCTAACACGTGAGGCTCCAGGCACATGGCCACCACATAAGAGATTTAGCATATCTACTTCATGAGTATCCTAGCACATGCCCAACACATCAGGCTCCTCACAGGGTCATTAAGAGGGGCTGGAGACACTGGCACCTGCAGCCAGCAGCTGTTTGTGCAGTGAGGCCAACCAAGAGATTGTGAAAGTCCCAGGTGCATTTTTTAGAAACAACTCCTAAAGGCACCATGTGGGCTTGGGTGGCAGGCCTGGGATCTGTGCTGCAGGCTGGGACAGCTCTTGTAGCCTCTTTGCTTCAAGGAAATTCTTGTATTTTTGGAAAACAAACTGAGCTCTGGGAAATAGGTACCTGATCTGAATTCTGGGTTATTGATGTATCTTATACTGCGCAAAAATTCATCAGGCAATGCTAATCTATGTTTTGCGTGCAAAAATATTGTAAAATTTATATTACAAAATATTGTAAAATTTATTATGTTTTTCGAACTTGGTCACATTCCTCACACATATCCCACCTGGATTAAACATGACCCACATAATTTTGTGTCAAGCTAGTGCCAGCAAATGATTTGTTTTGTTTTTCCATTCTCTTTCAGATCCCTCCGCCAGAAGTATTTGAAGATTTGATTAAATTTTCATTCCACACAAATGTATTTGAGAACAACATTGGCTATCTGAGATTTGATATGTTTGGAGACAGTGAACTCCTAGCCCAGGTGTCCGACCTAATGATAGAGCATGTTTGGAAGAAGATTGTTCACACAGATGCATTAATCATAGACATGAGGTAAACCTTTGCATGGCAAATAACCAAAGCTCTTTCAAAGCAGCATTTTATTTGTGACAGTGAATTAGCTTTACATGGTTTGCTGTCCTGTTTACAGGCAAACATTGCTAGGATTAAATGAGAAAAGGAAAACAGCCAGGGAAAATAATAACAGTCTGGAAGTATATCTCAAGATAAATTGTATTATCACTTGAGATGTTTAGAATTAAATAGGCAAATTTAGGGAATAGTTTGCAGAATGCAATTCTGGACATTACATGTATTTTATTTCTCTAATTTCTTTCTAATCTAACTCTCCATGTGCCACATATATATATAAATAAATCTTTTACTCCATGTAGTGGCCAAGCGATTCAACAGTCAAAAAGACAGACCATGTTTAAGGCTGTGTTACAACATTTAATTTGCCATATCTGCAGTGCTAAATAATTCTGGGCAATCAGGTCTGTCCAGAACAGGCCCTGTGCACAGAGGAATTTAGAGGTCCTGTAGCACCCCTGGGCCCTGCTGCACCAAGCTGCAGCATCGTACACCTGCTCCCTGCTTAGAATTCTGCTGGGCACTCCAGTGTGTCAACAGTGCTCCAAATCATAAGAGCCATAAGATATCATCCATTTGTCACCAGCTATCAAAGCAGATTAATGTAAAAATTAACATTTCCTACACAATATTTAGGGAAGTCATTCCCTTGTTGTGGTCCAGAGCTAAGGTGTGTGAGCCCAGAACATTACAAATATAAAGCAAAGTAGGACTTTGTAAGAATTTGGTTTTTATCTTAGAACCACTTGCATCTATTGTTATCACAGGGCTCTTAATATTTGGTAATCTTCTTAATATTCTTGTGCTATTTTCAGCACAGGGTGGAAAAACTGACCACAGTGATGAGAGCAGAGATAGAGATCTCACTGTGTGAGCACAGAAGAGGCAAGGCAGTGACCAACATAACACACCCATGATTGATTTTGAATTCAGCAAAAGCATCACCAGCCTCCAGTAGACTTGAGATAGGATTGGGACTTTTCTCTTTCTTGCCCCAGTTTTCTCCCAAACTAAAAAATTTCAGGGCTGGGGGCACTGAAACAGCAAAGATGAAATCACATCTCAGGTACCAAATAGTATCATTATATCTCTTTTCATGTGTTGTTTGGTTTTGGTTTATTCTTTTTATATTTAATGTATATTCAGTCCTTTGAGTGCACATAAAAGACCCAGTCTCTGAAGGCGTATAAAAGAGAGCCCCAAATAAACCTTCTGAAATTCTCTATTAGCCAATCTCATAGTTTTAAGACTGATGATTTAAATTTTGCATGGGATTAACTGTAATCAATAATGTTTCTCATATTACAAGTTGTCCTCCCTGAAACAGCTGGGTCACTCATGAACTTCATATTTGGATAATTTCAATTTTGCATGGGATTAACCATAATGCATAATGTCTCTCACCTTAATAGTTCCTCTTCATAGAACAGCTGTGCCAGTCATGAACTTCATAATTTTAACTCACAGCATCGATAGGAGACACTGATAAACTAAAAGGCCTTCTTAGGGTCACACAAGACATCTGTAAGAAGGAGTACCAGCATCCAAGAGTTAAGTTAAAACTCTGTCAGCTGCTCAGTCATTATTACTGACTAATAAATACAATAATAAACTGACACTGCAGTTTCACTGTCTGCAAGAGCATCCCGGGAAGAGCATTCCAGCTTTGCCCTGCCTGCCACCACCCTCAGGCCTGGTGGCACCTGTGTGACAGGGGCTCTGCTGGCTGGGCTGGCTGGGCTGGGCAGTGGCAGCAGCACCCCCTGGCAGCACTGCACCGCCAGGGACACGAGGGAGATGGCTGTTTGACTTCCAGCCAGTCACACTGTCCGTCAGACACCTCCCAAATGCTGAGGAATACAGACTTCACTCTTCGGGACAGAGGCCTCCTGCATTGTCAGATCCTTTTCTGGAGGTGAACAACCTTAGCCATAGAATGAACTGAATAAACTCATTTTCCAGAAGGTTTTTGCTGAATGCCTGTGCTGGGTATTCCTAAAATCACCTACAGGAATGTACTGAATCCACACTATCAGTAAGTAAAGTACAAACACTTCTAGAGCTGTATGTGCTCTAGTATTAGTGAAAAGTGACAAGCAAAAATATTTTGGTAGTTAATTGTGTATATTCATAGCACAGCTCTTCTGTGCTATGTTTTCCAAAGACAGGCTATTCAGTAAAATTAATCTTCAGAGACTGCTATGGAATTAAACTGCAACCAAAGTTTTCAATTATGAGTATGCTAAATGAAGTAACAAACACAATCTTTAGGCACAAAAACATGACCTCATTAAAACCACTAAGTTTTCTCATTTTGTGTAGCAAAAAATAAGAACACAACAGTTCTACAAACATATCTTGCTTTAATTGGAATCTACTTTTATGCATTAGGGTTTAGGTATTCACTCCTTGCTGCCTGTGTCAAGAACAGCATGGGTTACTCAGAGAAGAATAACAAGAATCTGATTTTTCTCTGCAGATCCAGAGTCTTTGCTTACTTTCTGATTTTTTCTAGGTAACATCAAGAAAAAAAAAGAGACTTAAGTTTTATGTTTGCTTTGGAGGTTAGTTGTGGGCAATAACACTCCAACACTCTTAAACAGGACTTGGTTTATCTGATAGGCATGCAAATGCAGATAGGGGAGAATGAATATAAATATATCAAAATGTAGCTATAAGCCTTTTCAGGGCTGATATTAAAGAGCAATACTTGGAAGGGAGATTTACTGGCTGACACAAATTTTCACTTGTTTCCTTAATATTTTTAATTTTTTACAAGGTACAATATTGGAGGCTCCACTGCACCCATAGCAATCCTGTGCTCATATTTCTTTGATGAAGGACACCCAACTCTCTTGGACAAAGTTTATGACAGACCCAGTGACTCAGTAAAGGAGATATGGACCCATCCACAGCTCAAAGGTAAATGACAATTTCTTTTCAGTGTAGCTTTTCATTTCAGATGTCTCTTGTCATTTTAAAGTGAGCCATTAAATCCTATAATTCAGTTGGTGAAAGCACCTGCCACGATCAGCTCAAGCTGTGTAGAGAACGTAGAAACAAAAAATGTGCATTTCAGCCATGTCACTCAATGCCATCTACAAATAAACAGTTTATCACTCCTATAAATGGAGTATGTAGGGTACATAGGTCTGTAAATTGGTCCCCAGAAGTTTAGCCAAATACTGTGTACAGCAGCTGTAACTTGTTACTTTAAAAGCTGCCAAAATTAAAAATGAATCCAGTGTTGCCTGGACCTCTAGTAAGGTCTCTTCAACAGTTCCATACAGTTTTATTCGTTGTTCCCTACTACCCACCTGTGTCATCCTCTACATCAGTAGATGAAAACATCATAATACTCCAGTTTGTCCAGACAAGAGGAAGAAAAACACTCAATTTTGTACATCTGGGTGAGTTTGAAGCATTTGGCAATGAGTCACACACACCCTGCCCCAGTTTGTGGAAGCTGAAAGGATGCTGCAGCATGCAGTAACAGAGCCCTTCAGCCTTCATAGACTGCAGTTAGAGTGCTAAGAAGCCTTAAACATGGGGTTTAATTATTTTCCTCTCTTAAGCTAAGACAGTAGCAAAAAAACTTAATGGTTTCTGCAGTTGTTGGCCTGGATCATGCTGAAATGGTTAAATTTTGTCCCACTCTGCAGGGTCCATCTATTTTCCCAGGCAGTCAGAGGTGGGTTGTGCTTAGGGATATGATTTCTATGGACACACTCCAGTTCCTATCAAAGAGAACAGGCAGACTCATATTAACTTCAAAGGACCTGGATCTGGCCCTGTATTATATATATCTACTGTGAAAAGAGTATTTTAATGGTTATTATGTTTATAGTGAAATGAGAAGACAAAAGATGGTGTGAAAATTAATTACCATGCTACTGGGCCCCTCTCTTAGAATTTAGCATGAGAATTATATGTCATACTATTGCTTACACAAAAATTGACATTTTTAGAGCAGTTTACTTTTCAAGCTATCAAGTCCTAGTTATTATCCACTGGTCACTTTTTCAAAGAAACTAAACTATCAAAAAGTATCTAGCATGTTCAGATATAGTGAAAATCACGTTCAAAGCCCGTCCTATTCCTGTCAGCTGTTTTATGTAAGAAAATGAGATACTTCCTCACATCCTAATAATAAAGGGGTATTTGTTGAAAGGTTTGGGACAAAGGCCATGTATAGGATCCATTTACAAACTATAAAAAAGCTGTGGGAAACCACTATAACTGTAATTTCATAAAATAATGCCTGCACAGTTGCAGGCCAAGCTCTATGACAGTCATGTTCCTAGAGCAGGGATGAGGGTGAAACTGAAAATGCTTCTGGCGAGTTTTGACTACTTCTGCTGCAATAGTGAAAAATGTCTTTTTTTTCTCACCTGTCTATTCCACTACTCTGATGAGATCTGAAGTTCCTGGAAAAGTCAAAGCCACAGAAGAGCTTACAGTAGTAATCATGAGCTGGGTTCTCTCCTCGTGGAGCTCATAACCAGAAGCTGATGGCACAAGAGCACCACACAGGGAGACAGCCTTTTTTTACAGCTGGGCTGTACCTTTATAATCTGGGCTAGTGTTGAAAGTCCTTTAATAATATCATAGGCACAAAGTAAATTTCCAAACTTCTTGGGTTGTTAATAGCAGGTAGGGAGCAAAGCCTCTGTCTTGTCTTCTCTTTTCTCTATTATACAAATAAATCTCTGAAAATTGATTCATTTCTGATGGGTTTTTTCTTACCTTACAGGGGAGAGGTATGGCTCTCAGAAGGGGCTGGTAATCCTTACCAGTGCTGTGACAGCTGGGGCTGCTGAAGAGTTTGTGTACATAATGAAGAGACTGAGCAGAGCTCTCATCATTGGGGAGCAGACCAGTGGTGGCTGCCATTCCCCACAGACCTATCAGGTAGATGAAACCAACTTCTACATGGTCATCCCCACCTCCAGATCAGTCATCTCTGCAGACAACACCTCTTGGGAAGGGAAAGGAGTCCCTCCTCACATAGAAACACCAGCTGAAACAGCACTCATCAAAGCAAAGGAGATGCTCAGTGCTCACCTACACAGCTCTAGATAGCCCAGTGGAGGAACACATCCCTGGTTCTTATGAAAAGAAAGTTAGCTACCCAAATGTAAACCCTAGAAAGAAGTGGGAGCTTCATTTCAATCTCTATGGTCAGTGATTGGGTCCCTGTACATAGCTCAAAGTGACTCCTTTCCAACATACTGGCATTTTTCCCCATTCTGTGGAACCCAGCTCTTTCTGTGCGTGGTTGAAATACTTCAATAATTCACTGGAGTTTCTGGATTCTTCTCCTGTAATCAAACATAAATGTTCAGTGTGTAAGTTTTTTGAAGTGTAGCTACCAATCATAGATCTCCTTTTGTCCCATAGAAAATCCCAGTTGTCAGTATTGAAAGTATGTGAGGAACTTTACAGACATAAAAGGCTCTTCTTCTTTGGAAATAGTGTACATTCCTATTTATGCATCTTTAAAAATTAGCAGTAGTTGGAAGAGTCTGTTTTCCAAACTGCAAGAACCATATTAAGTCTCTTCTCCATTTCATCATTAAATGTACCAAAAATAACCATTCCCAGTCTGTCAGGGGTGCTGAGACCCTTCGTATTGGAAAGGAACATGTCTGCTCCTCTCAGTGTCTGTCAGAGCGGAGGATGAGCAGGACAAAGGCAGTACATTGACTCTTCTACCCAGAGCCCAGATCAACTGACTCAAGGAAAAGAATCATACTTTTTTTACTTAAGGCCAAAATTATTTTGCTCTGTCCTGATCCAAAGACAAAACACACAAAAAAAAGCTTAAAAATATCCTTTGAACCCTGCTATCAAGCTACATATGAAGCGGTAGTGTATAACTCACAGAGATATTGACATGAGCTTAATGCACAACATACCTTGTCTTTCCTACAATTCTTAGTTAAACATATATCTTTGTAATTATTTAGAACTATGTGTAACTTTAATCGAGATCTCAGATTTTCTCATCTCTACAAAATGCCAGCTGTAAGATAATTAAATTAGGGAAATGGTCCCCCAAAATTCAGTTAGAGTCTACAGCAGTTACACATTGGTGTTCATTTGCTCATTTGTAAGTTCCTGCCATTTTTTTTAATAAATTGTGTTAAACTTTGAGTTTTTAGAGGAAGAAAATTATAAGAACTAAATAGATTTTCCATCTTTTTTTATTATTTGTCTTATCAACTACATTCAGTGTGATCACTAACATGAACTCTTTTGAGACGTTTTCATGTTGTGATTTTTATGAGCTAGCTTGTTAAACTTTTCAGTGTTATGGGAAATACTTTAATTAATTAAATCCCGTACAGAATTTCATGTAAAGTGACATATGTATGAAGAATATTAAATACTCTCAATGTGTAAAAATAAAAATGGAGTCGTCAGTGAATGAGTAAACAACACTAATGTATGTCTTCTAATGTCTTTAAGCCTCTTTAATATCTCAATGATCCAGATAAACTGCTTTGTTTCCCTAAAAACAATCAGTTGTGCTGTCATGTACAAACAATGTTAATTGTTAAGCCCAATATTTAGATACTTTAGCCAACCATTCAAGGACAAAAAAGCTATACCATATGGGCACAAATAGCAAAAAAATTCTTCTCAGAGTAATATGGGAAATACATATGTGTAATAAATACGTCTAGAAATTGGAATCCAGTTGGAAAAACAAACAATGAAGATGCAATTGCTGGTGAGTCCATTTTAAATCAATGATGCTGTTAATTCACTAAAGTGACCGATTTCAGTGAAAAGCTATTGTGCAACCTTGAGAAATTTCATTACTTGACAAAATATTATTTCCTATTTCATAGTACTGGCTAATTAATATTGAAACTGCCAGGCTTAACAAAGGCCAGTGTGTTAAAAGCAATTTTTTCTGTCTTCACAAACTGCTGTGTCACAGTTATGTTCATCTCAATGAGTTTAGACCTCACAGAACTGCAGTCAGTAATTGTGTAGAAAATTACACTGCATTGAACAGTCTGAAAATCACAAAAGTACAAATGCAAATTAGTTACGCAAAGTCCATGGTTTGTGGTTTAAATGAGAAAGTTAGAAGGTTTTTAGGGAGGGGCAAGCAATTTCAGAAGTTCTCTTCCAGAACACAACAGGAAACATGATGAAACTGCCACTCTTCTTTCATCTGGTTCCAGAGCTGACATGTACATTCTGCAGTTTATAGCACCATTTTCTTATCATCCCACCTAAAATAATTTACCACATTTTAATCCTAATCATGTTCCTTTTAAAGGCAGGAAGAAAGGGGTTATCCTACCAGACTACCTAGCAGTATCATCTTTCTCCTGCCAGCATTCATAGAACTCTAACCAAGAAACGACAGCCAGCTTTTATTTCTTTTGTGCTGCCTTAGTCCATTGATTTCCAAACTGTGCCCTGTGGGCATCATCATCCAGATGAGATTCTCACCTCAGATGCATCTGCAGAGGGCTTTGACCTCCGACCTTGGCAAACTATATACTGAGGGGATGCCTGGTCAGGCCACAGTGGGAACTGGGAGCCAGTATGCTCATAGAGCTACCCTATATTTGGTCAAGTTTTTGGCTCTTGTTCTCAGTTGGTTCAGGACTTTTTTCAAATAAGGTCATGTTCCAAGTTCGCGTTCATGACTGGACCTTTGCCCCTACACCTGGCTGCATTTGCCCTGCCCATGAGTCTTTTGTCCTAGTCTCTGTAACCTGTGGTCTCCATGTTTGTTATTTTCATTATTAAAGTTTTTTTCATTTTCCAGGCTAGACCATTGCTCCCATTCCTTATTTTGCCAGTTCCCTCCAGCCAAGCTGAGCAAGGGGATCAGAGCGAGCTCTAAGCTGTGATAGTGCCCTGTAGATCAGGGAAGGGTATAGACTGCCTTGATTAGTGAAAAAATATCTCACAAAAACCATAAAAATACATAATTCTCACAAGCACATCTGAATGTCATTTTGATGGAAAAACACATCTTCATCAGAAAAAATTCAGGGATCAATGATCAGTGAGTGAACAAATATCGCAATCTGGCATTTCCTATCAGTAAACTCATTATCCATTGCAGAAACACAGCCTGCACAGCTAAGCTTGATAGCACTGTGTTGTGTCCTTTTTCACTGATCCAGAAACACATGTCATGAGAAACAGTTGTTTGATCAAAATGGACAGTTAGTTGCTAGCGAAGACAGGAAAAGAACCAGTCAGCTCACTGAAATTGTCTCCTCTTTGTTTAAAAAAAATAAATATTTTTCCCCCTTCCCTAGAATTTCTACTTGAATAAAAGACAGAGATCCCTGCTGTAAAATCACAGTATTCCACAGGGACAGAAGGCAGTCCTTCATTTCTTCCCAAACACCCTGTTCTAGTGGAGTGCTTTCCTTCCAGCAGGATTTCATCTGCACCAATTTAAATTTTCAGACTTCTAGACTTAAGAAGAAATAAGCTTCCAGCATGACTCAATTATAGGAAGTTTGTTTTTCTTTGTCTCGTTAGGCTTCCTTCTGCCCGTTCAATATTTGGTTCACTCAGCTTTAATATGAGTATTTCCATTTAAAGAAATGAAATCTCCAAAAATTTTGGATAAGCCCCCTGGTTTATGTAACCCAGTTTAGATGAGACACTCAGTTAAATCTGAGAACATAAAAGACTTTCACTGTGCCTGCACAAAGAGCTGGTTTTATATACAGGGAATCAAGTTCTGGTTCTGTTGGTGTCTGTGTGGTTTTGCACTGATACCAGCACAGATGCAGCAGGCAGCAAGATGTCACATTGTTTGGCTGTATGATTTGCTATGTGTCTAAATAAATCTTAGTTCACAAACCCCTTTACCTCAGAATAAGAAGCAATTTGTTCATGCAATCTTTATGCTGATGGCCACCTACAAAAGAACAAGGACAGCATTGCACACACTGCCTGCAGTGTGATTTCCATGTTGCAAGAGGGAAATCCTCAATCTTTACAGACCAGGACTACAATGCACTCCCCCTGAGCTGGAGGAGGTGAGGAAAGTACCAGAAATCAAGATTATTAAAAACCTCTCCTCATTTTTGCATTTTGAACCAGCCACATCTCCTCATAACTCTCTCTCTGTGCACAGAAGGCATTCCTACATTGCTTGGTATCACAGTATACAAACTTCTGTGGCTGAGATATGCCCACAAGGAAACTGGGTAAGAGTTCTTACCTCTTTTTTTTTCCCAAAGAAAACAACTCCATGACATAAAGGGAAGCTATTTCGTTTCTCCCTGTAACCTTGCTGCCTGCTTAAGCCTCATAGCATAAGCAAAGTGAAGAAATTTTATCACTGGTGAGAACTCTCAGGTTGTAAGTCTAACACAGTATTTGAAGAGTTTTGAGACTCGGCATCTGTTTTTCAGTGGTTGATTTTTTTACACTTTTTCCAACACAAAATCAGTGAAACCATGTAACCAGTAGGATTTGGTACTGTTTCGTTCTGATCTAAATTACACACCAGGTGTAGTGCACTGGAAAAACAGGCATTTGGAGCAGGGTAATGTTGAAGTGATGTGCCAAAATAATACTGGGGAGCATTATACAGCTAGTCCTGTCTTTTCCAGAAGAAATCTGAAGCTAGGTTTCTAATCATAAAACTGTTAAGAAAACATGGCATCTTTCAGTAAGTACAGAAAAGAACATTTTGCAGTAATGGTACCAAAAAATCTTTAGTCTTATTTATACTGGGCCAGGCTGATCTTAAAGTAATTAATATAAATCAGGAGTAGCAACATGGAATTATTCTGGATTTTCACTGGAATAAATGAGATCACAATCTGGCCTAAACTACTAATGGGAAATATAACCCTGACCACATATGAATGCAGTTACACCACAAAGTCCTTCATTACACTTTATGGACACTGACTTCACAGTAAACTGGCTGGCACCCAGGTGGAGTGAAATTTGGCCCATTAAACTTTGCCATAAATATATTCCTTACACAGCAAATGTTATTGGACACAAAATAGAGATGGAAAGATTACAAGAAAACCACACCATCCCCTACTCAATGCAAGGTTGTTCCCTGTGCTCCATGTTTCGAAGCCTTTGTTCACTTTGTGTTTTAATGATTCAAGTGAAAGGGCTTCCACCACTGACCTTGAAAAGCTGTGTTACAATCCAACCAGAACTGTCTCCTGAACTCAAAGGCATAATGTAATAGTTTTATCACTTTGTTTCAAAAATAAAGCTTGCAATAAGAAAAATGTTTATATTAATAGGAAACAGCCATGTATTAATGTTCAACAGCAATATGCTGGGAAGAATACAATCTCCTGACTCACAGAAATCTCCCAAGAGGTGACAGTGAGTGGGTTATGTTGGTTCCAGCTGGCAGCCTAAGACTGTCAGTCTCTCTTTTTCATTCAAATGTATTTACTTGCTGATACTTGCATTATCAGGCTAGGCATTGTCATGGTAACTCAAAATTTTGTCCCGTATTCAGAAACCACCGGAGTATATAATCAGTGTGGTGGAACGTATAGAGTATGTTGAATTGTCCTTTACCCTCAGCTGGGAAATGAATGGTTTCTGATCATTCTCTGACTGAAGGGGAATAATAGCCCTTGATGAGGCAGGTGAGGCTCAAAGGCAGGCCACAAAAACATCAGACAACCTGAAAAAATACTATACAGCAGCAGAAGAAATGATTGCTTGAAGAACACAGTGTAATAAACTATCAAGATCAAGCCCCTAAATTGATTTTAAAAGTAATGAAAGGCTAATTAGATGGGGCTGCAGTAACAATAGACAATGTTTCCTCCCACTCTGAGCAGTATAAATTTATCTGCTGCTGAGACTCAGCAAAGCTCAAAAAAAGTAGACAAAAGGAAAATGTCTCTTGGACAGGCAAGAGAAAGAATATGCCGCTGTCTTTTTTAAAAAGTTGGAATTGGCCCATGCAGAAACCAGAGGACAGACAAGCTGGTACAATGCAGTGCAATTCATTTACACCTGTATCATTTTGTTTCTGTTCTAGCAGTTATCAGAACAGAGCCTATCATCCACAATTAAAGTGTGCACATTCTATCTATCATTAGCTAATTGTAACTCAGATACCCTAACTGCTTCCTTTGGTATATCCAAAACCTGAAAACCACACGCTGAACTCTACTGCCATCAGATCTGTATGCCTACTAAAGTCATAGAGGTCTTAGAATCTCTGACAACAGCTCACATTTTGATACAGACCCACGTTGATTTCACTGTGTAAAAGACATTTCAAAAGCAGCAGAGCCTAGAACAGAACTTGGATATTCTGCTTTCCAAGTTCCATCCACTTTGGCAGTCTGCCGGTCAGTTGTTGACAATTATAGATTTCAAACAGTCTTAAATTCAGGTCCCTTTCAAAGCCAAGGCGATGGTAAGGTGTCAGTTTTTAACTTAAAAATTTGGTAAGAGAGCTGATTCAGCTACTATAAAAGAGTAAAAGTCCACCAATGCTGCTATAAATAGTAACTCATCTCCTTTTGATATATAAGCTCTGATTTTGCTAATGCTTAAAGGTTCGTCATTCAATGAGGTGGCTGTTATTTCTGTATTTACATTGTACTGCACACACACCAGCAAATCAAATATAAGCAAAGACAACTCTGTTTGCAAATCTATAATTTTGTCCCTACTCTGCAAATTAACACTGCATATGGATTCATTTCACTGTTTTATTTCCTCAAAAATAGGTTGACAAGGGCTATGTTGAGTTTTCAAAACTTAAAACCCACTCAGACTCTTGTAAACATTTAATTTTTTTTTCACAAAGCATCTATTATAAATTATTGTAAACAGTGATTTTCTGAAAGAAATTAATGTAAACTCAAAAAGAAATGGATTTAATTGAACTGTCATTCCCTCCTTCACCCAACCTGCCCGGTCTCTTGGTGACATCTGTCTGCATAGCTCTAATTGTGAGAAGTCATGTGCCGGGATAAATGGTGGCGTTCTCGGAAGTACTCATGGCAAATGGGACACGTCAGCTTCTCCTCTCTTCTCCTCTTGCACTGGGATTCACTGGAGGAGTATTCCTTTTTGTGATGTGACCGCATGTGGAAAACTAAATCAGATGTCATGCGAAAGGACAGGTTGCATTTGGCACACCAGTTCTGGGCAGCCACTCCAAAGGATGTGAAAGTGGGGGGAAGAAGAGTCAAGGAAGAGGAGGAAGAGGAGGAGGAGGAAGTGGTGGTGGTGTTTTGTAACTGTCCTCCTGCTTGCTTGAGCCACGGTTCTGAGGTATATGGGAAAACATTGCTCCGAGTGATGCTTGTCTGCAGCATCTGAGCATTACACAAATCACTGACAAAGAACTTGGAATTGAGAAGACTGCTGCAGCACATGATGTCTGCGGTGGCAATGAAGCCAGACAGCTCCCCCAGGCTCTTTGTTGACTCACTCATGGGATGAGAAGAATTTACTGCAGCTCTTTCTGTTACACACTTACTGGGCTTGCTGAAAGCACTCTTCTGTTCTCCTCGAGCTCTGGTAGGCCAAACAAAGGAGAATGCACTACCAGAGGAGTTCAGCAACACTTCATTTGACACCTGCTCTTTACCAGGTGGGGCCATGCCATCCTCCTGCTCTGGCTCCTGCAGTCTCTCATTCCTCAGCTTCTCTTTCATCCTCCTGACCTCAGTGAAAGCACTCTGCTTCTGTTCTAAAGCATCCTTCCTAGCTGACTGCCTCCCTGAAGCAAGCTTCCTGAAAGAACCAGCCAAAGCATGCTCTCCCCCAACCTCTTCCTTGCCCCCACAGTTACGTTCCTCAGTCAAATTATTGGTTTTCTCCAACAGCACTGTTTTCCTGCTCCTGTTATTCTCAGCCTCTTCAGATTTTGCTCTCCTTTCTCCAATGAGACCATGTGCATCATCTTTACAAGCTGCCATTTTGACTTCCAGGTCCCTTGCCAGACTGTGGAAATTTGTGGTCTGCTCAGCTAGGCTGCTCTTTTCAGTTTTAGCGTTCTGTAAGTTTCTCCATAGCAGAGCACTCTTCTCTGGAACACAGAGGAAGCGGACATGGGACAGATAGGAATGCTCACATTTAAAGACTCGGTCACACTCTTGGCATCTCAGCTCTGCAGAAACAGACAACAAGTGATGAGTTTTACAAAGGTTGACTCATGGGTGGATGCAGATCCTGATCCTGTCATTGACACAAAAAAACAGAAACACCTCTTGTGTCATATAAGGTTACACATGGTAAAGCTAATGCCAGGGCAGAATCAGGTCCCTTCCTGCTATGCAAAATGTTACATTCTTATTTGCTCCATGCTTCCGTGCTACTGGCAGAAATATTCCATTTAGACTCTCAAGCTTAAATTTTATTACATAAAATGTAATTATATTACATAAAAGTACATAAAATGGCCAGTACACCATGATCTAGATAAAACCATTTAGACTTTATAATGATTTGAAGTCTAAACCCAGATTTGGGTCTACATTTCTTAACTAAGTCACTGGCTTTCATTCAGGATGAACGTTAAATACTATGTATCCAAGCAATAATGAGTTTTAGACCAGGATTCAAAGATCTTTACATGACTCTATTTTTAGGATACTCTGGAAGTTTTATACCGTTCAAAAATCATACGACCTTAATGCCTGAAGCCCTTACCCATGCTCATTTGGCAAGCTGTTATATGCCTGAAGGCACAGAAAATTATGTTCAAATTGAAGCAATGCCAGTGATGGGCAGGAGGAATAAGGAACATTCTTTCCTTGTGGTCTTCAGACATACTGCATCTCTGGTTCATTGGGATGATTGACTGCCCATGTACAGATGGTACAAAATTCAGCAATCAACACCAATATGGTATATCTTAACCCTTGTAAACTATATCCATGTTACATTATTTCACCACACAGCAGTTTTACAATGCAAGTGATACCAGACAGCACCTGAGGCCTGGGATACATAGGAAAGTTCACAAATTGGTTGGGTAGAATTAAAATTTCCTCATTTGGGACTCAGCACAGCTTGTATCACTTTACAAACTACAGAAGCTGAACCTTTTTATAACAAAATAAGGCTGCTGAAACGGGTGGGAAGTCTATGAGTTTAAAGTCTTGAGTCTAGATATAGTGTTTCTTGTGCAAGTAACACTCTTCCCTGGTAAATCCAAAGGGCTGGCAGTGTGTGTCTACACAGAAACCAACAGAATACACTGAAACCAGCTGGAATGATTTAGTCAGTTCCTGTTATGAATGTGTCTGAATTAATTTAATACTAATTTACAGACAAGTACATTACCATATGAATTTGCTAACGCATATCTTTATCAACATAAACCTTTACTAACCAGTCTATATAAGCTTTGTTTAACTCAACTAAAGGAAAGGTAGAAAGGGTTTTAGGTTTTTTTTTCAGTTTTGCAACTTCGGGGTGAATTTCTTTTGGAGCAATGAATTTCCAGCAACATCTCAGAAACTGAAGCCTGCTCTTTTCCTCATTTCCACTGTGCCCCACACTAAATAGGCAGACTGTGCTGCATGCAATACTGTTAGATTTGTTATGTATTTTTAAAGATCTGTTCATTTACAAGATTAAAGCTGAACACTGGCCTATACCTGATTTGTTAATGAGCTGAAAAAGGCCTATTTCCAACTGACACTTTAGACTTTTAGGATTCTAAGTTGTCCATTGCATAGCTCAAAAATGTCAGCATGAATCCCTCATGCACCATCCTCTGCTAGAAAGTACCAGTGAGAATGGTGTTAAGAACTGCAAATTGTTTCTTGTTCTGTGCCTCCAGCTCAAAGCTCAAAGCAGAAGATCTTTTTTCTTAGCAGACCAGCTAAGGATTTACACATGTTTTGTATTATTACAGGTTGACCACATCCTAAAGAAGAGGCAGACTCCCTTCTGTCCTCAGTGCCCTGCAATCAGCAATTCAGCACTTACCGTTCTGGGGCCTCTGAGCTTTTATCTCATTGAAACCCAAGAGGCTGGAAAGCTCCTCATCATACCAGACAAGCAGCTCCTCATTTTTGCTGATTCTCCTGGTGGAGCGATAGTATAACTGACTGTTTTCTAAGTAAGCTTCCAAGTTCTGCTCCTTGCTATTGGCAGCTGCCTGTACGAGTCTCATCCACGGCAGTCCTGTGGGACTGTGCACAGATGTAACATCCACCTGTGAGACAGGACACAAAGAAGGGAAGTTACAGGTCTCAAGGCCCAAAGCAAGATTTTCATCCAATCCAAGAACAAAGCCTGGTTTGTGCCTTGCACTGAGCACATATAACAAAGCTGTGAGCCCAATACATCTGCCAGTGTCACCAAATCCAAAGACATCACAGGGAGAAGGCTTCCCCAGTGTGGGAGCTGAGAGCTCTGGAATACAGCTGTGTGGGAGGGAGGAGGAGACACCAAGGTTCATGTGTAACCTCCCATGGCAAAGCCAGGCCTGCTGTGTTGGTCAGCCAGCCCTGTCCTGTGCAGACCATCCCATGGGACTGTGCCAGCTGTGGATCACAGAGGTACAGGAGGTGTGATCCTCTCTTAAGAAAGGGTCTCAATCCTTGGATATGAAAGTGGGATATGAGTCAGGAGATGTGCCAGTGCTGTGACTTGGGCACTGAGAGATGTGCAGACCCCTGGATCAGTGCAGTGTGAAACTGGGAATGCAAATACACTCAGGACAGCTGCATGTGGAGTTTTTCACTGACACAAGAGGATATGGACCAGTGGGTGTAAGAAAACTCATGGTTATTTGATTCAATATCCCAAGTAAACATCTGCATGTCTGTTTGGCTAGATTACATAAAATACAGATTTTAATACATACAACTAAGATGCACTTAGATGATCTCTTTCCTTTCTTCAGAGATAAAATTATATTTTACCTTTGCTAGATTAATTAAATCAATTTCATGGTATCTAAACAGATAAACCTCATCATATCAATATGTTTTGTTAAATAATTTCTGAGAGTTGCAAGGGGTTGATTTACTTTCAATTTTTGTGCATGCAGATATACCAAACAAATTAAGTTTAAAAACATTTCTCAGGTTGTGGGGGATGGCACTAAAAAGTAAAAAAAATTATATTAAGTGTATTGCTCAAGTTAAAGTTCTGTTCTATGTGTATATTACAGCATAGTCCTAAATCACATATAATTTTTACTCCACAGGATTCCTGAGTCATTTAGTCACAGGTTGACAAGTAAATAATGTAAGTACAAAACATTTGGCATTGTCTTCATCATGCAGTGTGTGGTTATTTTATTACACTGAATAGGGAATGATTTATTTCTTTATAGGTTTTTCCTTGGTGTTTACCACAGCAGGTCTGTGCCCTCTGCAACATTTGAAAGGGAATATTTTCATAGCTTGAAGGTTAAAACACAGGGTGATCAAAGGCAACATTTATATGCATAAAAACTAATTTTTGAAGCACTAATCATTGTTTAGAAAGGAAGAATTTTGCAAATGAAAAATGTCTAATGACAAGTATGATCTGAATTTCACCCCAAGCAATGTATAGCTCTTTGTTTTCCACTAATTGCAGGATAGCCATTCTCTCGTGTTTGGTATCAGAAACAATATTTTGGCTAATTATTTTTCTGGTTTTAACTGACTATTACCTACCATGAAAACTTTGATCACATTAGTAGCTTGGATACAAGAACAAAACATTAAGAGACCATTAGGATGAGAGTTACTTAGTGTAAGAGAGAAAATAAATTAGCATGCCCTGAAACTAGTTCTCTCTAAATGCCATGGTAATTAACAATGATTGAGAAATACAAGTGCCTGACAGCAACACAGGAACACCCACCCACACACAGTGGCTGTAACTAATAGCTATGACAGAGGCTGTCATATTTTAGTTGCTGTGTTTCAGAAATACTGAGCAGCCACCCAGTGCTCTAAGCAAAGTCAAAGGGAGCACAGCTCCACCAGGACTCCAGGGAAAGAGCTCAGTGAGCTTCAAGTAGGTGAGGAGGAGTACCAGATGTAAGATAAGATCTGGCTGCTGCCAACTAGAGTCATGAACCAGCTTTAGTTTTCCATATGTTTAGAGACTATAAACCTGGCAAATCCACCCTTTCCTGGAGGTGGCAATTCCCCAGATTGACCCTTGGCACCCACACATGAGGTAAAGCCTCCACATGAGGTAAAGCCTCCACAGCCCAGTCAGACATGGGCTGTGGAAGAATATGCCTCCCTTGGAAGATGCTGGAAGAGAAGAGAGAAAATGAGGCTTTTCCTTGGAACCCCCAAGAGGCTGTAAGGGGGAGAGGAATCAGCTGGAAAGAGCTACCTGCGCCAGTGGCTGCCAAGGCATCTTCTTTGCCCAGGTACAAACTGGGCCAAGGAGCTCAAATTAAGGTCACCAAGAAAATGAGGGAAAAAAGATTATGAAGTTCTCCTTTGGTCTAAAGAAAAAAGCCCAAGATGATGAAACCCTTGTTAGAAATAACATTCCCCAAATTTCAGGAGTGCTGATGAACGATGATGAACAGAAACCTCAGTTGCAACAAATCCACCTTGCCAATTCATTTTAGTGTGTATTCTCTTTGTACTATACCCTGCAGAGCAAAACCCATTTTTTCTTCAGTGCCATGATGACAACACAGCATCATGATTGAATTTTTAATTAATTACTACACACAGTTAGGAGTCTAATGGTAGTTCCTGATTTCTGGGAGGTTAACTTTTAATTATGAGTAGTTAACAGGATATGGGACTACCAGTTGCATCTGAAACAGCTACTTGCACAGAATTTCATGTATTTACTGCCAAAAGACAGAGATCTGAGCCAACTCAGGCATCCAATTTCATTGCTGCATAGCAATTACTTAGCTCAAGTGTAGAAAAACACTAAAGCCATCCCTCTAGAGGGCTCTTCCAATGTAGAAAACCTTTGAGGCTCCCTCTACAGTAATTCAAAACTCCCAGGAGAAATACAGAAATATTCAAAAATTTAAAGCCTTATTTCAGGGCAGGTCTCTCTCCAAAGAGTTTGTTGGTCTCCTGGAGTACTAATAACACTGTCCAAGAAAGCAAACTTGTGCCACAGACTCAAAACAGTCAGATAAACCCTGAAGCTTCTTCTTCTCTCTCATAATTTGTTTAAAGCAGAAGTGTAGAACAGGTTATCTCCCAACAACTGTATCTTCCATATTACACATATGCCTTGGGATTTCTCTCCTCCAGAGCACAGAAATCTTAGGCAAACCTGGTTCTTTCTCAGATCCATCCATCCCATAGAATGTGGGAAATTGGCTTTCCTCACACTGTAAAACACCTTCTTGTCTTCATCTAGACCAACAGTGACTGAAAGGCACTCAAAGACCCAGAAAGCCAGGGCAAGTGGTCAGCATGATAAACAGTGACTATGAAACAAACAAACAAAAAAAAATTGGGGAACTAGAGCTTGAGTTAACAGTCCATTACAATCCTGGTGTTTCTGCCTTCCCTACAGTGATTGAAAAGTGTAGCTGTAACACAGACATACAGATCTAAGGTGATTTTAGGAAGTTCATGTACTAATAGAAGTTAAGTTGTGGCTGCCCAAAGTGTGTGTGGGGTAGTTGTCTGACTGCCACTGTGGTTTCACTTTTAAGATAACTGAACACACTGGGGAGCAGTTGCCTAGATCTGTAAATAAATTCTGTGAAGGTACCACCTGCAGGAATCAGTGAAATGCCACAGTCTTCCCTCTCTGTTCTCACAGGGCTGTCACACCTCCTGATAAACTTCCTTTGTGCTCACAAAAGCTGAACTAGAGGTTACTAAACTATTTGTCCCTCTTCCTTCCTATTCCAAGTCAGATCTGAAGCAGGTCATCAATCATCAGCATAAAAGTGGGATTTTGTATTCTTCCGGCAAAGGATAGAGTTTTTCTTAGGTCCTTGCAGTCTACAGCTCATAAATCAGAAATGCACTGGCCTGTTCTCTCTGAAGGAGCTGTTACTTGTGCTGAACAAAACAAAAACCTACCCCTTGAAAGTTACCATCTCAGGGATGGTGTAACTCTTTTTGATAGGTCTAACATTAAACATTCATATTTTTCTCATACCTTAAATACATAGTGGATGTTCCGTCTGTCAGAACACTTGAGAGCAATGAAAGCTACAGTGTCCAGCAGGGTGTTCTGGAGCATGCATGGTCCAAAAACAACTTCTTCAGGGATGTCTTGTGTGGTATGAACAGTAGCCAGTATGTCTGGAAAATGGTGATGCAGAAGCTTGTTGTCACTTGTCCAAAGGAATTTAGGCAAAGATGTAAGTTCCATTATAAATCTGTAAAAAAAAACAAGAAATCAAATTTGGCACAGAGATAAAAGTAGAAGGTGGCATCACTACTTGAAATACAAAGATTTCCAGGATCTGTAGGTGAATTGTAAGAGTATGCCAGGACATTGTTGGTTACAGAGTTTACAGCTTTATTAATGTCCAGTTCAGAATGAGAAAGATTACTTTGCACTAAACCAAAACCTTAGGTTTGTAAACAAGTGAATTACTCTTCCTGGAATAAGCACACAGTCCAAGAGTTCAACCGCTGCTCTCTACAGACAGGAGTAAGAAGATTTGGGAAAAATAAGCAACATTTTCAGTGGGTAGGACTCAGCATATTCTTAAGCATATTCTCAGACACCCTTCTTATTATTAATAGTTTGTAGAAGTGTGAAGAAAGGTAGAGAGGGAGAACAGCAACAAAATAAAGCAAGACTTTTTGAAACACATTTTGAAAAAGCTGTGCTTTTTTTGCTTGAGTGCAACATCAGTCTAGTTTCTGGTTAAGCTGCTAGAAAACCAGGAATAACTTGAGCCCTGAGTCTATCCAACCAGAATGCACAAAATTTGTGGAAATTCCAGAAAATAATTATATTCATCCTGCCTCAAAGTGTATGTTGTCAGCTGTTGTTGAGAAAATCAAATCAGATTATGACCCTTTTCATAGTGATACTCCTAAAACAATGTTAGTAGAGATTCCTGTCTTTAGAGGATAAATTTTCCAGCCCTGAATGTAGAACAACATCTTTGTCATTGCAGATGTAACTTCTGCAATATGAGCCACAATCTGAGAACTCACTATGCAGCAAGGAGAAGACAGGCTTGAGTTATTTGTCATTCTATGCCTCTCTAGGTTTCTAATAAAGATATTGCCATCTCCAGCTCCCAGCTGGAGGTCATGGAAAACCCCTCATTTATGTCATCAAGAGCTGGATCAGGTCCATTAGGCAGAGAAAATTAAAGAGAACAGCAACAAGCCCTGAAGAGGCCTTAGCCTAATAAATACTGAGATAGATGGGCTGAAGATCTTGTCTAATCTTTCTCACTCTCTGCCAACAGAATTGATTTGTTATTCACTGACTCATGACCTAAACTGAAGAGGTATAAAGTGCTCAGGAGAGTTGCACCGATTTAACAAAATCAGCTTCTAAATCAGTGTAGTTAATTCAGTATAATTTATTTCTTGTGGGCAAGGTGTAAGACCCTACCCTAAAAATATTAAAATACACGGCCAGACATTCAGTATGTAGTAAACATCAGAAGGATGAAGGCCTAAACCAGACAAACAAAGCAAAGAGTGGGATAACACATGCCCTCTATCCAACCTCAAGCATGCCCTGAACTCAATATGACATTAAAGTTTGCTTGTTCTTAAATTACTTGTAAACTTAATATGTGACCAGACAAAACTCCCTCCCAAACCTACATGCCAAAGTCTCAAAGTGGCACTCTGGCAGCTGTGGGAGCACGGAATTTGACTCTTGCACGGAAGGGTCACTTTTGTGAAAAGCTGTGAGAAGGATGCACTGTGATTACACAGCAGATGGGACAGTGGCCGTCAGCCTTGCGCCGAAGGCACTGGGAAAATGCATCTTTTCCAATGACGTGGCGAATGCACCATCTAGTGTCACAGCTCAGCATAACACAGCATCCCTGAGCAAGCGAAGCAGGACATCCCCAGGCTCTGCTGCTGTCCGTGCATCTACGGCCTCACGTTCTGAGCACCCTGTCAGGCAGGAATCGTTTCTCTACATGTTTTTCATCTGGTTATAATCTAAAGCAAAAATTTCGGCCACGGTCAAGATGCTTAGAGTTTGTTTTTTTTTTTAATAAAACCTCCCTTAAGTTTTCAGGAACTTCAGACTTGAGTCTGAATGAGAATTCTACACCAAACCATGAACCCAGTACTTGAGCTCTTGTTTACTTATAAAATCTGGTTTCAATGCAAATCTTACACTTTTGTCAACAGTCTTCATAGTCAAAGGAAATTCATTAAGAACTTGCAAATGGAGTCATAATGAGAAATGGAGAAGGCACACTAGAATGCCTGCCATTTTAATTTGACAGGCTGAAGTAGGTGAATCACTCACATTCTTCCCAGTGAGTGAAGAAGAGAAAAAATTCTCGTAAAAGAGAATGACTGCTCCCCACGACTTCACCCAACTGATTACTCTTGTCTTAATGCCACTGATCTCCAGATTTTGGCTACCTCCTTGAATGTAGCGATAAATCTGCTGTGCCTTCATTTCTTACAGATTCACTAGTGCTTGTACACGACTTAATTCACTCTTCTCCTAATATTATACATATATACATATATATTATAATATACAGAACTCTACCACAGGCTTCATTGTGAAGGTCAGATCTTCAGCTCTACATCATTGCAGGCAGTGATATGCCTGCCCCAAACTGCCATGCTGGGAGTGCCATTGCTTCCCAGGATCCCCCCCTACAACATGATCTTGCTGTTCCCACTCAGATTCTGCATGAGCAGTTCCTATCCCTCTGGAATCACTCACAGACATCTCTGAGAGGCAGAAATAAAATTAATATTTATAGTGTTTTAGTAGCACATTAGACTCAGGTCAACTGTTATGGGTACTCTCCATATTCTATCTGTCACAGATGTGAATTCTTCATATGGATGAGTTTAGGGACTTGCTGTTTAATGGACTCTTCATCCCCCAGACAGTATCTGATACACATATACCATGTCCCTGAGTGATGGATTTTGCATCTTGATTTCTGAGAAGTGTGACAGATCTGTCAAAGAACAAGGACCTATGGGCAGGCAACTCCCTATGGATTATGCAATTCTGGATGTTCCATCAAAAAGCACATGAAATAGATGATGCTTGCAGCAAATGCTCCCAGCCTGCTTGCCTCCAGAGCAGCACACAAATTGTTAGTCAACTTTTGGTTTCCTGAGTGTTCTTCCAAGGTGAAACTCTAAAGATAGCCTTGTCCTAGTCTCTCCCCATTTCCTAGCACTTGTAGAGCATCCCTTAACTAATTAGGTTTACAACTTCTACCTTCCTGAAATATGTTTACGTAGCTACAGCACCTCGTGAGAAAAACATGTTACCAGAGAGAAAAAGAAAGGAATTTTCAGATCCCTGGTTTTCTACTTCACGGCCTTCAGATGTCACTGCAAGCCCTCCTAAGAAATGTCTGAAAATTCCCAAATGTAGAAGCACTGATTTGAGCAAGGACTCCCCTGAATTCTATTTTCAGAGGACTTGACCCGATTCTCCTTGCCACAGTAACCACATTGAACTGTGGCATCCTTTGGAGCTTCTTAGTGGCCAAAAAGGCACTGGTAGCCCTGCTTAGAATTATGATCAACTATGCAAGTGGGAAGAAAACAAATTAATTACATTTGCAAGAGAGGAACTGTTTCAGCCAGAACTTATTTAGCTAGTTCAGCTCTTCACAATCAAAAACAGAAGCAGGTAATAAAAATAGTTTCTCTAAAATTAATTGGATTTTCAAAATTGTCAATAACTACTTCTATTTCACCTTTACTTCCATTTTAACTGTAGATTAATTTGCATATAGTTATATCACTTTCAAAGCAATTATCCTAGCTGGGAAAAAAAATGGCATGGAAGATACTCTCAAAAAATAATTGAAAGTATTTGATCCTGGAAAGCATCTTCCCTACCATTTTTGTATCTACTCCAGACTTTCTCCAGAGCAGAGGTTAATGTAAACACTATAGCTCTGCATTTCCCACGTCAACAAAACTGAAAGAAAAAGAGGAACAGAAGTATTAAATACTGGAGCCATCATTTCCTTCACCTTTTAACTTACTCCTTTCTGCTCCAAAGTGTGATGGCATTTTCCCTGAAGCACATAACCTGTGACTGTGCCAGTGCAGTCCTGTGGCTGCTGCCAAAACTGCCTTTGATTTCAATAGCAGGTCTGTCGGTCTGAGGAATCCACGATCAGACGTGCAGTGTCATGCACAATAAACTACAGATAATAAAGGAATTGAGCTGATGCAGACAGAGTGGTTCTGTCTGCAGCATTTATTATTTTATGTTGTTATGAGGAACTGAGGATTCTTAACACATGAAGGAATTTCAAGGGAATACAAAACAGAAAAGTGAAAAAATCTGTTCTTGGGTTTTATACAATTGCTTTTCTTCTATACCAGGTTTTCTTCTCCCGTTATTTAAGTTGTGGACTGCAAAGGAGAAAAATAAAAACTAAAACTGAAGGAAACTGGCTGGGAATCAAATAAAAGAATGGAGAATTCTTGCTTTAAAAAATAATCCCAGAACCCATGAAATAAATCCTGAAACTAAACCCTGTTACCTAAATTCAATCACAAGCTGAGAAGTCCTTTAAAGCATGAAAATTCTAAACAAGTAATTTCTTTTAGCTCACTGTTACTGCAAGACAGAGTTCATGTGCTTCAGCTTGGGTGCAAGTCAGGTCTTTCTGAGCACAAAATTATTTCTTTGCACCTTCACTGCTGAAAATCCCACACACATGAAGAAAATTGTACCAAAATGGGATGAAGAAAGCCATCTGGGGGTTTGGTTTGCTACCCCTCAGACAGATATCATACCCCTAGCAGAGTATACAAAGATCTTGGATCTTTGGAAATTCTTGGAAAGAATTTCTCTGGATTTTAAGAAAAACTACTCATATGTCACTCATTTCTGAGTCTCAGGGTTACCAACCTGTCCATCTTTGAGATGGACATAAGAGAATACACTCTGAATTTCTGAGCTTTGACAATGCTCTTTCATCTTCCCATTTTACTGGTCACAAATTGGGATCCCAGCAGTGATCCTGCAGAGAAGCAAGAAGGTGGCTGACCCAGAGGTCCCCTTCCTGCCAGTGAGCCACGTCACATCTATGCATTAAGAACAGCCCAATTAGCACTGATGAGGTAAATGAGAGAAAAATAATTAAACCTGTGGAGACTGGAATTTTTACCTTTTTTTTTTTTTTTTTGCAGTCCAGGGTTACAACTGAGGCATATTTTGATTACCTCTCTTCTCAGTTCCTCACATCTCTTGATGTACTGCTCATATAACACATTCCCTGTTCTCCTGGCGTGATTCAGTCACACTTGCCTGATGTGCTTACCTGAGCTAGGCATCTGGGAAGAAGTAGAAGGAAATACAACTATGCATCAAGGAGGAATTTATTGACTGCAGAGATTGACAGAATCTGAAGGAGTGGAATAAAATCGGGACTGAACTAGTCTGATGCATGGAAATGGTCTTCCCTTGGCATTCCAGGCTTCCCCAGCTTTCTTTCTTCACACTTCTCTGTACAGCAGCTGCACAACTCTAACCTGACAAGTACCTAAAAATAATGAGTAGAAATAGGGAACCTCACTGCCTAGATTCCTCTGGAATGATCAGGGGGCAGCTGGGGTGTGGAGTTTGGTGTCTAGTTTGAGCTTTTAGAAAGTGGGCCCTTATGGAGGTTTTATTGTGAATTAGAGACCTTTAAGTTTATGGGGTGCTCACAACTTTGTTATTGTATTATCCTGATACCTTCAGGGAGCAGTTCTTCAGTTCTTACTATTTTAAGGCTGTGTGGTCTTCAGATTGTCTTCCATCATCTGAAATCCCCAGTACATGCAATGTAAGCTGACAGCTTTTGATGAACCATCATTATGTCTTGGCTGGATACCCAGCCTAGTGAATCATGAAACTGCCAAATCTTTTTATTATGAACAAACTCCCAAACTTCTGTGGGAATAATGAAGAAGACAGAGCTAAAATCCCTGATTAGAAGTGAACAAATACCTCAATCTCCACATTTGCTTTCAACAAGTCTTGTGACACACAGGAACCATTTGGAAGCGGAAGCTAAAAGAAAAGCTTCCAGGTTTCTTCTTATTTTCTCAGAGAATAATGAAGTTGAAGTGGCCTCTCTCCTGATGCATGGTAGCTGCCACACAGACACACAGACCTCCCTCTCCAAAGCAGGTGAAGATTACATCACGTCTCCAAGACCACCACAAGGATGCAATTTCCAGTCTTTACCTGATGCCCAGGAACAAAATGCCCGGGATTGAGCATCACATTTAGTTTGATGAGAAAATAACTGAGTTTTGAACAAGTCCCAACAGAGTCACATACTCTCACACCACTGGGTCTCAAATGGCAGCCCAGCACCAAACTTCCCTATGTTTTTTTAGATTTCCACACTGAACCCCTATTTCTACTTCCACTCTCTTCTCTGGCCAGAAATGTGGTAGGTAGGGAAGGAATGGGCTATCCCACACAGCTGGAAAGCCTCATTAATACTCCCTTGCTGGGATGTGGCTGGAGGTTTTGAATCTGGCAGAACATGAACAACAGGGCCACTGAGGTCTCTGTTCCATCTCCTCCAGTTCTTGACTACAAGAAATGCAGTACAGGCACTGGGAGAACTCTTGATATTTCAAACTGGACAATAAGCAACAGTAATACCGTGTTGCATCAATTGGAAAGGATGAAGTACATTTATTTTCTGCAATCCTGGTGGTTCCAACAGACTGGGTCTAGGAATTTGGCTTCATGATGCATAAAATCATGATGCATAAAATCCTTTCCAGTTGGGTCGGTCCCAAGGACAGAATGAATGCTTCTGTCTGGCACTGTGTCTGATCTACTGGACCCTGTTGGATGGTACTGGGTTGTACAAGTCATAAATCAGACAATCCACCTGTGCATAAAGAGGAGATGACTACAGCTCTGTAGTCTACTGGCTTTCAAAGACTTAATTTTTGTGTGAAGGGCTGACTCTTCACTGGCTTACAGATGTTCTATTTAATGAAGCAGTGCATTTATCCACCACTTCACTCTTGTGGTTTCATGGCCTAAGACCTAAAAACAGGGTTTCTGTAGGATAAAGGAAAAAGCTGGGTTTCTGTAGGACAAAGGGAGCATGTTTTAATTTTTCAGCCAGGACTGAGGATTATCAAACTGTGAATGTTATGAATATGTAATTTCAACTGCTTATACAGCTGAACATGCCATACACTGTATGGAAACATTTCAGTTCAGAACTCACAGTATCTCATATCCAGGCCTGAATTGGGCTGGTGGTCACCTCAGAGACTTGGTCTGGTTTTGCACCTGCTGCTCTGGCATTGTTCAGCATTCAGCAATTGACATAAAGCTCCAAAATATCACAGGAAGTTTGAATCTTACAGGGACATCCAAAAAGAGCAGAAAGCAAATGTTATTCCATGAGAGGGAAAACAAAGAAGGCAACCATTCATCTGTCACACAGTCTACGAAAGTTACTTGTCACACAGATGTGTGTGCCTGCTTTCAGCAAAATCCTTGATTCACATAAATTCACAGCAGCCCTGACCACAGTAATCTGTGCTAACACATTTGTTCTCACAAAGATCTGTGCATTTGTTCCTTCACCAAGGCATCCATGCAGACAAAACCACCATTCCCTGTATGTAGCCACAGAAAATGGAGAAACAACAGCCAACCAAACAACATGATCCAAACACAAACAGCATGAATCAAACACAAACAGGCTGAACCAAACACAAACAGACTGAACCAAAATGTGTAACTTGTAAAAACAGTCATAAACATTTGTCTTCCCTCTGCATGCAATTCACATTGATGTCTCTTTTTCAAAATTTTTTTAAAGTTACATTATCTGGTTGAATGTAAATATATATTAAGATATGCTCCTATTTAAGAGTTCTGCTATTGATTTTGGCAGCTTAAAAAAAATACAATATCTGTTCAAATGCTTCTTTCTGACAGAAAAGCATATACATGTGGTGTGTAAGCACATACATAAAGATGGAAACACATATGCACACATACATGCATTCACAGCTGAACATACAGCCAGACATACACCTGTTTATTTTTTGTGATTTTGCATGTTCATCATTTGTATCTTAAAAGAAATATTTTTAAACAAAGATCACATTACTTCCACATGGCTGATGCTGAAGATTTCTTCAATAGTACTAAGTGGCATTAACTTACATTAATCTTACTTACATTTGTGCTAAACTTACTACAAGATGTCAACTCCAATAAGAGCAAGTGACAGAGCTGAAGGACACTATGCAAGGTTAAATTGTGGGAAGCAACATAAATAAGTTATTTTTTGCTACAATGAAACCTTTTAATTGAAAGTGATTTTGTAAATTAAAACAGGTTTTACCTAAAATAGTTTGTTTTCCAAGAAAATATTTTGTTCTTTGACCTGGTGTTTGTCAATAACAATTGCAGGCAACATAAGACTGTGTTTCAGGAAAATTATATTAACAGAATCACAGGATTCAGACATGGAAATATCCATCTGTAAATACTAGGATTTAGCCAACTAATTTATTTTGCAAAATCTCTGGTACACTCTGTAATTCTTACACATAATTTATTTTTGTACTTTCTCATCTGGTTATATTACATTGAGCTAACAGGATCTAAATATTTTGAGTTTACATTAGTATTTCTATGGCTACAAAATATTTTCTCTATAAAATGATAAATGTAGAGTTCCATAAGGCAGCTTTACTTTGCTTTGAAATACTGGAAAATTGTTAAATACAAAAAAAAAGAATTGCATTCTCAAATAACAGCTTATGCTTTGATGTAGCTTTACACATTAAAAAACATTAATTTAATCACCCTACTGCCAAAAGAAATTCCTCTATTCCTCTCACTGGTACCAGTTATACTTAATACATAGTAACAAAAGCTGTCAAGTGCTACATTTTGTATTTTTAAAAGCCAAAAATAAGAGAAAACTCCTGAGACATAATTTGTTATTAAATTCTGAATTTCATGCATGACTGCAACTGCTTTTTAATTGAAAGCAACTATACTAAAAATACAAAACTATTAAAAAAACTGATCTTCCATCAAGTTTCTATTGACATTTCTTTCAAGTAGTAGCTGTCCGTTCTCAGAAAAATCATTGAAATGCTTCAAACATTTTCAGTGGACTGAATTCCTATAGAAACCTTTTAATGTAAAGATTTGCAAATTTAAAGATCAATGTGACATTTTAAAGTGGCAGCAATAGCAGCTCCTGACTTAAGTAAGAGATGTAAGATACTACATGGATATCCATGATATAAGATAAGGAATACATACAAACAGAGAATAACGATGTGAGCTATTCCAAACAAAGTTCATCAATTCCATAAAAGCAATTAGACCCTACGTAAGTACCTAAAACAGCCACGATGCTCTGGTCACCTGTCGAAGTTGGAAGGATGAGGAGCGCTGTAACCAATAAAAAGAGCGACTGATGATGCTCGAGAGTTCTCGGCGAGAGAAGACAGCCGGGAGGGAGGAGAAGGGCGACTGCCGGCGGGGCTGCCGAGGGGGACCCGCCTCCCCTCCGCCTCGGCATCGCCCCCGGCAGCCCCGGCTGGGCGCTCTGCTCGGGGCACTCTGCTCGGGCCCCTCGGGGCACTCACTCTGGTCGGGCCCCCTCACAGCCGCACCGAGCGGGCGGCAGCACGGCCGGGCTAGGCACAAGTCAGCAAAGGCCACCTCCGTGCCCTCACCTGCTCCCGGCCGCTCCCGGCCCCTGTCCCTGTCCCCGGCCCGGCAGCGCAGCGCTCCGCGGCTCCGGGAGCGCAGCCCGGGACGGGCGGTGCTGCTGCCGCCTCGCCGCGCTCTGCAGGGGCAGCGGCCGCGCCGAGACCTCCGCCCGGCCCCTCCGCCCGGCCCCGCTCACCTGGGGTCCCGCTGCAGGCTCCCGCGGACGGGGGTCCCGCCGCGTCCCGTCCCTCTCCCGGGATCCCGCTACGGAGAAGTGCCCGCGGAGCCCTCACCTCAGCTCACCCCACCGCCGGGGCCGGCCGGCCCCCCAAGAGCCGCGCCGCAGCCCCCGCCGCCGCACCGCCCCGGCACGCCGGCACCCTCCTCCCCGCCGCGGCTCCCCGCCCAGAGCAGACCCCGGGAAACGCCTACCGCGGCTCCTGCCCCGACCCCGCCGCCAGCCGGGCGCCCCCTCCCCCGGGAGCCGCTGCCACCCCGCCCGCGGGGGCCGCAGCCCTGGCCGAGCAGAAGCCATCCCGCAGCGGCTGCGGATGGCAGCGCGGGGCAGCCAGAAGGGGGACGGCGTTCCCCCTTGTAACGGTACCACGAACCGAGGAGTTTCTTGTAAAGTTGGGGGTGAAAACCACACACGCACGCCGAAATAAACCAAACAAAACCATCTCCAAAGCCGCCTTCCCACTTGTCCTTTAGATCATCTGACAACGCTTTTGAATAGAAGGCTATTCTAGGAGCTGCAGGTATTGAAAACTACTGCTTCATAGAAAATACTCGCAGGATAAAAATTAGGACTTTGAGGTATAAAACGATTTGTGGCACAGCTGGTATGTAAAATAAAACCATCAAACGTCTTGTCATAATCAAATATACCCTAAATCTGGACTAGCGACATTGCTTTTGAAAGATGTCGTTCCATATAAATGCCTTTAACGCCTGGTAGAAAATTTTTATGAACATGTTGACAAATGAAATAACCCGGGTTATTTGATTAGTGTCCATGTAATCTGAATATGGGCTTGTATCAGGAAAAGAAACGTCAACACTTTAATGCTTTTGAAAGGATGGATTTTCGCTGCAATTGAAGAGTAATCTTATACCAATAATGAGAGCGAACCACTCTCACTGTGTTCTGTGATACAGGGATTATAGAGGATGAACTCAAGAGTTCCTGCTCTCTTTTAAAATTCGGCTCGGGCCGCATGAACAACATTGCTGAGGGCAGCGGGGGTTTGGTAGCTGCCCAGCCACCCTGGAAGCTCTGTATCCTACTGCCTGCCCGGGAACGGGTGTGCCGGGGGCCTCTCCTAATACTGCTTGGGAAACATCGGCTGATTTGAGATGCAGGTGTAGGAAACTGGGATGGACAATTCCCAGAGCACTTCATATCGTGTTTATCTTTTTTGCAGCCTTTATGCAAATAGCGACAGAAGGTGTAAGAAGGGACCATCAGACGTGGTCACCTGCCTTACGGCGCTTGAAACACTGTGAGGGGGTGTGCTGAGGTAATCTGTGCCCCCAGGAGGGTGAGATGCGGTGTGCTGAGGGAACCTGTGCCCCGAGGAGGGTGAGATGCGGTGTGCTGAGGTAACCTGTGCCCCGAGGAGGGTGAGATGCACACCTTAGGGTCAGCTCTCCTGGTGCTTGGTGTGATTCTCCTTCGAGCAAGACCCGATCAAATGGCTCCAGGCGCCGGGGTCACCAGCCCGGCCTGCCTGCCCACTCCCTCCTGACCCCACACAAACCTCGCTTGGGCCTGGGGCCAGACAGGCCTGCCAGGGCTGTGACAGCCGCAGGAGGGGCTCAGGCCGATCGGAAAACCTGTTTTGTTAGAAACAGAAGGCTCTGGCCCTCCTCGCAGGGGATGGAGGAGCAGGGAAGGGGCGCTAGCAAAGACACAGCCCCACACTCCCCAGGGTGTTTCTGCCCAGCACTGACCACGGCAGAACTCAGCTGTGTCCTTGCTTTTGCATACACTCACCTGGCATTAAAACGTGCCCCCTCGCCGGGCCCTCCAGAGGAGGCAGATGAGCAGGCCATCATCTCTCTGCGGAGGATATGTTAGAGCCTAGAGAAGGGCAGTGCACATTATCGAAATATAGTGATTTTTTTTTTCTCGGCACTGCCTTACTTTGCTTTGGAGACTCCCTTGAAGTCTGCCGCGTTATTTTACGACACAATCGGATTTCCTCGAGGCACGGAGGGAATCTGACGCTATCAGCATTTTTATTTCGTTTTGAAAGGCTGCGGTGTGTGCGGGGAAGGACGGGTGCCGAGGGCAGGGGATGCCGAGGGTCCCCAGGGACCAGCGGGCTGCGGACACTAGTGGGCACCGGCGAGGCCGAAGCCCGGCGGCGCGGGAGGGAGCGGGGGATTCCTGCTGCTCAGCAGCCGTTTGCTCATTTTTTGTGAATGTTGCCAGGGAGGATGTGGGTTTTTTCTATTTCTCCATGATCTAAGTAATCGCTGGGTCTCAACTGGCCAGTGCTCAAAAAACCTTTCAAGTGGTGAGCTCAAGCAGTGCATTCAGCTTTTAGCTGTGCATAGCTAAACCAGGCAAAGCGGCTGAAAGCCGGTGGACCCTCTAATCTTTCCTTGATAAGTCCCCGACCACCGCCGCGGTTGGCTGTGTCTGAACTCGGTCCAGCACAGAAACACGCAATTGAAATGGAGATGCCTTCCCCGAAGTGCAAACTTTATTTCAGACTCGCGGGCGGCAGCCTCCACCGCACAAAGCAGGCCAAGGCTGCTGGAGGGGCGCGGGTCCCTCGGGCAAGGGGCTGTGTGCCCAGGGGCGCCGCGCCCACGCGTGTCCTCCTTGGGCTGCGTGGGGCATCCCACCGCTCCCCCGAGAGCCGCACACCCAGGGCGGAGCGGCAGGGCTGCCGTGTGCGGCGGGGAAACAACGCACACGTCCCACGCCCGCAGAGCAGCGCGCCGAGCCCGCCCGGGTGGGCCGTGCTCCCCGCGGGTGCCACCTTTGTCGGGGACTGGAGGTGTCACTTTTTGCTGCTGGCGCGTAGAAGCGGCTCCCGGCTGGAGCGTGGTGGCTTCCCGGGTGAAGAGGCCCCGGCGAAGCGCTGGGTATTTCGGGGGGCTGCGCTCGGTGGGACAGCGCGCCAGCACCACAGGGAATGGATTCCTCCTCCTCGGCTCGCGATGGGAGCCTCGCCCCGAGAGAGAAATGTCCAGCCCCAACTCTGTCATGCGAAGTGACTCCGCTCGCATCGCTCCCCGTGGCTCTTTTCATTAATTAGGGGGCTGCAAAGAGTGTGGGGGAGGGGGAAGCGGCTGGGAGCCACTAATTATTCAAACTTTGGAGACGGCATCCAGATGAGCTGGGCAATCTCTTTAGGGCAGCGCTTTGTAACCTGTGTGTATCAGGCGGGGAGTGATTATGCTACTGTGCAAAGCCTCCATTAAGAGATTTTATTTCATCATTACTCATCGCCTGCAGGATGTGTTCAGGCTCCAGTGTGAGTAAACCAAGATTTCCACGAAGAGAAACAATTTGCTGTGGCACGAGAGGGCCGTGAAAACCTGCCCCTACCCCCGCCCCCAAGCAACAATCTTTCTAATTGCACTCAGCAATTAAACCTTTAAACAGATTTTTCTTAAGTGCCCTCTCGCGTTGTGCCCCCCACCTCTGCTTTGTCACAGGTTTTTGCCACGACGCCCATCTCCTACAGGAGCTTCTTTCTGCCTTGGGCTCTGCCACCCCTCAGCTCTGGGCTCCAGCCGCTCCCGAGCCTGCTGGAGAGAGGCTTAGCAGGACGCGCAGCGATGCTCCGGAATGTAGCCGGGCTGCCCTGGCTCCCGTCCGGCTTCCCTGCCCGCCGGCCGAGCCCCCTGCCCCGCTGCCCTGCCCCGAGGCAGCCCGAGCGGGAAGGAGGCAGGAGCGCCCGCCCTGTGCCCCCGCGGCGGCGGGCAGCGGTCCCTAACCTCGGTCCCTCGCTAGCAGCAGCCTCTGCCATATCGGTATCCCGGAACAGGAAAGTCCCGGTTCATCTTGCCCCCATAAGATCCTGTCTCCCTCCTCCCGCTCCCCTCCCTCTGCCCCCTTCCTGCCTTTGGCCCGTGCGAGAGGAGCCTCTTCTCTCCTTGCGGGACGGGGCTGGAGCGCTCGGGCACCGCCGGGGCGGCAGGGAATGGGGACTGGGCTCTGGGGAGCATCCGCCTGGGCTCAGCCCCCTGCCCCGAGCCAGCGGTCCGGCGCCCCGCGGGCAGGGCTGCCTTGAGCTCTCAGGGTTGAGCTGAGATCCTGAAGTTAGTGATTTCTCTTTTTTTGTTTGTTTGTTTTATTTTGATTTTTTTTCCTCTCTGCTCTCGGTGTTTCCGAAGCGCCATTAAGATTTGCAGAGAGAGAGAGAGAGAGAAAGAGAGAGACTGGGGGAGGAGAAAAGAATTAAGGAAAGGGAAAAGATGGCGAGTTGCTGGAGCAGTGTCGAGAAAGCGGCATTTTTGTGCTGCTTTTTGCTGGCAATGGGGAGCCTAATCTGCTGCGCCCGGCCGGAGGAGGAGGAAGAGCAAGAAGAGCAGCGCTCCTGTCACGGTGCCTTTGATCTCTACTTCGTCCTGGATAAGTAAGTGACAGTCGCATTTAAAAACGTTTATTCACCCTTCAGTGACTCCTTGCAGCAGCACGGATGTTGCAAGGATCCCCCGTCTTCCCGGACGACTTCTCCTGATGCCAGACATGACGTGTGGGGTTTGTTCCTTATTTTTGCTCCCCAAAACTTGCACATTTCCCAAGTGGAGCATTTAGGGGAGCAATGTCCTTTATGCTGAGTTAGTTGTGCATGCAAACCTGGGAAATTGGGTTGCTTTCAGGTTGTAGCATGTGGGATGTGGACTGTGAGTGTTGGATTTGAGGGGGTGTTAGTGAGTGCCCACGTCGTTCCTGGAGTTTTGTGTCATGGCTTGGGCTGTGTGCAGAGATTTCACTTATGGGACTTAGCAGTGCTAGGATCATGCAGACCTACCTGCTTGTCTGTGTTTTTCAAAGTTCACTTATAAGAACAAGGTTTTATAAAACTTTTTTTTGCTCAGCTTCTTCAGAGTTGTCTAAACTTGTGTTTGAGTTACATCTATTAAAATAGGTTGTCAAATATTTCTCTTTAATACTATGTCAGCTGAATTCAGGTATGGGGGGTATGATTAAGGTCACATGTGTAGGCATGTTTTAGCAAGCACTAGCAAAGCAAGTGGTAAACTGGGGCACCCACAGGTGTTTTTCAGAAGGTACAAATTTCTCTTTCTTCTGGTGTACTGCTCTGGCTTGACAGAGGATTAAAGACAAGGGATTAACTCAAGGAGTAAATTGTTAGTGTCCCACAGTGTGATGACTGTGTTAGCTAATACATCCTGGGTTACTTGTGTGACAGGGCACTATGAAAGATGGAAGACTTTGTGGTTCTTGCCCTCAAGCCATATATAAAGTCTGCATTGTTCTATTTCCCAGCTGGGAGAACGGATCAATCCATAAGGCCCTTGGTACAGCCTGCAAGAGGCAAAAAGTCACTATCACTTAAGATGTATATTTCTGTATTCAAGAAGAGACAAAGTATCATTAAATAGTGATTCTGGTTTTAGAGCAAAAGCTGAAGATCAAAAGCATTCTGCCTTTCTAAAAGATACACTAACACCACGTGGTCATTGTTTTGTTTTGGTTGGTTTTTTTTGCTTAGAACTTGTTCCTGAAGTAACCTTTGTGTCTAGAAAGGTCTCTGTAGGGGGCTAGTGTTAGTTCTCAAATTCATTCCTGCCAGGCTTCCTAGAAGTGACTGGCACTGTTGTTATGCCCAGTTCCCACACTGAATTCCCTGTAAAAATGAATGTTTGTGATAGCAGTATGGCTCCTTTATCTTCTATAGTACAATTTCTTTGTTACAGTATCCCTAGCAATCTCCACTGTGCCCCATGCTACTTTTCATCTATATTTCAGAATATCTATATATTCATCAGTATTTCAGAAAGCACTTTTTTAGCTGTGCTGTTACCATTCACATTGTATTCAAGGATATAAAACCAGAGAAGAGAGCAATTTGGTCAGAGATGCTGATCTTCAAACAGTAGGAAGTTGATCATCTAAGCAAGTTCCTCTCTCATTCTCTGGACCTGAAATAATGTATTTTCTTTTTGCAAGCCACAGGTCTTTCATTTTGTTTCAGGTGCTGTCCGTTCACTACAGTGGTCCACTGGAAACTGGATCTGATCATGGTTGAAGTAAAATGTCATGCATTTGTGTTCCAGTGGGAAAATTCTCTTTAGCTTCAAATGCAAACTGAGTCTTCATGAGCTTTGAGTTATACCAAATAGTTGTCCTTTGGTAAAAGCTGTGTTAAGAGTTACTTGGGCCCCTGAGTGGTTTTGGAATCTATCCCTGCTCACACCAAGTCTGTACAATGGGGTGGCAAGGCTTTTTTTGGTCTCACTGATTTTGCATTACAATCCATATCGGTAATATTAAGGTGCCAGATCTTGGGAGCCATAGGACCCATGCTGGCTGAGGGTGTATTTATCCCAGCTGAATTCTGTGACATCTGGCATAACACGAGGAGCTTTATGGAGGCAGGGAGGATTGATTTAGTGGATACACCCTGGGTCTTGGGATAGTTCATCAGGAAGGAACTCCAGGTAGTGTTGAGAATTCATTAATGTAGAAGACAGTCAGGGTATTTCAGGTACAGAGAAGGCAGGAAGCCAGTCAGAAGCATCTGGTCAATCTGTAAATGCAGTGAACATTTGTTTTTTTAGAATTGGATCCATACTGACACATATCTGTGAAGAATTCTGTCTGTAATTTCAAGTGGGAGAAACCCCAGAAAGCTCCAGCCATACACACCACGAAGTACACCCCAATGGCTTGGGGATTGCCTCTCTTTGTTGGTGCCCTGCCAGTCTGGAGTTGGATGCATTCAGTCTTAGTTAGCTGTCTAACACTGGATTGAAGGATTGCTTGTGTGAAAATACCAGGCTTTAATCCTATGACCCTGTAGTGAGCTGAATGACAGCTCCTGTCTCCAAAATCAGCCTGGCTGAACCAAAATGACTTTGCTTTGCTTCCCAATAGAAAGATCTGTAGGAGGAAATCTGCAAGAAGACAACAAACCTTTCTCCTTATGCAGTGCATGTTACTGCAATGACTTTATTGGGGCATGATTTTTCCTTTTCATTCTGCCAGGCAAAGTCTGTGAGGATTTAATCCTGCAGGCAACAACCATCAGATGGAAAAGATCATCTTCTGGTGAAGTTATTGGTATAATATATGTGCTGCCAATTAGAAGAAAAGAAACTTTGTTTTCTTGCAGTTTTCCCCTGCCTGAGTTTGACTGCAGTCCTTCATGTTAACTCCATAGGATAAGCAAGATCAGGGCAGTGCCACTAAACCTTGGATTCCCCAAAAAGCTGGCATAATGAAAGGGAAAGGCAGCATGTGTGGGAGGGAGAGCAGCCATCGTCCTCCTTAGGATTGGCTGACCGACAGAGCTACATTAGGACTTCCTTGTCTCTGGGGATGCTTAAATGAGGAAATCTCTTGAAGCTGGGAGAACAGGACATTTGCTGGCTGCAGAGGCGGCTGCCTAGAGTCTGCAATCTTGCTCTGTCTGAATCTTGTGCTTTATGAGTTGTGCAGGCCTGAGCTTGTTTGGAGACATAGTGGAAGACTTTACAAATATCATAAAGAAGCAGCAAAAATTCGTTTGTATGCAACCAAGTCAGTCTCTGCATGAGGTAAGGCAGTATACGTTGGAGTTGGCACACCCATCTCTCCCGTGGCATGCAGTAAGATCAAGTCACTTGGGATAATAAAGTTTCTCAGTTTTGCCTTTAAACAATGTAAAAAGCCTTTGAGCTTTTAAGCCGGACATAGTGGATTGTTGAGTAGCTTTCACTTGCTTTGGTTGCTTCATTTGCTTAGGTTGTCCCAGTGCACAAAGAACTTGTTTCTGTCCCATCCAAAACTGTGGAGGACAGGCCCTGTTAGGGATTTGATTGCTTGACCATCAGGTCTTGTAGTGACATACTTGTGCTTGAGAATGTAAATAACTCCCTTTCATCCTGCCTTGCTGTTAACATCCAGCTGTTGTTTGTAATCATACTGAATTGCACTTGATGAGAAGAAAGGATGACTGACCTCTAGTGTTTCCTAATTATAACAATGCCTGGTAGCATCATTATGATTGTTTATTAATGCAACAAATATAAACCCCTTTAAAGTAAGGAGTTATACTTAGCATAAAAATCTGCTGCTGGCAATGCTTGACAAAACAAGTCTGAACTGCTGAGCTATCTGTAGTATAATTTACCAAGTATAAAATTATTTCTTGATTATTTTTGACTGTGAGATAGAAGTGTTTTCTTATTTTTCCTATTTGGGATGCTTGCTAAAAGTTGTTTGGATTTTGAGGAAAAATGAGCTTTACAGGCTTGGGAAAATGTTTCCTTTTTTTACAGCACTGATCACGCCAACAGTAATATATTGGTAAAGTCTTGGCTGGTTTTCTTGGATTGTAATTGTTATGTTGGGGAGTTTGGCTTAACTACATTTTTTTCAGTCCTCATCTTCCCCCTGAACTTCTGTATAGCCCCTCTTTGTCTCTTTGGGCCCACAACAATATTGCCTTTCACATCAAGTTTACTTTGTCTCCTGTGCTCCCAAGAGCATCCATGTCACCAGCAGCTTTGGTAGAGACATCAGTAAAATGTGCCCAGTCTCTCACTTGTAATCCAGCTGCCTCTCTTTCAACTTGGTAAGCCTTGCTCCAGAGGTGAATGTCACTGTTAGGGAAGAGCACAACCTCTGATTAGGTGGGAATTTGCTACCCTATTGAATATCCTTCCTGATTTTGTTTTTTAGGTCTGTGTAGCCCTTCTCACAGTTTGCCATTGAAAAAGTCGTGGGTGTGGGAAGTGTCAGGAGGGAAACAGGTTGATCCTTCCTGATTTGCCAAAAGCTTTCAGAACAAAAGCATTTCAGGAGCTGCTATTTAAGGTCACTTTCTGTAATTTTAAGACAACTGGAGGGGAATTGCCGATCTCCACGTATGCTGGTTTTTTTCACAATATGCTGTATTTAATGCAAACAAATAGCATTTGGTAAACACATTATTTGTCCCCCCGCCAATGATTTCCTTGCCAATGATTTGAATGAATTTGGCATTCAGGAATTACAAGTACTAGTGAGAGCAAATATTTTTTGCCTTAGGGCATCATTGCAGCCCTGTGCTTTTTTTTCTGCCTCATGTAGTCCCAGCCTAAGATCATTAGGATGGAGCTGGACCGGTGGGAACATCTGCAGCTTCTCTCTCTTTGCGAAGTCCACTGTCATTCTGGGTGCTGGTTTTGCACAGTGCGTGGGGAGGGGACGAGTGGCTAAACAACATTGTTGTGGTTGGAAAATCAGACTTCTGGCAAAAAATGAACATGTTTATTGCCTACCTTAACTATATCTGACAATTTTGTATTGAGTGACTTAAACCACTGCTGAACTCTGTTCGTCTAGGTAAGAATATCTACCTACTGCAGTGAGACTTCAGTTCATTGTAAAATGTAGAACCTGATGCATGTCAGCTGAGAGGAGTTGCTGTCTGAACAAAAGTATCAGCTTTGTTCTATGATAGCATTGATTCTGTGTGTGTATTTAAAAGTGGTTATCTGTTTTCCTCTTTTTCTGTCTGACTTGCCTCGCTTATAACTTGACCACATTATCTGCATGACACTTCTCAAAATCTCCAACTGCCTGTAAGCAATATTTTTTTATTGTTTTCAAAATGTAATCTGTGGGTATATTGCCTTGCATCTTTCTTTGTTGTGGTTTTATTGCAGCGGTACTATGGTTTGCTTACAACCAGGTATAAATGCTTGGAATGTTCCAAGGCAAATTTTTATTCTGTTTCAGACATACCTATGTTATTTGAACCAGGTTTTATTTGTTTGTACTTTGTCTGATATTTTTCTGCCAGCTCTAACTTCTGTCAGGAAAAAAGAAATATTCAGGAAAACCAATTCTCCTTCCTTTAGTCCAAGAAAAAAATTCTTTATGAAACACAAGGCAAAGCTAACGGGTAATGATTATTTGACATAAAACATGTACAGTTAACGGGAAGAAAAAGCCATGGCAGCTTGTCATTTGCAGTCTATTTATGCATGTAACTAAATCTGATTTATTTGGGGCTTGAGCCAAGGAAGTAAACCGTAAGATTCCCACTGACCTAGGATTTTTATTTGTGTGTTCAGTGATTGAGAATTTCATTACTTTTGTCTGGGCTTGCAGGCCAAATTCAATGTTGTAAACTGTGAATTTGTATGAGGTGTAGTAGAACTGAGTCTTCTAATCTCAAATGTAGAAATTAATTTACTTCTGTGAGCTGTTAACAGCTCAAGAGTTGTATATCCCTGGTCCTGTCTATCATTTGCACCTTTTTAAGTGTTGTGTCATGGCTGGGACTGTGTGCCCTGCTTTGCTCCCTGTGTTGTGCTGGAGAGTACCAGGATGCTCAGAGTGGGTCTTCTTGCTCAGAACTTCCCTGGAGCTTTTCAGGTTGAATGCAGTGGTTGAATGCAGTGTGAGCATGGCTTCTGAGTTGCACTTTGTCCCCTCTTGCTGGTGAGGGACTTAGCAAGAGCTGTAGTATGGCACCAGGTGGATAGGATTTGTGAATGAGATGGAGGATTGTAGGATCAAAGGGCACTGTTTTCTTTGAGGCACAATTTCATAGAAATATCATATTGCTGCAGACTTTATCTGTAGGACAAAAACTAGCTATGAAATTAATGGGTTTGGTCATGAAATCTTTTGGATTCAAATAGTTTAGGTCCTGTACACGGATGCTGGGCTAGAATTAAACCCATTTTGCAGCCACTTCTCTGTATCTTCCCCTCCCCATTCCAGCCCTTGTCTTGTCCATTAGTGTTACGAGTACTCTGAAGCAAGGACTGTCTCAGAATGGCTGTCTCGGCCCATGTTTCTAATTGCCTCTGGAGCAGATGATGGAAACTAGTCCTTCCTTGCCTGGATGAATCACCCAGTCAAGGTCCCTGCCCTGCATACAAGCTGCATTGTTTGGGAGAGGAGGATTCTTGTCACTTTGAATGCTCTGGTGGCTCAGAAGGGAGCAGAGGGGTGGATGAACACTTGGGCATGCATGTCTGAAACCACAACAAACTCATTGCCCCAGGGTTTGCTTTTATTGCAGAGCCATTATTAGCCATGTGCAAGAATTCTGTTGTACAATGTGGTTGTGACCACAAAGGGCCCTCCAAATAACAACAGTGACACATTTGTGAGCAATGGACATGTCCAGGGCCGCCATTAGCTCAAGGGGGTAGAGACTTACAGGGACCTACAAACTTGAGGTCTTGTGTTCCCCTGACACCATATTCAGACTAAACCCAGCATCAGTAATAATGTTTCTTTTTCTTGCTCCAGGATGTCTGGAATTGCTGCCTTCAGTTAATCTGTAATGGAGGCAAATGGGCATGGGAGGTGTGTGTGTGGAACAGCACAAGGGGTAGCTCTGTGCTTTCAAGGGGTTTCACTCTGTCACTTTCAGCAGTGATGAAAGGCTCTGGGTCCTGCTGCTTTCTCTGTGTACATATGGTAATAAAAATATTTACCATTTGGGTTTTAACTTTCACTGCAAAGCCAGGTGACTGCTGTATATTGCGCTGGGGGGATCTAAGTGCTCTCCTGACAGTGAGTTCAGCAATGGCTGTGGAACACATGTGCTCTAGGACAGGCACAACTGGCTCTCCTGCTGTTTGCCTGCTGGAGAGGCTGGGCTGAGAGTGGCACCCTAAGCTTATGCCAGGGTTGTGCTGCTTCATTTCTCCAGGCTCCAGCTTCCACTGCTGCTGGGAGTCTGTTAGGAAAGAAGACAAAGTTTCCAACCTATCTTGCTCTTTGTTTTCACAAACATCAGTGAAATACTTCAAATTGGGTAGGCACAATTCTAACGTGCTCAGGGTTTTTATGCTGACACAGAGCTCTGCTAAACCAGACGGAATCACTCCAAAGTTGGCAGGAGTGGAATCAAGCCTTGGAATCACATCACTTCCTTCCACCCCCAGAAATACTCACTGACCTCTTTTCCCCTCCCATCCAGCAGTAGCAATATAAAACTAAGGAAAACAGCAGGAGCTGCAGCAGCAGCTGCTCCTTCGAGCCCAGTCCTGATGTGGCCCGGAGGACATTTTTTCCTGTGTTGTGGTTTGCTGACTTTTCTCTTTGTCTTGTGTGTCATGGGAACAGAGCTCATGGAGCAGGGAGCATGCTCAAGGCAAATGGCTTCTGTGGGGTTTTTAATTAACTTCACTTGTGCTGAATTCTGGTCCCAGTTGCATAGGTATAGACCTGGGGAAATTTTGCTAATTCTCTGGTCCCGCTCCAGATTTACCCCAGTGAAAGCAGCAGCCAAAATAGGCTCTGAGATGCTATCTGGAACATTCCAGCTGCCTACAGCAGCTGTTTATTGCTGTGAGCTTTCCTTCACCATGAGAATTATGTCAGCTATGGTCAGTATCCACAGAGCTCTGTGATGCCCCCCTGCTTTGCAGAGAGCATTGGGCTGGCTGGGCACCCTCAGCAGGGAAGGTGCAGGGAGGAAGGCCAGGGCCTGGCAGGGTGGTGGCAGCCTTTGGCTGATGTGAGGGGCTGAACCAGGTAGCTGATGGCTGAAAGCAGGAAACCTCAGAGGTGTGAGCCTGCAAGATGCATCTGGCTGCAGCACAGGCTTTCTTTTTTTGCAGACAGCCGCAGTGCTGTCGTGGTGGCCCAACTGGTACAAACCTCCACAACAGGATACATAAGATTCCCTGTCTGCGTCACTCCCCCACAGCTTGTCCCAGATGCTGGTGAGCGTGTGTCACACCCCAGTGCTTTTTGTGCACAGTGCTGGTCTTTGATGGGCTTTATTTCTTCTCCTGGTCTGGTCCAGCCCCAAAGGGCAACAAGTTTATGCTGATAATAGCAGTGATTCTGCAGTGTGGAAGATAAGGTTCCAAAGGTGGTGAAATGGCTCAGGATTTTCAGTAGTGTGGGACAGTTCTGTTTGTCAGGGTAGAACTCATATTTGATGACATTTGACAACTTAGTGTATAATTTAGCAAACATTTTATTGTTGTAACTTTGTCAGGGTAGAACTCATATTTGATGACATTTGACAACTTAGTGTATTTAACAAACATTTTATTGTTGTAATCTTTTGTTTAATCTGCCTTTAAAACAGCCATTGCTGGTGGTACAAGGTCAGGCCTCTGGGGCAACAGACAAAACTATCAGTCCAAACCCAGGAAGCCTCCAAAATATATATATGTGTATGTATGTATACACACACACATGAAATGGCAAATAAAAGTCCTTTAGAAATAGCTTCACAAGCAAGGATATTTAGAGGGAAGCTTGGGGTGAGAGGGAGGGGGAAATGAGGTCCTTCTCTAAGCCAGGCCACTCCCACTGGTGTTCATGAGGGCTTTGACATGACTGGCATTGATGCCATTTTGGGAGTATTTGCAGTGGGAGATGACACCTGGGCTTGGAGGAGTGTGGAAAAGTGATTAAATGCTGACCACCTCACTGGTACTCCCTCTACGGGATTTTGAAACTAACATTTTTTTTGCTAGTATTTTTGTCTGGCCTTGACTTTTCCCTGTTGATAAATTGGGACACTTCTGACACTTCCCAGCCAGTAAGCAACATGTGGGTGCAGAATTCCTCTTAGGGGTGAAGGACACCCAGTGCTGTGCTGAAGTAACTCTACTCTGCAGGGCTGTAGCTCTGTGATGTAGGGATGGGCACCTACTGATTTATTGCAGTCAATTCTCTTGCTGGCTGTACCCTTCCAAAGAAGAAAAAAAAATTAAAAAAAAAAAAGAGAGAGATGGGAGGAAAAAGAAGTAATGGCACCTACTGATTTATTGCAGTCAATTCTCTTGCTGGCTGTACCCTTCCCAAGAAGAAAAAAAAGTAAAAAAAAAAAAAAGAGAGATGGGAGGAAAAAGAAGTAACTCTGATAGTCCTAAGAAGGTACTGGAAATGTTGGTTTGTTACAGTTTGAAAGAAAATTTGCTGCTACTTTTTTCTGGATTGCATCAGTGCCTCTGCAGTTGGCAGTAGAAATTTGATAGTTCATGTAAAATAGGTCAGTCTTTTCCAAGGAAGAAACTATGGTTATTCTGTGAGGGGAATTGACTTCATTGAAAATTTCAGGAGTTGAATTGAAGTCAGATGGCAAGCTCAGAATGAAATTGAAAGTGTCAATTTCAGTGGGGGGGAAAGAATTTTAAACAAGTTTGGGAGCTGTAGATGCATCTTGGATAGATTCAAGGAAATCTTTGACTTCATCATGTGTAGAGATTTAGTGTGAGACTTTAATAAAAATCCTGGAGAGCTATAGGTGTTGATGGGGTTAATTTGGTAATAGTGCCAGCACTTTTCATTGATGCTGTGCACAAATGATAAGCATGTTGTTGTGTAGCACATAAAAACTGGGGACTGCAGAGGATCCAGAGCTGTGGTTTGAGAAGTCTCCAGTGTTTCATTGCCCTCCCCTGCTGCCTGGAAATTTCTTCATTCTTTGATAACCAGTTTGTTCTGTGAATGAATCACCAGTTCTCCAGAAGAGCAGCATGAAAGCACAGGGTTACACAAGCCAGTTTATTCTAGCTTATGTACTTCAGGAGGCTCCTTTGGTCCTTGTACCTTTATCTTGCCCTTCTCCACTCCACCAGCAGTGCTGCAGGACAGGCAGTGCCATCCTGTACTGCACACGTGAGCTTCTGTGCCTGGCATACAAGGGCAGGAGGGACTGGCATAAGGTCGCTTGGAAAACCCATAGTAGAACTGTGAATTGTAAAATGTAATTTTTTTTTCTTATGTTTACACAGAAAAATGCCTAACAGCAGTTAGAGGAATCATATTGCTTTATAGTAGTTGAATTTCAGAACCTTTTTTTTAGTTCTGCATCAAAACCCATGATTTTGTGTGTGCCATTGTTTCAGTTATCTTTTTTTTATCCGTGTGAGACACCTGGGAGATGAGTTTGGCAAGCAAGGAAAGCAAATGGGTCATTCTTTCATAAACACCACAGGGAGGGCTTTAAAAACCATTGACTTTGTAGCCTTTTTAATGTCTTGAAAGTGTAGGGTATAGATCAACATGGTAGAAACCTATAATTTACTGTAGGGTTGCTGTGTGCAAGACTCTGTTTGAGGTCTCAGGCCCATCAGACTGTGGGGGTCCCTGCTTAGACTTAGCAGAAAAAAGCCAGGAAGTGCCAGTAATGTAGTTTTATATAATGGAAGTGGCAGCATGGACATGTAAGTCTTCTGCATGTAACTAAGTTATGCAAGTTTTCACAAGAAATCCACAATGGGGCCAGGGCTTGACTGCCCAGAACATTACTCCAGCAAATTAGGCAAGAGTACTGCTTTCTCTTTTGATACAAACAGTAATTAATGGGAACATTCTCCCATGCATTCTGGGAGAATAGAAGATCAGTCAAGACTTTGTGTGGTGCAAGGGCAGAGCTGTGCTCTAGGAAAGCACATAACCTGACAACAAATAATTTAAGGAAGTCAAATAAAATTAATTAAACTAGAAGAAAATATTTATATTTTATGCTCTAAAAGGAACAAAAACAAATGGAAAGATTACTGAGTTTGTTTCAAAATTTTATGGTAAACCATTTCAGACCTCTTACTGCTTGTCTTGGAGTCAGTGGGTTTTGTCATCATGGTTCTTATTACAGCTTTCAACACAACTCTATGTAATTTGTGTCCCTAACCACCTCTGGAGTAGGCCAGGCTTAAAATGTAAAGTGGAGCAAGGAATTTCACTGCAAAAAAAGCGTAATGTAATCAGTTGTGTTTTGTATGCAGATCTGGAAGTGTCAAAAATCATTGGACTGAGATTTACTCCTTTGTGGAAAGCCTAGCTGAGAAATTCATAAGGTAAAGTTTTTTTTTAATTTCCTGTACATTTCCTGTACACGATTTATTTTTTATTTAGTGCTTATTAGCAAATGAATTTCTGCTGAAGTGATGAGTGTGACATGGATCTGGCTTGTTCCTGTCTTTCAGTCCAATGTTGCGGATGTCTTTCATTGTTTTCTCCTCACGAGGCACTACGATCATGAAACTAACAGAGAACAGGCAAGTACCTCCCACAGCACTCCTCCAGAAATTCCCTCTATCCCTTCTCCTCACACAGCACATGGCCCCACACCCAGAGTTTGGAGGTATGGCTTGGTCCTTGTGTGGCACCAGCTGAAATCCTCTCCTCCATTCCCAGCTGGAGCAAGGTTTAGAAGGCCTTTGGGTGTCCCATTTCAATTTTCTTTTCAGCTTTGTAAGAGGAAGGCAGTACTGGGCTGTTTGCTCTTTGCTGTGGTATTTCAGGGAGAAATTGCATTTCCAGTTGAGGATCCAGGTACATACTTGCTATCCCCAGCTACCCAAACAAGAAGTTTTTGTGGAAGAGATTCAGACTCTGAACTGATAAGCAGAGGAGCATATGAGAGATCCCCAGTGCCCTTGGGAGGGACTCAAAGCCCTGACCTTTACACCAGCAGGGTTGTCCCCAGTGCTGAAGCAGGACCTCACCAGGCTGTGGCACCCCTCTCCTGGACTGCCTGCAAACAGCACCCATGCCAAAGGTGGTTTGCAAAGCCAAGTGACAGTCTTTGCAAGAAAAAATGTGGAACAAGATTCTGGCTGCTGGATTCACAAACAAATTTTCTTTCTTTAAAAAACAAATTAATAAAACCCACCAAACCACCACTGAAAACAGCCCCAACAAAAAAACCTCCTCCCCCCAGAACGTTATTTTTTTAATTTCCTTTCCTCTACATATACAAATCCCTGTCATTGGGGTGGTTCTAATTATTTTCTTTCATTTCAGCTTAAAGTCTTCACTTTTGCTGCTACTGTCTGTGTGAGAGGGCCTCAGTAGTACAGGTCTATAAATAATGGGAACTCTGGAGCAGGAAAAACAGCTACTCCCTCAACTTTGTACTCCAGGGACTCATCCTCATACCCTGCAGGGCTCTTGCATTTCTGCTGGCTCCTCTGAGTTTTGTTTCAGGTGTCCATCATGTATCTTGGTGGCAGAGCTCAAACTTGTTTACTTTTCTCTGGGTGAATTTGCTCTTTGCAAGGTAGAAAGTAGAGAGGCATCCTCTGTCAATATGTTGAACATGGTATCAGAGTGTTCTCTGTCCTAAAATTCTGTTCTCTGTACAGATCACAGTGTGCCTTTTCAGCTCATTTGATGCCTCAAAAGAGTAAAAATATGCTTTTTGCACTAAGGACATCCCCAATCCAAGCTCCTGATTTTTACCTTCATCCCATATAGCCTCCTGTATTCTCTGTAATTGCTGTGGTTTTTAAGGTTGTGCCACCTAAAAAACTCAGTTGCAAAATGGAGTTTAGAAAGGTTCTCACTATTGGGGCAGTCTTAAAAGATGCCCCACACCATCTGGTGCTGATGTTTGAACTGCCTGTGTCTTATCTGTTGAATAATTGTGCCTTGTGTTCCATTCATATAATGAAAACCCTTGTCAAGGGTCAGGGTCTTTTGGTGGTCAGTGATCAAATAAATTATTAATGTCCCTGAACAATCTTCTTGGTTAATAGGTATTTGGGGAGTAAGAATATGCAACAGGGTTATGACATGCAAGTGCTTCTGTGTCCAGGAGTAATCTATGCCCCAGGAAGGTTGATGAGTCCCTGGTATAGGATAGGAAATTCTCCTCATTCCCATCCTCTTCTCTTATCTTTTGGCCTCTATCTTTGAAATGGAAAAATCCCAATCCAGACTGTCGTGATGACTGATTCAATACAGAGTTTTAATTTGTCCCAATTTTGTGACAGGGTCATGAGCTTTTAAACTCTGTTTTGTTCTGCAGTTTGTTAAAGTTTAATATCTGGCATTGGCTTTAATTCAGTCTTATCCTGGCTGTGAATATATGAGAACGAGGGAGCAGAATTCCATCTCTAAAGTATGTTACCCTAACGCTGTACCCAGTGTCTGGTTTTGTGCCCCCATGGGTGTTTGGGTGATCAGTTGTGGAATTTGAAGAAAATCTTGGTTCAGCCAGTGTTCCAGCTGATGTGTATGCACTCTGTGCAGTTGATTGATAGGCTGCATAATCTAGCTGTGGTACAGGAATATCTCAACAAAAGAAAAAAAACCAAACTTCTAATAAAATGTTCTCCTGGGATTTTTTTTGTTTATTTGTGTTTGGTTTTTTTCAATCCAAAGGGAAGCCATAAGACGAGGGCTCGACATTCTTAAGGAAGAATTGCCTGGAGGAGACACGTTCATGCATGAAGGATTTAAAAGGGTACACATCACAGCACCTACTTTCTTTGTTTTACACCTAGAAACTTTGCTTGCTTCCTGCTGGTATTCTTACAGCTAACCATGTTCTACACTTCATTGCAGGCAAATGAGCAAATTTACCATGAGACCTATGGAGGTATGTGCTGTGCAGTGTCCGTGTTAATTTCTGCATTGACGAGACAGGGATTATGGTTCTTTTTGTGACCTGCAGTAAACCCACTGACAGAAGTACTGGAGAAGGGGGGGTGTTATGCAACACCACATTCCATTTTGACTGCAGCCCTACTCCTAAACGGGTGATTCATGGTTTATTGAGCTCAGAGAAGACCAGTATGATCCCAGATCTGACCATTGCAGAATGCAGACCAAACCATAGCAGCCGCAGCTGCCCATCTTGCACCCAGCAGACAGGAATTCCCACATTTTCCTGGTTCTTTCTATCCTGATGCACTCGGCCCTCTCTGCTTTGTGGTCCCACATCCTTGTTCTCACTAGTGCAGGTGTGAATGAGAGTTTTGCATCAGTGTGAATGATTTGTGTTCAGATTCTGAGTTGCTAAAATGTGCATTTTCACTAAATTTTGAGAGAAAAGTGTTTGTAGTTTTTGTCTGTGCCAAAAGAAGACCTAGTTAGTTAACAAGACTTGCTTAGTTCATACCCTGGTGTGAGGTTGTTCTCATTTGAGGGCTCATGGTCTCTTAGGAAGATGGAGGAACAGGTTGGTGCCTTTTTATTAAAATAGGCTGTGAATGTAGGAGCGGCAGCTCTGCACAGTGTTGCAGCATTTCTCCCAGTAAAATCAGGAGTCCTAAAGTGTCCAACTGAAAACAATTCTACTTCCTAGCATATACCTAAGAGCTAATCAAGTATTCTGTAAATTGAATTAGAAAGGAAAAAGAGTAGATGAGATCTGGATTTAGAAGCTAAACTACCAGGGAAGAAACAAGCATTTTAAAAGAACAAAATAAGATCGCCATTTTTTTCAGTATCTCTCAAGGATTCTGGGCACAAAAAAAAAAAAAAAAAAAAGAGAATCCAAGCTATTTTTCCCCCCGAGTTGCAGGTCATTTTTTTAAGATTTATGTCTGTGTCTGACATGACATGGGAAGGACTGCATGGCATAAGAAACCTGTCAGAACTAATCAGTCTGTGATTTCAGACAATATGGAGGAAGACACTTGAAATTGTAACAGATTATTTTGAAAAAATAACAAATACTTGCCTGAAAGTAACAGGTATGTGTATTTGTTACTTTGCTTAAGAACTATGGACTCAGAATGGTTGGTTGAACCATAGTTTGTTTGTTAATTTGGTTTAATTTTGTTAACAGGTTGCATTTTTCTAGGTAGCATTGTATTCTGTACTGCACTACATATATAAATCTCTGCAGTCTGTGCAACCTTTTCACTTAAGTTTAGATGGGATATGAAATGTATCACAATACATGATTTTTTTCCTAATGAACCTGATCTTAAGGTTTTCACATGCTCAGAATTCCTATGATTTTCACTGGAAGTTCTTGTTGCTGGAGAACTGTAGGACTGAGCTCCCTGCAGAAGCCCATTTCATGCCATGTTCAGTGGGGTTTCAGAGCCTGCTGGAGGGAAAGGTAGGATGGCAGGAAAGATCCTTTTGCAGAAGTGTCTCTTACCACAGTCTCTGGACAGTGTTTATGCAGAGACAAGTTTGTGAAGAGAACAGAGGAAACCTCTCCTTCTCTGTGAACCCATTTTGTCAGTTCTCCACGTGAAAGTCTTGGTAGCTGCTCTGTTTTATTCAGAACAGAAGAGTTGGTGTGTGGACCTTGTTGGAGCAGCGCTCCCCTTGCAGTGATGCTTGTGGTGTGAAGGTGCTCAGGTTCTGGCTCGCTGCAGGCCTTGCATCTGGCCTTCAGCTGGTGCCTCACCGAGTCCATACACCCCAGGATGAGAGTCTGGCCTTAGGGGTTTGTGTTTATTTGTCAGTAAAAAGGATTGCCTCACTCCAGACGTTTTTTCCACTGCTGAATCTTGTGCCATGTGTGTGCAATCTGTTGTTGACTGTCCTCCACGTAGGAGTTCGGACCGCCAGTGTGATCATTGCCCTGACGGACGGCGAGTTGCAAGACGCTCAGTTCTATTATGCAGAACAAGAAGTAAGTCACTTTTATCTTTATCCAAACTCATTTATGTCACCTAGAACTGCAACACCTGTACAGATTTACTGCTGACTCCACTGATTACACGGCTTTGCACTTAATGGCACTTCTTGGGTTTTTTAGGCCAACAGAGCCAGAAGCTTTGGAGCTATTGTTTATTGTGTTGGAGTGAAAGATTTCAATGAAACTCAGGTAACTTTCTTGTTTTCTCTTGTGTTTTTCTGTTATGCTACTGCACAAGGAACACCATCAGATGAAGGCATTTATTTAATCACTTGGGGCATAAATCATTTCGTGTCACTGTGATGTCTTTTAGCAAGTATGAAAGGGCCCAGTTTTGTTCACTGTAATTTTGTTTTCCTCATGATTTATGATTGTCTTTCTTTGCAGCTGTCAACGATTGCTGACAGCATCGATCATGTTTTTCCAGTTAAAGGAGGCTTTTATGCCCTGAGAGGAACCATTGATTCAGTAAGTTGGATATTCTGAAACACAGTAAAGGGTGCCCTTCCTGCATTAATAAAACAGAGATTAAAATGGTCACCAAAAAATGCTCTTATCTAAATCTTTCAGATTCTGAAGAAGTCTTGCATTGAGATCCTGGCAGCTGAACCATCCAGTGTTTGTGCAGGAGGTAAGTTTCCACAAGAACAGTGTGTTAAGGCAAATGAATGACACTGATGAAAATGTCAGCTCTACCTAATGTGGTACTGGAGCTGAAGCCCATGGATGTGTTAGGGCATCCTTTCAGGCCATGGCTGAAGCCCTACATGTTCTTTCTCATCTTGAGAAAAACATTCTGACCATAAACATGTAGCTGCTGTGGCTGAGTACCAGCTTGGAGAGCTGACAGAGGCAACAAAACTGAACAATTGAGGATACCATTTTTTAAAAAATCAGAGAGAGAGAGAGAAAAAAGTAATGTAAAGCCAGACTGACGGAGGTGTTTCAGGGTCTAAAGGCAATATCTCACAAATTTCTGGAAAGATTGCATTCCTGGCATCTGCTGGGACTTGTCAGCAGTTAGAACAAGACTTTCCAAAATGTTTACAGAAATTTAAGGTTTATTGAACCAAATATAATTTGCTGCATAGGCCAAATTACCTCTTGTGTTTTCCAAAATGCTAATGTTTTACTTATTTGAAAGAATCTTTATTCTTCATGGTAAACATGAAGGATACCCAGAGGAGTTGTTGATAATTTCATGCCTTTAATGTCCAGTATATTTAACTTGGATTTGTTCTGGTTCATGTTAGCAATTCTCTTGTTGAGTTTTTTTCTGCTTTAGAGGCTATTGCAGCAGAGTAAGAGTGACACCATAAGTTTGCTGGAAGGTACAGTTTTTCAGCATGGTTATTTAGCTCTAGTGTTAGTGTCTTCTGTTCATTTCCTTTACACTGTAAAAAGGAGCACATAAAAATGGCAATGATGCATGAAAGCTGACCTTGAAAACAGATAAAATATGAAACTCAGGAAAAATTTGGTATCACTGAAGAAAAATTGTTCACTCTTCATTTCCACATGTCAATCACAATATGGTCTTACCCTGAATATTTCAATTTAACATGAAATGTCCTTGTGTCTCTTGAATTATTCTTAAGTATATTGTTGTGGATTAGATGTAAAATCTCATCTGTATAAAATTTAAAACAATGTAAAATACTTTTTAAAATGTTGTGGAGTTGAGTAGAAAACAGTTTTAAAGCTTTGACATTTAAAGCTTTTTATTTCACAATGATACTTTCATATTTTTGCTTAGTTATTGCATACCTGACAAATTTTTGTGCAAAGCTTATTACAAGCCGTCCTGTTCAACAAAAATGTCTTTAGCTACATAAAAATGTGAGTGTTGCAATAGGAGGGATTTTAGTACTATTTTTGAAATTGTTTGGGACAATGTTAAGATATGGGAAAGTTGAACTGGAAACAATGTTTTTCAAATGGAATGTTGAAAATATTTTTATGGAGCATTTGAGAAAATAGAGTCTCAAGAAAAAAATTCTTTCAACAAAATTAATATATTTCAGCAAAAAGAGTAATGTTTTTTTTCCAAAGGATAAGGTGTTCAAACCACTTCATTTTTTACTAAACTTGCTAGGTAAAAAGTTTGACAAATGCGATTAAAATTCCACAAGTACACTTTAAAAATAGTTTGCCCTTAAAAAAACCCAAAACAATATTTTTACCTTACTTGGATCTGTGGGATTTTTCAGTGTCTTTGTGGCTTTCAAACAAGGCCAATATATATTGCGGAGAATCAGTTTCTGCATGGTGCTGCTGATTCTGCAAGGTATCAGCACTTCTTTCACTTGAGGTCTGAGGTTTGCTCTGTCCCTGTTGACCAAGCAAGGGCTGGCACATGGTGCAGCTTTGCTGCCCAATCTCCACATGCTTAAAGGTTTGTTTGTAGTAGCAGAGAGCTTGAAAATGGGAGGAGGCCAAAGCTGCAGCTCCACATGATATAGATTGTTTGTATACCATGCTATTTAAAGTATTAAAGCCTTGAGCACTAAAACTAAAACAGGCCTGCAATAGCATTTATCATCATCCCACAAGCCACAGCTGAAATTACCTCCTGCAAGAGGTTTTACAGCATGAGGCTACAAATATTTACATTTGTGCTTGGATTTATTATCCTTTATTATCCCACTTACTTCAGCATAGCTGGAGATTGATCTGTGTAGTTGTGTACACCACTGTCTCCTGGAAGGGATCTCCTGGGAATAAACAACCTTTTTCATGATAGTGTGAATCTAGATCTTGAGTTCAGTTCACCAGACACTTACAAAGCTACTCTATGTGTAATGTGGTTTATTTTTTTAATGTGCTTCATTTGGACTTCATAGACCTCACTTTTTTTTGCGTTAATGTCAGAATTTTTATGCATTTTAAATTATGGTAATTACTGATAATGTATTGTGTCAAGATCTATAGCCACTGAAACCTACATCAAAATATATATACACTTGCATGGTAGATGTACTCACTGGATGAAAACTAGAACATAACATTTTCTAGAAATTCACCATTCCTCCTCATTTAGGTTAGGAGTGTTTGTTTGTTTAAATACATAATAGAAATTTTCATTTCAAAATTATGATTGAAAAATAATGGACCTTTGGAGAGAGTGCAATATATTATCACATTCTCCAGCAAAGATACTTATCTATTTACAGCCTTGAAATGTGTCTGTCCATGCTTTTTGTATGAAACTTATCTGAGTGAGGAGGTGATAATTGGTTTAGCCTTTATTTAGCATTGCTAATAGGTTTTATGATTTGCTATGAGATCATGAGGGTTTTGTGTGGCTCAGTGGAAACAAGTTATGATCAGGGCTTAAAGCAGGGTTTGAGCCACTCCTTGTAAGTGTTCTCATAGTTAATACTGTGTTGGTGATTGCTGGTGATCTTGGCTTCATTTTTGACTTGCCAGAGGTTTAGTGAAATGCTAATGGAACAATTTGTATGTGTTGACAATTCCAATTGGGACTCTGGCTTTCTGTGACGAAGCTATCTGGCAAATCCACTTACAAATTGATCTCGTCATGTGGTGACAGCTATCTGATGTTTAATGCTTTTTGACCCTGCAAATTCATTGTCCCCAATGTGGAGCAGTGTAGTTGGGTCCTTCCTGTTCCCTCTGATTTAAAGTGACCAAGACAGGCAGCCTGTAAACAGGCTATCAGTGCAGAATCAGAGGTGCCTCATATCCCCTTTGACAGCATCATTGCTTTGATTATGCTTATGGTACGCAGATGTGATTGAAAGGTTTTGTTGGATGTGGCATCCTACTGGCCACATCAAGTCCCAGGTGTGGATGCAAGCAGTCAGCTCCTCATCAGAGGCAGAGAAGCGGAGCCGACAGCCCAGCCAGTGCACACCAGCTCCAACCCACCATCTCGCTGCCAGCGCCGCCCGGTTGTTTCAGTGCTGACCTTTTTCCCTTCGCTGTCTTGTCAAAAGCTGCAATCCACGATCTGACAGTAACTAAGGAAGAAAAGGACGCAGCCAGAGCCAGGGCGCAAAATTAAATGGAATTAGCCATTTCAAGAGAGCATCGCCCAGAACACGTTAATGCTCCAGAGCAACTGAGGGGTCAGGCTGCTGAACAGCGGCAACAAACCCAGCACCAGCTGTTTACGATTCCCTGGTGTATTTTCAGCTTGTGTTGGTGGACAGGTTACTACCCAGTCACTTGTTCACAACTGACTGTGCAAATTGGCAGTCACAGTGAAAAGAACGGGGCAGGAGAGGTAAATTGTCCTGACAAGACTAAACTTCCAGATGTAGCTTTTACCTTGGATGTCTTGTGTTGAAATTTTCTTACTTGCGGCATCTTTTTTAAGCCACTGAAACAGCCACCAGTTAAGCTTTTTTGATTGCTGCCTTTTAAGGCCATTAATTAATGAGAAGGGGAAGAAAAATTTAAGTGCAATTTTGTTTCAGCAAGCTTCTTTTGAAATATGAAATTGATATGGGGAAAAATTATCATCTTGGCTGGGTGTTCTGTGCCACTGTGAAGTGGGCTGGTTACAAGCAAGTCTGCCAGTGTGTGGTCCCAGGCAGGTAGTTCTGGTGGGTGGGCAGAGGCCCAGTTGTCCTCAGGGCTGGTCATGACTCTCAGCTCTGCTGGCAAAAAAAGGGATGCTCATAATTCTCAGTATAGCAGCTGGGTTAGATGTGGAATGGCTCAAGGCACGAATCTGACTAAGAGTAACTCAAGATTCTTATTGGAGTAAGAAGCAGATGAATCTGTCCTACAATACATTTTCATTTGTTTAAAGAAATGCTTATTACCCCCAGTGAGAACCAGGATGTAAAACCCTTCCAGTTAAAAAGAGGCCAAATTCTGATGCTGGATTTGTTTATTTGGCTCTTGGTGTGCTCATTGAGATCTCAAATTTTAGCATTTTTCTTTAGCAAGGTACCTAAGCACATGTTTCATTTTAAAATGCACTCCAGTAGATACTTTGTTTTTCTCCTCCCAAAATACCTTTGTTGATTCCCATGTACCTTGTGGCTTTTGTCAGTCCAGAGCCCTGCTCTAGAGCAAGTTACCACAATGAAAACCAGAGCGTGGATTTCCAGTGCGTGATTGCAGTTTGTAATGCCCCAGTCCAATTCACCTGGACTGGCATTAGATCTCAGTACAGTGGTAATGGCAATGAGTGAGAGTGGTTTTGACAAAAACAAGCTGTTTGTACAGAAAAGTAAAGCATTCCATGTCCTTGTGCTAGGTTGCCTGGCAGTAGCTTGATAAAGAAGTGCAGGCAGATGAGGCTGAATGTATTCCAGCCACCTTTGGGCCTCATGCAGTGTTATCCAATAACGAGTCCTTCCTCCAAAGCATACAAATGACATGGTCGTGCCTTGTATGGAATGTTGCTAAAACTCAAATCTTACATCACTAAAACTCATGTACAGCTCCCCTCAATCCTACCAACATTGTTCTGTTCTCCTTTTTAGTACGTTCCTCAAAGTATAAATGATGATGCATGTAGACCATGGTTTTACTCACTACTAATGGAGTACTATGTAATTTATCCATATTTTTCAATGTGAAGCTTGAAGACTAATTATTTCTGTGTTGTACTGTTATAACCCTTATATTGGGCAGATCTCAAATGCTGCTCAGAGGTTAGTGTGAGAGACCTGTGGAGGATTTGAATTCATGTGTGAAAGTGCAACTTCAGTGCTTTCCCTTGCTGTGTGCCAGCAATCTCAGCTGTCAGCTGGCTGCTTGTGTGCAGTGTCAAAGGGAGTTTCAAAAGTGTCCTGGGGACAGAACAAATTTGCAACTTGTCTCTCCACCTGCCTGCATGAAAGATCTTATCTCTGTGATCAGTGTAGCAGCCACAATGGCTTTTTATGTCCTAGAGGGAAGTTTCCCTTGCCACTTTACTTCCTGGTGCATCTTGTGCCTAGTTTGGCAACTCAGGCTCACCCTAGCAGAAAGGGGGCTTCTACTGTGTTGGGCTTCACCTGTGCACAGTAAAAGAGAGGGAAGAATAGCAAACTGTTGTGTTGTTAGAGCTTTGAGTCACAGGAGGTTTGGAGAGGAGCTTTTTGTCAGCATCTGCCTGAACAATAGCAAACTGTTGTGTTGTTAGAGCTTTGAGTCACAGGAGGTTTGGGAGGGGAGTTCTTTCTGTCAGCATCTTCCTGAATAGAGCTCTGCTGAAAGCCCAATGTCATCTGCCATGAAGATTAGGAGGAAGGAGTGGTACAGGTGGTTAGCAAAGGTGTCTGTCCCAAAAGCCATGGAGCAACCATGAGATGACATCACTCAAGTCAGACTTAGTTTTGCTGTGGCACCTTTAAGGCATTGCAATTGTGTGTTACACTTGTGGGAGATGACTTGAGACAAAGAGAAGACTCTGAAGCAGTAATGCCACTGTAGCACTCTTGGACCTTGCTGCTGAATAGAGGGAGTGTCTGTGTGGATGTTTTATTTCAGGCACAGGGCAGAGAACAGCAACTGTCATGTTTTAATTCAGTCACTCTGAACAGACAAGCTGTATTTGAGTTATTTCTTATAAATAAATCATAAATCTTCTATATTTTTTGCTTACAGAATCCTTTCAAGTTGTGGTAAGAGGCAACGGCTTTTATCATGCAAGAAATATCGACCAGGTGCTCTGCAGCTTCAAGCTCAATGACAGCCTTACTATCAGTAAGTTTGCAGGCTGGAGGATTGCAGTGTCCCTGTGGCTCTGTCACCTCACAGGCCAGTCCTCATCCGTGTTAAGGGGAGTCCTTGCAGCAGATGTGAGGGGGAGATGGAGTAGAGGTGTGCTCTTAAAAGAAGCTTGAAATTCATCCTTATTCAATGCAATGACCTGCGGGCATTGGGTAGTGGGCACTTACTCAGGACACGCTGCTGTAGAGTGACCTTAGCACTGTTGTAGTGATGCACGTGGGTGCTGCATGCAGCAAGAGAGGACTGGGGATCAGGTTTTCAGGTGGAAACTTAAAATTGCTTCCTATTCCCGTATCTGTCAGCAGTAAAAAGAAATAATTGCCATCTTGATCCCCTGGTGGTGTTTTCACAATTTTTAGTCACCAGTTCAGGAGACAATTGCCATAAAGCCAGGCCTCCCAGGCACTCTGCTCCTCTCTGACACCAGTTGCTGGTCCCATCACAGTGACTGTAACATGGAAACTCCCTGTCATTGCTGTGCTGAACAGGGTCTTTTGTTTGCTGTCTCAGCAGCTAGGCAAAGGACTGAATGGCCAAAAAAAGATGGGAGTGTCCAGTTTCTCAGCAGTCCTCTCTCATTCCTGAGAAGCCGTGTGTGTTGGGCAGAGTGAAATATGGTGTGGGGAGAGGAGCTCTGCTCCTATTTCATATATGCTGCCCTTGTGGCCTGAGCACAGTAGAGGCTTTCATGTGCTGTTGTGGCCAGACTGGTGCCTACCCAAGCAGTGAATTAACTTACAAGAGGGAACACATGAATTGCTCCTTCATTTCCCATCCCAGTTGTCTATGCTGATACTGCAGTCAAACAGCTCTGGTGGTCTTGCATTTATTCCACTTACAGATATGCTTTAATCAGGATTTGTTTTTTGTGGTTTATCAGTTAGACAGACTTTTTTTCTTCCCTGACCCTAAACATTAGTGCCTTGACTGGGCTTCACACAGTGAGTGCTCACCTCGGCTTGGAAGTACACAGGAGGAAAAAACTACTCTGATTCCATTCCAAATCATGCTGTTTTCCTTGGGTTAAATCTACAACAGATGTTGTGATAAGATGCTGATCTATGATGCCTTTTTTCCTTCCCTAAAATATATCGCTGATTTCCATGCCCTAATCTCTGCCGAGGAAGGGAAATTAGTTCTGTCTTCAGGTGTGCTTGAAGTGGGTGAAGCATAAAGGAACAACTTACATCTGTTGTTGCTTAATTTTTTCCTCTGTAAAGAGTAAACAAGCCTCAAAGGTATAAATAAGATGGCAGCCTTTATCAGCCCTTTATTCCCTTGGTTTTGACTCTTGTAGACCTCTCTTTCTCCAGGCTGGCAGCACAGTTGTTTGCTGGCCATTCAGAGCTAAGCTATAGTCACAGGAGTGGTGTGTCTGCTCTTGTGCCTCAGCTTACACACTTTTGGTGGAGTGGCTGTGCAGGATTACTGCTGGGCTCCTGTCTGTGTTCATAGGACTTGGCTTTCTGGATGTGACTTTTGAAAGTGACAGGATTAATACTGCTGAATCTTGGAGCAGTGGAATGCTTCCTCCTTCGGTGGGAAGATGTGTGCCCTTGTGTTTGACCCTGCCTGCACTAAACCCTTATAAACATGGGCTGTTTACAGATGATGCTGCCACAGAAGGGAGGTTGGGTCCAGGAGAAGCAGCTAGTGCAGAGCAGATCCTCATGATAATATCAGTCTTGGCCCCTCTCTGCCTGTTTCCTGTAAATCACCAACCATCTCTTGGGTTTGGTTTCTTTCCCCGCAAGTATTTTTCCATTTCAGCTCCACCCCATCTCTCCCCTTCTTTTTTCTTGGGCTCAGACAGTGCAGCCTTAGATTCTCTGCTGTGGGTATTTGGACATGGGTAGACAAAAATTGAACCCTAAATATTTGAGTCCTTGAGTAACTTGAGGGGTTGGACTATTCAGTGTGAGTAGAGGTTGCATGTAATTTTCAGATACACACGATGAATACTGCTCCAAGTATTCTATACTGCTGAATTCCAAATGGCTGATCACTGCTGTCAGGAACAGAGATAAATATCCAATTCTTAGCTGTGGTATCTCTAGCCTGATAGCATCATATTGGCATCAACATGAATGGTTATTCTAGTGCTTGGATTTCTAATCAGAGCCATTGGAGAGTACTGGTACTTGCCAAGAGAGCTCATCTGTGGCTGTCGTTGGTGTCAGCACTTCCCAAGGGGGTGGCCTGCTTGAAACAATTTAGTTTTTTCATCCCTGAGAGATATATTCATTTCCTTTCAGATGAAAAGCCGACTTTTGTTCATGATACGTACTTACTTTGCCCTGCCCCAGTGATAGAAGATGCTGGACAGTGAGTATTGCTTTCCACCATGTGTTGAGGGGGTGGACTTCTGGGTGAAGCTGTCATTTCGAGGATTTTGCCCAATTTGTGTGTGTCATATTGCAGCCATCTCCTTTGTGCCAAATCCTTTCCTAGTATGAGCCAACATAGTTCTGTTTAATGCTGGGTCTTCAGCACAAAGGTCTTCTTGGACCATGGCCCCATATCATAGAATCACAGAATGGTGATTCCTCCTCTCTTCCTATATCCTGTTGTTTCAGACCAAAAGATAATTAAATTCAAGACAGACTTTTAATTTTGATGGAAAGGAGATGCTTGATTTTAATTCCTTTGTTATTATTGTATATGTTGCTTCCTGTATTTTACTCTGCTATGTCTAGCCTTGATATTTTTCAGCCTTTTTAGTCCTGTTGACTTCTGGGACACATGGCACAATGCCCAACCTTTTTCCTAGGTGATCTTGTGGGTGCTTAAATACTGTACTGGGGTATGGGTGAATGCTTCCCTTGCCTTTTGTATTTGTAGGTGAAGGAAATTAATTTGGTGGGGTTTTGTCTTTTTTTTAATTATTATTATTACTTTAATTTTTTTCTCCCCTGGGCCCTTTCTCTGATATTGGAGAATGGCTAGGGAAGATTCTTCTTCAATTTCACTGGCATTTCAGTGTTTTTACTCTTCTTGATCTCAGTGCAGGTGTTCTGGATTTTCTTGGATACAAAAGAACACGCTCTGATTCATTGACAGAAGGGTTCCTTTAAATAAATAAAAAAGTCTTAAAGTTTCCTGTGCTATGTACAGTAGTATTGTTATTGTCTGAGGCATTCTGTTATGACTCACTGTCCTGGTGCCCTTTGCCCCAGGTGAGATGGGGGTTTTTTTAATAAAAAGCATATGTCCCAGCTCAACTAAGGTAACATAAAAAGGTTGGCTCCTGGGTAAGCAGGGAGGAAAATGCAGGTAAGTGCCTGAGGCCATGAAAATGCCCTGACTCAACAGGCCCCATTATCTATGCATGCTCATAAACCAATGGTTAAAACAGAGACAGAATAAAGGTAACAATGGTTGTAAAGATGACACTAAAAATAAACATATCTGTTTTGTGCTCTAGGGTGGTTTTCCTACAAGTCAGCATGAACAACGGGCTAACGTTCATCTCCAGCTCTGTCAGCATCACCAGCACACATTGTGTAAGTAATTCCAATGGGGCTTGACAGAGGAACCATGACACCTTGGAAAGAAATGGTTGTTCTTCAGGCAAAGCCTCCTTGAGTGAGCCTGACCTCTCTGCAGCTTCTGCGTCACCACTGCTGACTGATCCCAGCAGCTCTTGGGAAAACAACCAGGGCTGCTTAAGGTCAAATTGTTATTGATGATGGATAGATCATAATAGATTTTCTGAGTAAAAATTAAAATAAGAGGCACCCTGCACATTCCTACCCCAGGGGAGACATCCTCAAAACTAGGACCTTAACAGAAGGAGACCTGAGAAAATGATCGAAGGAGCATCAGGGAGCAACACTCTGTTGAGCCTTGGGGTCCCTGAGGGGATCTGGGGTAAAAGGCACAACTGTTAGGACTTTTACCTGGAAAGGCCACAGAGGGAATGGACAGTGATGTCTGTCCTGCATCATGGCGTCAAAAAGACCAGCTAGGGTGTCAGGGACAAACAGCTAGAAGTGATCCTGTATCAAAATCTCATTTTTAGAATCAAAGAAACAAAATTGGGAAACTGACTAATAGATAAAAAGTTGTCTTCCTTGCCTTTGGGGTAAAAATAAGCAGTGCCCATAGCTGGTGTGAGCAAGTACAATAATTAAATATGTGACCTTGTGCTTGTGGTCTAAACCAAGTTGGCTGAAGTACCTGATAGCAGTTTGTATCATTGTTATTAGTGTCAAAAAGGACTTTTATAGCCTATGCCAAATGCTGTCATATTGGTTTGTAATCATTGTTGGCCATTTTGACAGCTGGAGAACAGAAGGGCAGGAATGCAGATAGAGGCAACTTGAAAATCTAATTTTCTGATGTTTGCAGCAGTGAAGATGGGAAATGTCACAGCAGAATGCTGGAACAGTCTGGGTTGTAGGAACACAATACAGCAGAGATATGTTTGTTTCTTTATGGGATTATTTCTATTTTGCTAAAACTTTCTTCCAAAATTTCCATATTGAGGACTGATATTTTCACATTTAATTCCACTCTTTTACCTCAGGTACAGTAAAACCTTTCAAGTCTGCAGTGAAACACAAGTGATAACTGGTGCATTTAGTTACCCATATGTAATCTATTTCTGATGAAGACTGAAGTGTCAACCCTAACCAGGGCTCCTAAAGGCCGAGCGTGGATGGAGGAAGCTTTTCCTTTTGGTAGCCTTAGGATAAAAAGAGGAATCCAATCTCCAGTCATGTCAATCTGACAGTTTTTGACCAGCCTTTTGCAGATTGAATGTGAAGGAGGCAGGAAGCCTGATTTGCAGCTGATATAAAAATATGTCCCATAAGCAGGGAGGTTGGCAGTTCAGTTTCCAACTTTGTCTTAATTTCATGCATTTCACTCTTCTCGTTTTAGAGACTCCCTCCATTTCCTTTCCCCTCCTGTTTCCTTTTCTGTGGGTGGCAGTCAGCTGGCCTGCTCAGCTCTCCTCCCCAGCTGGTCCTTCTGTCTTTTCTGTACAGTAAGTATCTTCACTATAATCCAAAAGCCTCTGTGTGATCCCTGTGCTTATTTCTGTTCAGCTGCATGAAGTCTGCTATTTTCTTTTCAAAGTCCAGCTTCACTATGGAGCTTTGTATCATTAAAATCATTAAAAGAAGACTCTTTAGCTTCTTGCTGCCAGCAGCTCCTGAGCTACTGCTGGCAAATGTCTCAGCAATTTATATGTGCAGTTAGCATGGGAAAAGCGATGCCTGAAACAAAGGCTACAAAACAAGGAGGTAATGTGTATTTGGAGTAATAGTAGCAGTGGTACTGCCTTGCTACTGTGCTTGGATTTGTTTTTAAGGAGTGCAGCAATATTTCTTAAAGTTATGCTTGATTTTTACTCACCCTTTTCTCAGCAAAGTGACTTTACTGAGAATTCATTTCTCTTCAAATATCTCCTTTCCAGATGCATTAGTTGTGCATGGGGCCATGGGAGGGACAGAGCACTGAACTGCAGCTGGGTACTGTGTCCTCTAACAGGACTTGTTTGAGCAGGGAGTCTGGCACATTTTGGAGCAATCCAGCTGCTCCCTGGCCAAATGAAGGTGAGCCAAACAGCATATCCTAAGGCAGGTGGATTTGTTGCATTGTTAACAAAAAGCCACAGAGCAGTGTAGGGATGACAATGCTGTGACTCAGATCTGGGATTACTGGGTTACCTGTTTAAAAGCATGGAGTAGGAGCTGTGTTTGTTAGTCCCATATTGAATGTGTCAATCCTGACAGCCATCATTCAGGATCTCATCCAGACTTTGCAAAGCTCTTACCAGCTGGTGCTTTCCACCCTCAGCCTTTTCATTGTCTGAGGGGAAGACAAATGCACTTAGAACAGTGAAGGAAATCCCTGTTGTTAGAAGGGGCTAAGCATCAGTTTCTGGTGTCATGGAAATTCAGCAAGTTTCAGATACAATAAGGTGAATCTCATGGACTTTATCACATAGAAATCACTTCTGGAATTTGGCTTCTTTCCCTTTATCCTTCCACCTATCCTTTGAAAATCTCTTACAGCTTCCTCTCTAGCCAACTCCTCTTTCCTCAGCCTGATTGACAGACCTTTCTTCAAGCTCTTTTCATATCTTCCTAGCCCCAGGCTTTCCTCTAGTTTCCTGCTAAGTTTTTCCTGTTCCCTGATATCTCTGTTAGTGAATTGAACCTCTTCTCAAATTTTGAAATTCTACCATTCAAGAGGTTTCATTTACCAGTGTATATTAAAAATATAAAACAATGTATGAAACATCAGAGCAAAATTGATATAATTCCAGAACCCAGTACAGTGCAAGGATAGGGCATGTCTCAGCATGCCACTGCCCATGTGAAACAAATGTTCACTTCCCAAAAGCCATGTGCTCTGTATGTTCTGCAGGGAGCAAGCAGCATATGGAAACCTGATTCCTGTAGTCATCAGAGCAACAGAATTATTATCTCTTCTGAATGCACTAACATTAAATGTTCCAATTGCAAAGGATCCATCAAATTCTATGCAGAAAAAATGGAGCTGTGGTTCTCTGATCCTCAATTGCTCTGAAAAGCTAATTCCAAGTGTTAAGAATTGGGGTTTTTTGTTTTTTGGGTTTTTTTGGTTGGTTGGTTGGTTGGTTTTTGTTGGGGGCTTTTTGGTTTTTTTGTTTTTGGGTTTTTTGGGGGGTTTTTTGTTTGTTTGTTTGTTTGTTTTTTGGGTTGTTTTTTGGTTTGGTTTGGTTTGGTTTTTTTGTTGTTGTTTTTTTTTGTGGGTTTGGTTTCTGCCCTAAGAAGCATACCATGAACAAACAGCATTACTGACTGCTTTGCATAATCACCTAGGCTAAGGTTGTGTGAGTGGTTTGAGTCAAGAGGCAGCACAGGCAGGCCTGGGAGCTGCTGCAATGAGCAAGTTGTGCTCTGTTCTATGATATTGACATGTGAACAGGTGCCCATAAGGTCTGAGCTCAAATATCCCCATTCTTTGAATATCAGCATTTGCATATTCTGCATCTCTGGAATGAAAGGTGACTCTGCACACCTGAGGGTCGTGTAGTTTGCAATGCCATTCTGACAGTAGTAGGGGACTTGTCCAGAATGGGTTGTATACAAGTTTAACCTTCTTGAATCTAGTGGGCTATAAACTCCAAAGAGGAGATGCTTCCCTGGTTTTGTGACCACAGACACTGATGTGATCCTAATGATAACAGAGATTGACTGCACAATCTACCTGAGACCTTGTAGTGAGGAAAGGCTGACTCTAAATGTGTAACTTCAGGACTCCTGCCCTCTTTGAGACATACGAAGGTAACTCAGAAATAATCATCTTGTTTGCAGCTGACTGGGACCATCCTTTTCATTGCTCTTCTGATTCTCTTTCTACTGCTGGCTTTGGCTCTTCTGTGGTGGTTTTGGCCCCTTTGCTGCACAGTAGTAAGTACAGTCTTTTAATTCTATTAACTTGGTTTCATCTATTTTCTGTCAAAGCACAAATTTAAAGTGTTCGAGTGGGTGGTTAACCTTGCTTTAAAAAACTGCCACATTTGTAAAGCCCTGATGCAACAATTTGCTTAAAGTGCATGTTGAAGTTACTCTCATCTGGGTTTTTGATTTTTTCAAGGCCTGTGTGATTTTTGCATTGAATGAGAATTTTAAGCTCATGGATATTACTTTAAGTTTCTGTAGGGATAAAGACCTCCCTTAGACCAGCTTTGAAACCTGCTGCATAAAAGTGTAATGGAATTGATTTACTAATGTGTCCACAAAATGTTATAATCCTCTTCAAAGACAAGAGGGTTTTTTTACATTTTGTGCATTTGGGTTTCTTTAATTTATTAAGAGGAGCTGTGGATCTGAGTTAGTGCAGAGATATTAACTCAGTAATTATGTGGTATTTTTCATCTCATCTGAGTTCATTTTCAATGGGGCTAATGAGAGGATTGAATGGGGGGGAATGAAGCAGAGTGACTCACGGGCAAGAAAGCAGGAAGGACATAGTATTGAGATGGATGAACCCTACCATTGTCTCAGATTTCTCCATTATTTGTTTATTGCAGGTGATCAAGGAGCCGCCTCCACCACCACCTCCAGAGCCTGTAAGTGTGCTATTTTTGAGCCACTGTAGTGTGCTTTCTGCCCAGGAATGTCAGCCCTGTAGGTGTCTTAATGACACCTTAAAGGCTGTGAGAGGAAGTGCTCTGGGTCAGGACAGTTATTTCTGCCTTCTGGCCTCTTTATATGCATAGAGGAAAACTGCTTCCATCCAGGGTGAAAACAGTTGCATAACTCAAAAATCCATAGGCCAACAGTTCCTATGGTATTTTATTCCTTCTGCTGTGCATCAAACAGGTGTGTGAGCAAATCTCTGCTTCTCAAGCTGTGCTGACAGCTGTCCCTCCTGCAGTAAAGCTGCCATTGTTCTCAGTAGAAGTTTATCCCAGATTGGTAGTAAGGAACAGTCTGGCAGCTGGAAAAAAGGACAGCAAAGGCCACATTCTTGTGGCTTTGCTACAGGAGGGGAGACAAAGCCTGCCCTGGCTGTGGCTCTTCTGTAGAGTGACCTTTGGAAGGACATTTAGCCTTTCTCCATTTAGGTTTTGAGCTGTTTGAGGCAGGATTGTATTTCGCCCTTTTGGGGACAGTAACTCACTGACCCTGACCTCAGTTCAGTTTCACCATACTAGTTTCATGAAAATAATAGTAATAAATAAAAGCACCTCTAGAGAGAGCCTATGCCTGCCTTTATTTCTTTGCTAGGCATAGACAACGAAATAATGGAAAAGTACTTGGCTAACCCACAAGAGAAGCTTATAGTTTAGTGTTAACTTGCTGTAACTTGGCATGAATGTAGGGAGGCAAACACAGCTGCTGTTTTGAGGTTGCAAGAGGCCACCACTAGTGTGTATGGGATCCTGCTACTTGTCCTGAGCAGCAGCATTGTGACAATTTAACTTCAGAATGCACACCAGAATTCATGCTGGGGTCAGTGTGATTAGTGCTGTCACAAAGCCTGCAGTTGCAGCCATGCTGTGTTTGAAGGAGTTTTCAGAGAGCATCACAGCCCTACAGAAGTTCCAGATGCTTTGCAATTTTAACTGCAATCAAATAGAATGAACTGATGTAAGCCTCCAGGAATAACACAGAATACAGATGTTATCCATCCCTTTTCTTGGCCTTGTCTTTATCCAATATGAGTTGTAATAATCATGCATTGTAATAATTGTAACTGTGTGATGAATTTAATTACGTTTAGTATTAGGCTCCCTAGGTATGGTGACCTGCCCAGCAGCTGATACAGTGTGGTATTGCTACTATTGAACTGAATATAGGTTTGTAAAACTTGTTCTAAAGCACAAGCATTAGATTTCCCTGTGGTAGCTATTAGTGTTGCTTTGCTGTGTGTTCAGTGTAGGGGATATTTGGTATAAATCCTTTATCAACTGGAAAAGTACCAGCTGTTACTGTTGGCTCTGTCCTGTTAGAGTCAGGCTTGCCAGCAGTAAGAGCTGTTAGACATGAACACATGAAATCTGTGTTACATTGCATGGAAGAAGCAGAGTATCTTAAATAGTACTCATTTTCACAGTGAAATCAAATATAAATGAATTAAAAATGCTGATGCACTTCACTGGGTACTGGTTTAGATTGGCATGCAATGGGATAAAATTTGTGTATTTGTTGTACTCTCAAAAAAAAGCTTACTGAAAAAACACCAAACCCAACACCAAACCACAACACCTTCATTGTATATTTATTTCCCCAATTTAGGATAAAAACTAAATAACAGAAACAAAAAAAAAGGAAGGTAAAACAAACACCAAAAAGCCAAACCATAACAATAAAAACCCCAAACTCAAACTCCCCTTACTGGTTGATGCAAATGTCAGCTCTAGTCTTGCCTGGCCACACTAAAGAATTTGTTGGAGGAACTGACCTATTGAACTGTAGCTGAGAGACCACATGTCACTGAATAACCTAAGAGGTAAATACAAACAAAAATTAAAGCATGGTTTCAAAAAGCTATTACTGTCTTTTGGACTCTTAATTAGTTTTCCATTCCAGTAGAAACATGTAGGGCAATTTTGTGAAAATGCCATCTAGTGATGTAACAGTAATGTATGTCCCTCTATAGTATTTGGCTTTTTAGGTTGTTTTTTTTTGTTGTTTTTTAATTAAAAAATAAGTTCAGGTAGTGTTTCTAGGAGCATACTTGTACTGAGGAACAGTAGCAGAGAGCACTGTGCAGTGGCCAGTCCAAGAATAGCATGCATGTCTGCTTATAAGCATGAGGTACAGTTATTTAGGAATGAAGGGAATATTGTAGGAGGCTTCTTGTGCCCTCTCCTCAGCTATGTGTGTGCTTGGAGAGTGTCAGGCTGGGACTTCCAGGTGTCTTGACTTAGTGTGAAGATATGGAGTCTGAGAAATCCCAGTCACATCTCTTGGCTCAAGATGATAGAGTTGGAGATGCGTTCCCCGGCTTGTTGAACCAGAACCATTTGCCAGCTTTTAGTTAGGCAAGAACAGAAAAATGAACCTGAAGTTAATTCCTGATTCAGACTCTCACATGTTCCAGAAAAATAAACATAATTCTTGATGATTGCTCTGGTTCTGATCTCCCTAACAATTGTGAGATGCTTCTGTCTGAATTATTTTTCAAATTGTACAACTTGAGACAGACTTCACAAAGCATCAAATAGTGTAGAATAACTGTTTACAGCTGCCATAAGAAAAGAGTCTGATGCACATGTTAGAAAACTCAACAGTGGTCACTTTTTTTTTCCTGTTAGGTGACATTAAGTTCTAAAAGTGCAATTAAATTATTTCTCTGGGATAACTCATCACTGCATTTTCTGCATAGCACAGTGGCAAGCCAGTATATGTACAGTTCATCTATACTTTGCCTTTCCTCACAAATCAGTTGAGATTTTGGAGCTCACTGCATATTTCATTAAATAAAAGCAGCCTGGACAGAGGAATAGGCAATCCTCTCTGGCTTCCCTAGTTCAAACTGCAGCTGCAGAGACAAGAGGCTTTTTTGGGTTTTGTCAGCAAATAAGCATAATACACAAAGCCAGATATCCAAGGATTGGACCATAGGATGTTCAGCTGTTTTCCACAGTTTATGCTTTTTGTGTGAAAGCAGCATTAGTATCTCCCTGTCTTTCCCACAGGACTCAGATGATGAAGATGGATTGCCAAAGAAGAAGTGGCCAACCGTGGATGCATCTTATTATGGAGGTCGAGGTGTTGGTGGGATTAAGAGGATGGAGGTATTTGGCTTATTCTTTAGTGTTATAAACCCTAGCTCATTTAATTGAAAATTCCACTGTGTTTTCATGTGATTTTTGACAAGGACAGGAGACCAGAATTTAATCAGGGCCTGTGTACCTAATTCGCACCTGCTGTCCAAATAACAGGCATCAAGCTGCTGTCATTTGCATGAGTAATTAAATGAATCTAGCATTAAGAGCCAGAGAAAATTTGCAGGTTAAGAAATGAGATAAGCACCAAAAGAAGTTTCAGTCTTGTGAGTCAAACCCTTTGGTGCAGTTGCAACCGGTTCTCTTGTCAGAAGACATTTGGGCAAAGCTACACTGATTTTATATTTGAGGGTGCTGTCTATGCCTGGTTTCTATGGAAGGGGAGGCTTCTCAGCAAGTTCCTGCAAGACTGCAGATGAAGTATTGCATCTTAACATCCTTAACCATTTTCCTTAGAAGAATTTTATCCTTGATGCTGAGAATTATGCTGACTGTGACACCATGGATCATATATTGTTCTTGAATGCAGAGTCACTTTTCTGCTTGAGCTAATTCAGACAACAAAATCAGATATTAAGATATTAGATATTGGGGAGAATTTCTTCACTGAAAGTGTGATTAGGAGTTGGAGCAAGCTGTCTGGGGAAGTGATGGAATCACCATCCCTGGAAGTGTTGAAAATGTGTATGGATATGGCACTTGAGATATGGTTTAGTGGTGCTGGGTTAACTCAATCATCTTAGAGCTGCTATCAACCTTAATGATTCTCATTTGCCCCAGATCTGTGAATTCCCATGACACCTTAGATTACTGGAATGTGCAAAGGCTAGTAGTTCCAGCAGTTTTTGAATGAGACTGTTTTATTCTTAAATGTGTATTTCTGATTACTGTTGGAGTTTGGTGCTTTCATAAATTTGACTTAATTCTGGTAGCACTTGGACATCTGATGGGAACTAGATTAACATCTGTGGAAACCACCTGCTGGTGGGGACTGCTGAAGTGTCTCCTCACAATGTGCTCTCATAACCTCAGGTGCGATGGGGAGACAAGGGATCAACAGAGGAAGGAGCAAAATTGGAGAAACCCAAAAATGCTATTATTAAGTTGCCAGAACAGGAGTATGAGCCATGGGAACCCAAGCCAAAGAAGCCCCATGTGAGAAAGCCACCTTCCCAGAGAAAATGGTACACTCCAATCAAGGTAATGTATCTGACCCTCCATTTCAGCAAGTCTCATGTCACATAAGATACTGTATCCCACTTTAAGGCACAGCCTTTCTTTCAGCAGAGCTGAGACAGCCTATTTAGAAAAGTGGCCATTAATCCTCACCTTTGCCTGGTTTTGGAATGTGTATTTCACTTGGCACTGTGTTGTGGTAATTTTTTGAGAAGAGTAGAGGGCGTGAGCTGAGATCTTCCTTTCCTCAGCTCACACTGTCTTTTCAGGTTCTCTTCCTGGGGTGCAACAGCAGATCCCTTGAACCTTAGAGAGGGCAGATGCTGTTTTCTGCCATCTCAAGGCAGCATAGAAGAGGATCAGATAAAGGGCACTGTCCTTGCTTTGACTGCATTGTGGCTAAGGGCTTGGGTTGGGATCCAGATCTGTTTCCCCTTAGTTCAACCACAAGACAGTAGTGTTTGGTTTTTGGGCAAGTCACTCAGTCTCCCCATATTTTCACCCTCAGTTCTCCCATGTCATTATAATATCTGGTGTTTCAATGTCCTTTAATGTATGTATCCTCACACAACCCTAAAGGCAGGGAAGAGCTGCTATCTCTGCTTGCAGAGAAGGAAGCTGGAGGGCTAGCACAGTCAAGGCTGTGGCATACCCTGCTCATCCCAGGAATCTATGGCCATGTCCCAGAGCAGTGCTTTGTGGGCTGAGTTCCCCCTCTCCTGCATACTCACAGATCAATTAAACAGTGCTCAAATGTTTCTGGAAAGTTCTGTGAATTTCAAAGCCTGCCTAGGCAGGTATTCTTCTGGCTGTTTATCCATGCTTCAGTTCTCTTCCTATCTGTACTGTACTTTTGTTCTGTCTTTTGTAACACCTAAAGTAAGATTAATGCTTTAAAGTAACACCTGTCTAATTGTGCCTCTTAAGGGAGTTGTTCACATCAATCTACTGTCATCCTCACTGCATGTTTGGTATTGCCCCACTGGGGTTCTTCTGGTTGTCCAGATAAAGTGTACAGAGGCCAAGGTACAGGAGCAGTGTGTATTTCCATATTTCTTAGTGCAGAAAAGTTGTACCTACCCACCTGTTGTTTAATCTCATGCTATTTTTACCACATTTCTTGGTAATATCTTGCATCTTTTTTTTTTTTTTTTTAATTGCAGGGTAAACTTGATGCACTGTGGGCTTTGGTTCGACGAGGCTATGACCAAGTCTCTCTTATGAGACCACAGCCAGGAGATAAGGTAAGGCATCTCAAATGCACTGGCATCACTCCTCTGGTAGTAGCAGCAATGCTCTTCCCTCACAATCAGCCCATCTTTTTTATTTTCGTAAGCTTGTCTCTTTTCACATTGCCCTAAAGCTAAAAACTAAACATTTTCAATGTTTTTTGGATTTAGTAATTGAGTTCAGTGATTATTGAGAAATCATGAAGTGTACAGATGATGAAAAAACAAATCACAGCAAGGTTAATGGAGAACAAGTTGGAGTTGAATTGTGTGCAAACACATTTTTCAGTCATCTCCTACACACAGGCTAGGAGTATGTCCTGCCTTGGTGAAGTCTATTGGCCAAAAGTAGGTCAGGAGTAGACTCCTCCTGGGAGGCAGCAGGGAGTTTGTGTTTTTCAGAGCCACAAAGATGTCTGTGTACTGTCACTGGCAATAGCTTACTTCAGAGCTCTCACAGTTTATGTGAGCCTGGCACTGTTATGTTTGTCTCTGTTTTGTTATTCTGAGGGGACAACTCCCTAAGAATTGAGTGCTGCTGCTTTGAGCTATTTCACCATCAAGGTTTTGCTTTCTGCAGTGGTTTTTGTAACATGAGAACTAAGCAGACACAACAGCATCTCTCTTTCCCCCGTGGGCAGAGTCCATGCATTTCATCACCTTGGCTCTCAGGTGAGGGGATTATAGAGTTACAGAAATAAGGTCCCTAAAGTGCTTTTTTGGGGATAGGACTGGTGCAGGTGCCCAGGCTTGTTTGCCTGGGTAACTTTCACACCTAATGACAGACTTTAAAAGTAGCTCTAATTTGCATCAGCTAGAGCAGTAAGTTGCATGTCTCTTGCTTTTGGCAAAATATTATGCCATTTGTCTAGTCATTAACCAAACGTGCTGCATCAGTATTTAAAGTTTAATCTCTTCCATTTTTCTTTTGGCACATAAGGAAACCAAGAGAACAAACCTAGCTTCTTATACTACTTTGTAAAATGGTCTTAAATGTTTCACTAAGCTGCATTTTCAAGGCAGCTGTGCTTGAGACACCTTATTTAATTTTTAAGCACGATCTAGAGCTTCTGAATAGGCTCTTTAGGTCCAGCTGTATTTTGATAGCACTAACATTGTATAATATGAATCTGTCCTCTGCCTTTCACTCCCTTGGCTGGGACGTTTCTATCAGTGCAGAGCACAACAGAGCCTCTGTTAGCCAGTGTGGTCAAGAAACATGCAGGGGGCTGGCTCAGAACAGGGATCCTCAGTTCCTTGCCTTCCAGCTCTGCTGTGGGGAGAACAAGGGGCTGAAAAGAGGCAATGTAAAACATCAAGCTGAAGGATTATTGTATCAGGGATAACATAAGAAAAATCAAATGTACATCTGGGAAATAGGGTGGAAAGAATCCTATTGAGCCAGATCCAGTGGAATCATAGAATCATCTCTGTTCCCTGGCCTGTGAAATTAACTAAGGCTGAAGAATATTGAAAGTGAAACAAGAATATAACTAGACAGCCTTCTGCTTTTTTAAAAAAAAAAAAAAGATCTCACAGGCCTGTATTTCATGGAGAGAACTAGCACAGAAAGGAACAAGTTTATTATTTATTCTTTGAGTAACGTCTCTAGTAGCAGTTTCTCAGTGGATAATTGACTCCTTGTAAGCTGGGTTTTTGCTGGGGGATGTGTATAAATCCACCTGTACGTGCAGGTCAGTAAATGTGAGCACACACACACACATGCACACTGGTCATGGTGGCTGAAGAACTGGGAGATCAGGTCAGTGCTGGGAGGGAGCAGCAGCACGGAGCTCTGGCAGCCCCAGGAGCAAGGGCACAGCTCTGCCCCAGCCCAGGCAGGATGAGGTCACTCCTTGGCCAGCTGTGCTGGCAGCAGGCAGAGCATTTAGCATGGTGTTCTTCCAGGCTCTGCCATCCACAGGCCAGAGACTGTGTGGTGATCTTGGAGTGAGAGGTTGCTTTGGTTTGTGTGATTTTGAGGGACTGGGGGGAGGGAACAGGGGAAAGAGTTCTTGGTGGGGTCTAGGTGCACCGTTTTTATAATTTTAAGGTCATTTCATAGCTGCCCATCCATCTAGTTTTCTTTCTTTATCATGGTCCTGTTGCCATTCCCCATCCTGCTCTTTTCCTTACCTGTGCCCTGCTTGGTCTTCTGCCCTACACATTACCTTCCATTTCCTTCTGTGGTTTTTTTCCTCATTTTCTCTCTCAGTTCATGTTTGCATGCCCTTCCCCTTGATGGGACAGACTGATTCCCTGCAGTCCTGTCTTTGGGAGCAGTAGATTGGTGCCCAGCCTCCTTAGCCTGTTCCTGTCATGCTGCAGGACCTGAGCTGCTGGGAGCATCATGCTCTGGGCTGTGGCCTTGCTGCAGAGCTGGCTGAAGCTCTGAGAGTTCCCCTGCACTGGCTCATGTCTTCTATGAACTTATCAAGAAATGGATCTCAGGATGGATGATTCATCAGTATTAGGCAGGATTGTATTAATAAGTCTGTATTAATCCTTGTGAAAATCACAGGAGCTTTTTGGAACTGCCTATTTAAAGAAAACCATGCAGGCACGAGCTCCGGTGCTCCTTCTCCTGTGTGCCCAGTGTTTTGCTTGGCTCTTACAGACAGCTCCTCCTCTTGGTCTCCATTCAATGTCATATCATAGCACCACCACTGAAATTTTTTAGTTTGGCAAGTACCTCAGTAAAGGGTCACAGGATCCCACTCGCTTGACTTCCTCAGATCACCTCTAGCAGGAATTTCTGTTGCACCAGGATGCGACAACAAGGGATAAACACACTTAGCTCTACCCCATCATTAGCAGCTAGGCTGTTATTTGTGGCATGGATTTTTGCTGAGCTCTCAGCATCAGCAGAGGAGTGAAGTGATAAAAAGGGACTTGTGGCTCTGTGGTGGGTTGTAGGGCCTTCTGCCTTGCGGGAATGTACAAAGGTGAAGCCTTCATAGGCATTTGTGCTACTGCTGCAGTGCTATCCCTTAGAGCTAGGCTTTCTTTCCACCCTTGCTCAGAAATGTGTGTCTTAGAGGACCAGCAGTCACTCTTCTGGCCCAAGAAAAGGACTGACAGCTCTGAGGTGGGGACACTGCTCATCCAGCCACACGAGTATGTCAGTGTCCACATGGCCTGATTGGGCTCTCTGTTGCTCAAGGGATTTCCTTGAAGACTTTCCCATCACTGTCTTGGCATCCTCCTGATCCTGGTTCTGAGCTTGCAGCAGCTGCTGTGAAGGTTGGAGTTTGGGAAATATTAGTGTCTGGCTATCTTGAAATATTTCATATGAACAAACCCAGTAGCTGTAGGGCAGGTTGTCAGTAGCCTCTGCAAGAGGTAAGTTTCAAGCTCTTCCCGTGGCCTCATGGTTCAGAAATGGGCTGTTACCAATGGCAGCAGGTAAACACTGAAAGCCCCAGTGTGTGCAGAGAGGAAGGGGAGGTGCTTTCCAATGGTCTGTTAGTTGCTGCCTTCAGCAATTCCATTCCTTTTTGCCTCTCAGCACGTACTGATTGATGCAGGAAATTCTTAAAGGCTCGGTTTACCAAAGTCCTTGACTAAAAACCCAACATTTTTCCCCTCAGGCAGAATTGATCATTTACTTTAAAGACTTTAAATGTGATCTTGTTATTTTCACTGAAAATTCTGTAGCTGCAACAGGGAGTGTAGACTGGATTTTGCTGTCACCATCCCCTTGTACACCCTTGGGACTTTACTTAGAAAAAGCAATCACGCCTTAGTAGTACTACCCTGTGGTTTATACATGTAAAGCCCTTTCCTGGGGAACAGGACTAGAAGCAGGCTAATGTACAAAACTCTGAGAGCCTTTTTGCATTTTTCTCTTCCATAAAACTGAGATTAAAAATGTCACAAACTATGAGCTGCTGGTCATTTTAGAAGCCAGATCTTCTGGATCCTTTCAAGTTCTCCCTCTTGAGTTACGGTGTGACTTGGAACAATGCAGAGAAGCTGGAATTTTAAACAGCAGCCTTTGTATGTGGTTTGAATATAACAGAATTTATATATATATATTATATATATAACTGTATAACAGTTCCTTATTCTGTGCATCCCTTTCAGAGTGATCACTCTTAGTCTGATAGGTTTGTTAAAGCTCAGAAGGTCTAATTACCCTCAAATTTTGTGTGATTACTTGTAGTGCTGTGACATCTATGTGCCTTAGTTTTCCTAACAACAAAATATCATGAGAGCACAGTATTTACCATCCTTACAGCTGTGAGGTTTAGTGTTCTGCCAGGCATTTGGGACTCCTTAGATGAATCATGGGACACCAAGCTAATGGATTATTAATGACTAATAATTACTCTCTAGCTGCTACTTGCAGGTGGTCAGCAGCTTGAATGCAGCCCACGGTGATGGCAGCACCCACCTGTCATGCCACGGTGGCTGCCCACACACTGGTGCTACTTGGAGCTTATTCTAATTACTTCTCTTCAAGACCCAGTCATGGATTTTAATAGGCTTCCCTGCCTCTTGCTTGGAGATGTGTTGTAATCACCCATGTAACAACTGGCAGAGCTACGGGGGGGGGCTGGAAAAGCAGCACTGAGCTCCTGCAGACTGTAGTTATCAGGAAAAAAAGCCTGGTCCTGGGGCTTTTCTCCCTTTGCTTTTCACCTTCATAAGCTGCTGAAAAATTAAATAGATGAGGACATTGGCTGCCACAGTAGGTGATCTCACTTTGTCACTTTCAATGAAAATATGACACGTTTAGCTCCCATTTTGCTACTTTTTCTTCTTTTTTTAAAGCACATGAGTATCGCTGAGATTTATTCCTGCTTTAGCAGACATGGCATGGGGGAAGAAGCTCCTTTTCTGTGGTGTGGGACCAATGTCCTGATGCACAGTTCCCAGGACATGTTGAGAGCTGCAGCTGGAAACATGTAATCAGTGACTAATGAATTTCCTGTCCTACGAGAAGCCCATATACTGCATTGCCCTCACTTGTGGCAGGATTGTGTTATTTCTGTTGTGGAAGAGGAATTCACAGTCTTTGGGGATGGATGCTGTCTGTCAGCACCCAGGTCAAACCAGCAGTCTGTTCATGACTTTGGCAGCCAGAGGCATGCTCAGGAACAAGAGGCTCTTGTGAAGGATGAGTGCAAGTCCCAGGGCTGGTGTTACTTGGCACACAACAGGGTGAAGAAGGATTGGCCTCGTGGTTAAGGCACTGGGTGTAGCTAACGTAAGTTACTTCACTTCTGTTGTAATGCAGTTGTACAGTGAATAAGTGAGGTGAAGAGTAAATTCTAGGATTCTGAGACCATGTTCCTACCAGTACTTTCAGCACTTAATAGACAGACTCTGTTAGGTAGAGAAGGGACTCTTCTGCTAGTCTTAGAACATATGTGCCACTTTTCTGTTTTTCTGATATTTATGATACAGGAATAGCTTCATCAGGTCTGATTCTCAGGGCTTTTTTATCGGGAACATGTCTTTAGGATAAGGCCTGGTGACTTAATTCCTCATTAACTGCAACTCTGCCATGCCTGCATGGGAGGAACAGGCTCTTGTGTTATCACAGTTTTCCAGGCATCACTTCACTGATGCTCCACAATCCCACAGCATGTCTAAGGGTGTCACATGAAGCCTGGAAGCTGTCTTGGGCCTTAGCAGTACTGCCACAGGGCAGTACTGATGGCACACCTCTTTTGAGAGGAAAAGTGCACAAATGCACACGCGGCTCCTTACTAGGACTGCATGTACAGATCCAGTTTGCACATGGACAGGTATGGTTTATTTGTTTCTCAGCAGCACCCTTGGATCTGTGCTGAACATCATCTGACTGTTTCAGTTGATTTGCTGGGAACTGTGCATCCCTCATTGTCTTTGAGTTGGGTAACACTGCAGAAAGTAACCTCCCCAGCCTTCCTTAGCTCTGTGCTTACATTGCATACTTCTAGTAATTAGGCAGAATGTGTAATGCTGTGACCTTCTGATGGTGTTTGAGCTACAGAAACAAAAATTATTGTGTAAGAGGATGTATTCATACTATTATTCACACTAAAATTATTGTACAAAACAGTAACTAAAATTCAAAATGTATTGAATTATTACTTATTACTTTCCTCAGAGGAGCTGTAGTTCCAGATGTCTTTGTTCTGTAGAAACTATTGTGATTAGTGTTGTGGTACCACAACAAACCCAAATCACAGTCTCCCACTATACAAGTAAGAAAAAGTCACTAGATAGCAAGAAGAGCTTATGTTAGGTCTTGAGATGAACCTAATCTTGCTTTGAACATTCCAGCTTTATATGCCAGTTTTAGTCTCAGATAGGAACAACAGGACTGTAAATGTCTTGTGCTTTCTGTGGCAACACTGGAGTTTCTACACCATTTAAAAAACATTCAGGTTGGTTGTTTTGGTTTAGGAGGTTTTTTTGGCATGTGAATAAATCCCTACTTTCCTCCTCCTTTACAGGTTTCTTCTAGGGAATTTAATTGCCCAAGCAGGCAGCTCAGTCTTCATTGGCTTATTAAGGAGTGGGATATACAGAAACTTTGAAGTGGGGCCTAACAAGAGCAGTGTACCTTCTTGCAATGCTGGTGGCCAGGCACTCTGAGTTGAGCATTGAAAAATGAGAGAAAGTGTATTTGGGGTTTTTTCTACTGCTGGGGGAGAGGCTACTGACTCTGCTGAGGTGAGAGCAGGGTGTATAACAGAGTTCCTAGGAGAGAGCTGGCAACGGGGTGCCCATGGAAAAGAGCAAGATGCACAGGTGATACTTGATAGCTGCACAGGGAAAACATGGCAGGGATCTATTTGCACAGTGTTAGGTCTCTAGCATACCTGAAATGGGACAGAGTTCCATGTCAGGACTTTGGTACTTGAGCTGCTTTTCTAGTGTGTTCATTCTTAGAGTGAGGTACATGTGTCCCAAAACAATCTGCCATTCAATTGAACACAGGATCTTTTGCAGGAGGAGAGGTTTTCTGTGCTTTGTCAACATCCAGCACTGATAATGAACTGCATGAGTCCCATCCCAGAAGAAGAAAATCCATGTGAGATAAGCACAGGGAAAGCTGAGAACTGTGGATTTACCATCTACTTGCTCTAGGTAGCAGTAGAGCCATTTAAGGACCCAGAGAAGCATTGGTGATAGCTGTATCTGTTTCCAGACTCTACACAAAGAGGCAGCCTGTCTGAGTGGTGGGCCAGAATCTTACATTTTTTGCTAAGTCAAGGAAAAATAATAACCATTTCCACCAGGAATCTCTGAGTTTCCATCGTTACTCTGTGCCCTAGTCAGGTGAATAACATCATGTACACAATAATCCCAGCTTGCTCTTGAGAGACAGTCAAATAATTCATTCAGGAAGGCATGATGACACTTAATTGCAGCTTGAGCAAGATCAGTTATGGTCCTTTGTGGCCTAATTTGCTACTCCCAGCAAGCCACCAATACCTCAAGGCTGAGGCTGTTGCAGCCAGCAAATGTTTGTTGCCTTTGTTGCTGTGCTCCAAAGCCCTCCCCATTCTAGGAGATGGACAAATGCAAAAACCTCTTCCCTGAAAACACCAAAGGAAAGAGGAAAATCTTTTGCAAACCAACCACTGTTGTGTTTTTTTCCTTGAACCACATTTTAGTCTGGTCAGCATTCAAGTGTGGAAATGTGTGGTGCTGTGGTTAAAACAAGGGATGTGAGTCACAAGACCTCATCTTGTAAATACCATTTTTTTCTCCTGCGTAACCTTGAGTAGATGACATGACCTGATGGTGGCTCTCCTCGCTTCCTCTACTCTGGGACCCTCATCCATAAAAGCTGTCAGGAAAGAGGAAGGGAGTAAACCATATGAGAGTGCAGGTTTAAGCTAAGATATTTTTCTGAGGTTTGGATGGTTTTGGTCTGGTCATACATTAAGATTCATGTTGAATGTAAGGTGTACCTGGTAGACCTTAACTTTGGTTATGTCCAGTGTTATCCTTCTGTTCCCTTTGTCACTTTTGCTTTTTTAGGGCTCAGAATCAACAGGTTTTGTTATGGATCTGCACTGTGCATTAGCTCAGCCACAGCCACAGCAAGGTCCAAGACATGTGATGTTTTGTGCATTCCTGCAAGATATCTTGTGACTCTGGCCATTCTTTCAGGAGATGTCTGTAGCCCATTGCTGCATTTCCTTGCTCAGGCACAGCTGGAAGCAGATTGCAATTTCCTGCTGAATGAAGTGTGATGCATATTATTTGAATAGCCCTGTCTTCAATACTGGGGTGGGCTCTTCATCTTTCTTTCCTTGTGTGCCTAAGCTGAAAAAGTGATATCAGGCATGAGAGAGCTGGATAGTGGGCTTGTGTTCAGCAAAGTTTATTTTGCTGAAGAGTACTGGCTAAGCTATTCCTCCCAGAGATTCCTCATTACTGTCTACTTTCTCCAGTGGTAAATTGGAAGCAGCCCCCTTGTCTTCAGTGTGTTCCTGCTGAACAGAATGCTCCCAGCAGACCCATCCTTGTTTCAAGCAGTGCTGTGCACAACTGGACTGTGAACTGGGGAATAGTGTCTGCAGATGTGTGTCTGGGAAAACTGTCAGTGCTTGACTGTATTCAACTCTCAGTGTTCTGATAAAAGAAACTACAGTAGCCTGGGATAGTGCAGCTATTAATCTTACTGCAAAACAGCTCCTGTTTTAATTGCCTGGTAGAATAGAACACAGTTTTCCCTATTACTGTCTTTATTTTGATTTAAAACTGTTCCTTTAGATGGTCTGTAAATGTTTTTTCATGTTAGAAGAATTAGCTGAAGTTGAAAATATACCCTTGAAAAAGTCTCAATAATTTCAGTTTTGTTCTGAAACATCTTTTCTGTCTGAAACTCAAAGATGATTTGAAATGAACAACACATGTTTCAAACCAGAATTCAACTTATTTTGACACACTTGTTTTACCTGAAAACTTAAGACTTTTGGTTGCAATTGATTTTTCCTTAGGCCAGCAAGTGAACTGAAAGATCACTTTTATTGCTGCTGTTATGTGCAATGCATACCATGGGTCTGTTTGTGAGTTTGCCCTGGCAACCTACCTCCCTTGGTCCCTGGGGGATCCCTGGATGGGATTATTACACATTTAGTGTCAAAAGAAGAGCTCCTGTGCTCTCTCATCCCTTCCCCACCCCATAAATCCTATTTTCTCAGCTATATGGCCCCCACAGCCAGGATGTCTGAGGGCATACTGGACTTTGAAGGGGTTTTTTTTTTTTTCTCCCAGCTTATTTACAAACAAGGCTGGTCCTACTTGGCCTCTATGAGAGGGGCTCAGGCATCTTGCCTGAGCTTTTTGGGCAGCAGTATCGGCCATTTAGGATTTTGTCCTAAATGTGTCAGCAGCCCAAGGAGTTGCTTAGCTGTGTGTCACTGTCACCATGTGCCCAGCTCCTAGCCCATGTGCAGGATCTCAGAGTTTGTGAGGCAGGGATTAACTTCCTGTGCTGTGTCTCCATGGTGCTGCTCCAGTGAGCCAGGGTTTGTGGGTGGTTTAGTTTGGTTGCTAAAAGGCGAAAAATCAGATATTTACTTGTAAGAGGGGTTTTGTGAACTTTGTGAAGGATTCACATATGCCTCAGCTGCTTTTAAATATCACTGCCCCTTCCTGGGTCAGGATATGTATCCTGTTTAAAGTTGGGTTACCTCCCACATCTTAAAGCTCAGCCTAATTTCTTTTGCAATGAGCAGCACTTTGGGTGAGCCCAGTAGGTTACACCTCTTGGTAGCATCACCTTGCTCATGCTGTGCTGTAAACAGAGTTTGCTGCTGCTGCTGCCAGGATGATCCTTGTGCATTTGCATTTTGTAATTTTCTATTTGAATTCATCTGATGTGCCTAAGGGCATTACAGGGTCCTCACTGTTACAGTGAGTGATTCACAGCCCACAGTGCAGTGATTTCCTTCCCCTCCAATAACTCCATCATAGAAGGCAGGGAGCAAAAGGGATAGGAGTTTACTTAGGAAGAGGCCAGGTAATACACTGGGAAAAGAATGGGCTGAACTTATTTTCCTTTTAAAAGCAACACAAAAGGAAATAATTACATTCTCATTGCTGGACACTGCCACTTTACTGGACCTTACTTTCAAAACCCTCTTCTCTTCAGTCAACCCCATTTTCTCTTATCTCTTCGTGGTTTTGGATTACCATCATTATAGGTGTCAGTCCTGAGCTGCCAAATAGCTTCCCAGAAAATTGTTATGTATAAGTGAGGACATATTAAACTGGAAGTTATGTATGAGAGTCAGATTATCATGCAAACAAATATTTTAACTTGATGATATTTAATGTTTTGATTTGAGCCATGATAACCTAAAGTGGCTTCATATAAAAATTAAAGACAATTTCATGAAATAATTGTTAATGATTAATGAAATAACCACCATATAATTAATTTTGATTATTATAATTTAATCATTAAATAATATAATTAGAAAATAACTATAAATTGCATATTTATTAAATTGAAAGCATGACCAATCACCTAACTGGTGATATGGGAATATCTGGCACTTCCAGTATTTTATTTTTCAGCACAAAAACAATATCCAAGTCCCAAATGTAAGAGCAGGAGTTAGTAAAAGTTACTTGTATGTGCCTGAAAACCAGGCAGCCTTGGGTTTTACGTGACAAACTGTTTCAGCAGCTCACTAATTTCTAGCCTGTCTGCTGCAGGGTAATCAGTGCAATTCCCAGGAAATCCATGAAGGTTTTAATGAGCCATGACATGTTGAGTGCACAGTCAGCGTGAAGCAGTGCAGTGTGAGGAAGCTTTTGGCAAAGGCTGATGCTCATAGATCCTGGCTCCTGAGGAGCCAGCTGCTAATCCTGACACTTGCCCAGGGAACTCAAATATTGGGAACTCTGTACCACCTTGCTTCATCTCTTTCACTGTACAGGTGTTGTATCCATAATCTACCTCTGATAAATAGATGAGCCAAATGAGTTTCCTATACTGGCTGGTTTAGGATATTCTGTTTAGGTGTTTCTGCTAGAACACTCTGGTTCTTTATTAGAAGACAGGGTAGTCCCTAATTTTGCCAAAATTCAATTTTTCCAAAAGTCACTGGGTGTCTCATTGTTTTCTGGGTCTGTGGATCAAAGCCTTCACTTAGCTAAAGTGATCATGACTTTTTGAATATGCTCCCTCTTGTGGTTTTGAAAATAGCATAAAATTTGAATCTATTCTTCTGAGATTTAGAGCTACATTTTTGTACTAAACTGTTGAGAGATATTTAGGAAGTGAAGCTACATGCTGATGAACCAGGTCCATAGCAAGCTGGTAGACTCATCCCACAGATAAACATAGATAACAAAACTGGAGAGAGAGCCCAAGGAAATTACATTCATTTTGGATTTCAGCATCCTAAATAATACTTACAATAAATAATTATTTAATAATATTATAGAACTATGAAAATTATTATAAAATAATAAATAATAATTTAATACTTCCAAACTGGGAGCAACTTAATTTTTAATTTGGTAGTCTAGTGTTTTGAATGGCCACGCTCAAACTGTTAAAGAACTTATTTTATTTCAATCCATTCTAAAAAGCAAGTATCATATTCTCAAAAGATCAAAGACAAGAAAATTTAGTAAACTAAGTGAAGCTAACTCTTTTTCAGTCACACACCTCTTCAAATCCAAGTTGCAGCACTCCGTAAGCCAAAATAAGAGGGAATGGAAAATCAAGCAAAATTTATAACAGGAAGGATGTCTTTTATTAGGTCAACTAATGTAGCTAAAAATAAGAAACAGGCATATTTTTGTGTACACGAATACGGACATGCACAGAGATGAAACTGGAATTGATTTTTGTTAAGCACCAATGCATGTATTCAAATGAAGAGAGAAAAGGGACAGCTACTGGCAGATGGCCTGGATTTTTAAAATTCTTTTTGCTGAAGTGCTGCTAGTATCATGGATGTACAGACTTCATGAGTGCCCCATGGCACTGTTTGAATTGCCTGGATTCTTTTACCAGTCATTTCTGTCAATTGAAAACTTGCTGAGTAGTAGCTAAAAATTTTGGGGAAATGAGTGCTGGGGAATGATGTAGTGAGCACTGTGATGAAGGTAGCCCAGCAACATGATGCGGTGGGTTTCAGGAGGCTCCTCCCTTCCTCCCCCGCTAAACCACACACAATAACACATCCTAGGTGGTCGAGGAGACTTTGCCTGGAAGTACAAAGTGCCTGAATTGCACATGTGATTGTTACACTGGGATAAAAGCTGGAGTTGGGACAAGGGCAGATCCCACTGCTTCAGTATTTGTACTTTTTGAAAAGGCAATTTGGCAAGCAGCATAACAAGAGCCTAACAAGTGGATGGACATATGGGGAGGCAAAATAATTGTGCATTAGGAAGGGGGTGCAGATGTGAGCTGCAGCGAGGGCGTAGCTCCATATGGCTCGTTGCTGACCTTCGGTTGGTGCCTGAATGGCCGAACGCAGTGTGGGTCGCGCCGTCGGAGCGGGGCCCAGCCAGCAGGGCTGGGTTCACACACATCATCTGCCTCCTGGAGCACAATAACACAGCTACCGACAGCTGTGGTGCCTGAGATCATCCTGGTACTGCTGCACCTTGCAGCTCTGACACCTTCCCTGAAACACTCAGTGAGTTCCATGCTCCTGGAAAAATATATATCACTACCACTACTAAAGTGGTGGTGGTTAATCCCTGTTAATCCTCTGTGCAGGAAGAGCAGAGATAAGTGTGCAGGATACTTAATTTCTGTCTGTGTTCCCAGGGTTTAAAAGCCCTAATATGCCTTTGGAAAGGAAATTACTTAATTCTTTCAAGCAGAGAATATTAAAAATCCTGTGGTTAGTATGTTTACTTGAGAAACATAGTGGATTTTTTTTTTTTTAATAAACTAACCCCAGAGGGATGTACATGTTAGGTAGAATAACAGTGGCACTCTGTTATAAGGAGACTGTGATGTGTGGAGGGCTTAATTCTTCAACCTAGAAATCCTTTGACAAAATACACTTGATCAGTCCAAACTATCACTTATGATTTATTATCATTTGTTCTTCCCTTTCCCTTTTCAGCTGTTAATCCTGACACTGACTTAGAGTTTGGCCCCATTTTATCAATGGCTGCTTGAAGTGCTCAGGAGGATTTGCTCCAGTATTCACCAGAAGTCTTTGATATATGAGATTGTAGGCTAACACTGATAATCTTTTGTGAGGAAGTGTCACAATACATACATCGATCATCCAAGCCTCTATCTGTCAGACTCTCCCAACTCAACCGTATTTTTCATGACACAATGCAGCGCATGGCCTTTAAATTACCCATCTGTCTGACAAATCAGTGAGTGTGGCAGAAACTGGCAGCAGTTTGACGTCGCCTATCACTTTAACTGAAGTGAAAGTAATGCAAACAGATTTATGGGATCCCCTTTGATTATAGACTATGAATATATTTGGAATTGATGTTTGTGAGAGAGACACAACAGAGGGGCAGGAAAGGCTTGTAGGCAAAAGCACTAGTATTGGGGTTGCAGCTTTGCATTTACTATGAGGGAGATTGTTCTGTCCTAAATTTTTCCCTGCCCATATGGTGCATCTCATCTGAACACCTCTGACCTTTTTTCTTTTTCATTTTTTTTTCTTTTTCATCCAGAGTGATTATTTAGCTGCTCTAAATTCATAACTTTATAAATATCAAGGCTGAGTTTCTTAAATGAGTTTGATGTGCAGCTGTTAAATATATCTGTAACATTCATTGTATGTCAGTTAATATGCTGAATTTCCAAGTGGGCTTTGAATACAGTGGGGCACAGCAGAAGACAAATACCTGGCAAGGATGGCTGCTTGCTGCAGTGCTGGTGAGTTCTGTGATGGAGTAGAGTAGTAGAGCAAAGCATTGACTTGGCTTTTTTGATCCAATGGTTTAATCTTTGCAGAAGTAACCAAGACCTTGGCTTTTGCCTTTTGCCTCCATGCAAAGGCTCTGGCCCCGGTATAGTATTGCCGTGAACCTGGTTCATAACCAAAGTCTGGCATAGCAAGCCTGGATTTTTAGGAAGAGAATTGTATTCTACTCATTGACACTGTTGTTTAAGTGTAGTGGTGAATTTTGATGCTGAAAGCTGTGACCTGAGTGTGTCTCCTGTGCAGGCAAAAACGTGCCCATTCAAACAACTCGTGTCTGCAGTGAGCTCTGGAAGCCCAGGGCCATTCAGTCCAATAAGTGGTAGGGTGGTACCCTTTGGGTTTTAGTACATTTGTAAAATCATTTTCTGAGCTGTGGAGCTTACATAAGCTTCTTTTGAAATGCTGCTTGCCTTTCTTCAGAGAAACCATAGACTTAAGTGATTCCCCTCTCTTTAAAGAAATAATTTTCATGAACAAAGGTGCAGGCATTGGAAGTCACTCAACAAAACAGTTGAGCTTCTGCTGTCATGGCTTTTGCCTCGTTTCCTGAGGAAATCGTGATTTGTGAGTTTGCCACAGAAACTCAGCCCATTTTCTAAACACCTTCAGAGTCTTCCCATGCCAGGCAGCACTGAGCCAAGAGAATCAGTGACTGATGTGGGTTTTTGTATTCCTGCTCCCTCAGCCATTGGTAACTGGGGAGGATCATGATCTACAGCTGCTTTGAGATAAGTTTTCTATATTTGGAATCCTTCCCCTGAATTTGCTCAGGAGATGTTGTCATAACCTCGAGCTGAATTTAGTTTGTTGATTCCAGTGTGTAGCCTATCTGAGGTGCCTCACTGAGTTTGCCGTGTAGCTTTTGCATTACATAGGAGCCTCTAGCTGCTTCCCACAGGAGAGGCTAGGTGGTCTTTGGGGTCTGTCTCTCTTCCTTTCTGTCTGGAACTTGGTTAGTGGGAGCCTATGCAAAGCTTTATTTTGGCTAAAGGAAACCCTGATATATGTGCATTTAGCCCCTAGTTGACTGGGACATCCCCAGTGCTTGCTTTTTTTTTCAAATCCAAGCTACTCCTGTTTTAAAATTTCCACACCCAGTGCTTCCATCAGGTCTGCCTGTCTGCATCCCGCATCCATCCTGAAAACACACTCATTGGAGAGCCCTCTGTGCAAGTCCCACACCTTGGCGTTTCTGAGGGGAGCCACATCTACACTGGAGCACAGAAGACACATGTACTATCCCAGTGTAATGTTCAAAGCACAGACATCAGCCAGGCTAGGATCTCATTGGAGATGAGAGCTATGGATTGTCTTTGCTAATTTTGTTGCTCTGGTATAATCCTGTATGAGTTTTTTTTCAAGCACAGTTTTGCAGTCAGAGATCCCCCCAAGGCAGGCATGACTTGGGTGGAGCTGTCCTTTTAGGCATGTTCTGCTCTAGTAGCACAGCAGAGTGCACATGTCCCACTGTGGTCCCTATTGGTTTAAGCCAGTCCTAGGCTATTGTCTACAGGCAGGAGCTCTGAAAATCAAGGAAAGTACGAGCTTTAATTTATCACGGTTTGAATATAATTTCTAGGACCCAGTCAATGATACTGGATGAAGTGTAGCCTGACCTCTCTGCTTGTAGTACCTTTGGCTAGCTACCGAGTAACAATACCTGCTTTTTAATAATGAATTTTTCTTCACCTCTAGGGAAGATGCATAAACTTCACCCGTGTGAAATCGGATGGGACCTCTGCCCCTTACAGCCCACCACCGAAGCTGCCATTGCGCGACAACGCTCCCCTCAACAACGCTCCAAGGAATCCTTCCTCTCCTGTGTCTCTGCAACCTCCTTCCAGGCAGCCACCTCCTGGACCACCTCCATCCCGAGCCCCTCCTGGACCTCCTCCTTCACGCCCACCCCCGCAGCCCATGGCTTAGAGTGCAGCAAAACCTGATCGACACACGTCTCTTTGCTGAACACAGCATATTTATTGAGTATTGGTTTACAGTTAAAGATATCAGAATTTGTTGCTGGTCAGCAAAAAGAAGAAAAAAAAAGGGAAAAAAATATTGCCAAGTGTCAATTTTAGTGTATGAATATATTTATACCACACATGCTGAGTAAACATTCAGTGGAAAGATTCAGAGCTATGGGGTATAGAAACAAACCAAAATGATCATCTAGATACAGTAGCAGCTTTTGTGTGTATACTTCTGGAGATCTATTTAGATAGGACAGTTGTCTGACTTGGTGTGTCAGATCATTCATTAATAACTGCAGCCAGTACTCGTGCATCAGTGGCTTTGATAGCTGCCGCCTGCAAGTTGGTTCAGCATAGTTCATTGAGGAATTTGCTTTCTTTTCCCCAACAGTACTGCACCCAGATGTTAATATGGATCAACAATTGCAAAGATAACTTTCTGCCTTTGGTTCTGCAAGTGGAATTTCCATGGAAGTTTTAAGAGGCCTATAACAGGAATGAGATAACATAAGACTGTCTGCCAATAATCTATCATAGAAGAGGGATTTTTTTTTCCCCCGGCCCAGTTTTGGGCCTGCCATCTCTGCATATGTTTAGACATGATAGGATAGCCACTGAAGGTGAGATACTCTATCTAGAAATCCAGATGTTGTACAAGACTTGAGTCCATATTTCTCCCAAGTTCAGAGGAATTTTGTGAAAAAAAAATTGGCTTGGTGTTTAGTTTTTATTTACAGAAAGAGTAGTCCAAAAGGAAACAAACATACATGGAATTTGAATGTAGATGCTGTAGTAAGCACACAGAATGTGTTATTTATATCAGCAGCATTGAGGGACTGATTTTGTTGCTGTTTGATTGGATAAATTTCCTTTTGACCTTACGGCCAACAAGAATTTGATCATTTTGTGATTAAAACAGAAATTCCTCTTTGAGCAGCTCTTTCTTTAGACAGTTCAGATCCCACTAATATGTAACCCTGCAGTCTACCCGTGGCTGAGAGGCATGGTGTGAAGAGTGAGTATGAGCTTTTATCCCTGTTTGACATGCTTGGCTGCTCCCCCATGCCCTCAATTCTGGGTGTCATCAGAAGGTGATGGGAACACCCACACAAAGGTGGGAATTTATGACGCGGGACTGGGTCAGCCCATTATTAGTGTTCACTGAACAATACCTGAGTGGGTTGTGCCCAGAGCATTCCCTAGTGAATCAAAATAACACCTGAGCTTGCTTTTTCTCCACCACTACCTATTGTATTGGAGAGGGAACTTATGCCAGTCTGCTTTGGCACTGGCTGTGTTTTTAGGATAGTTGTAGAAATAATGATATGTTGCATTATGACACAGCATATACCTATTTCTCCATCTGTGTGTGGGTGTGTAACACATCACAGTAGTTATTGGCGCATTAGTCTAAGATAAATCACTAACTGTTTTGTGCAGTCGCAGATTTAAGACCTTTTCATGCAGTTGTTACAGGCATATAAAGTTGTACTGGTACAAACAGAAATCAAGCTTAATGTTTCCAGTGGAAGGCCCACTTGCAGAACAGCACCAAGCTCTCATCAGTCTATGCTGATCACTGTGACATGCCGTGTGTATGCAGCTGAGGCTGTCAAACATGACTCAGAAGAACCACAGAGCCTCTTTCTCCTCTTGCACTGCTCTGCTCTCTTGAGCTTAGCTCTTACCTCATGTACATTGGTGCAGGTAGTGGAATCATGGTTGTGAGTGCCAGCTGGCCTTGGAGCTGTTCCTAATTTAGGCCAGAGCCAGCAAAGCACTTCTGCATGTGTTAAAATGTCCTGCAGGTCAAGAGAAACTTCCTTATGCCCAAGTGCTTTGCAGACCTGTGACTTCTTTGTGATCAGAAAGGAGAATGGGGATGCACTCAACCCTATCCTCATTCTTTTTAGGCACTTGAATAGGGTCTGCATAATTTGGTTCATGAGAATGGATTTCTGTTTGGAGGGGAAAGAAGAGTATGTGTGTGTGTGTGTGCGTGCCTATGCTTGTGTCTGGGAACTGCAGGGTTTTGTTTGGTTTCTCTTGCTTTACAAAAATTGCTTGAGAGTTGCAGTTCTATGAATAGAGAGGCCTTTTGCAGCCAGTGTGACACAGAGTCATTGCCTATCTCTATTTCTTTCAGCTTAAAGGTGACACTAAAACAAGTCCTATTTTCCACTGCAGTTCTGGTGAAACTGCTTTTACCCCAATGAAAGGAACTGGATGATTGCAGTGAGAGGGCAGGAGGAAGGGTGGGGGAAGATGCTTTACAAGCAGAGATCATTGATGGGCTGGTAATATGGAAAGCCTGAAATAACCTTGCTGGGTCTAAGACCATTTGTAATGCGTATGTACAGTGAATCTAACAGCTTCTGACATTGGTTGTGTGAGGATACTTAGCCAGCAAATGCTAACTAGAAATTGAAATGGCAGAGAACAATAAAACTTTGACCCATGCCAGGACAAAACAGGGCATTAGAGCCTTAACTTCTTGTGGGGCTGCAACAGACCACTGTTCGGTAGATGCTGTCTCTTATCAACAGGCAGCAGTGAGATTGAAGCAGTGACTTAGGGGGTCAAGAGTTAACTTGAGCTAATGAAAAAGCCTGGGAGCCAGATTTTGTCTGGTCTTGCACCTGTATAGGTCTTGGGAGAGGTGAGTAGAGTTGGCGATTTGCCCTCACGTTCATGTTGGTGGAATTTAACTCCCTACCAGTGACAGCAGAGGTGTTGGCTTAGGCAGGGCTTCTCACAGTCACGCATCCAACATGCCTGTTGTTTGCAGTTGAGGAGAATATTGGTCTTTGCTGGAATAGACAGTCTTGCAAAGGTAACACATACTAACTAATTCTGTACAACTTGTAAGTGCAGCAGGAATAGGAACATCTTAGGCTTTGCCAAATCCCAGGTGAATGGATTCATGTATGATAAAGCAGGAACCACCATGGATTTGAGAATTAGATTTGGCATAAATGGAGTTTCCTGCATTCTCGCTCTAAAAAAATTAGGCATTTGGTATGTAACTCAAGTTTTGGCTGCAGTCTCTATGACAGGAGCACTGCAGATTTAGTTTGCTGGTAAAGCAGGAAGGGAAAGTGAACTTTTTTGCCTAAAACTGAATTTTCTTTGCAAAGGTGGGAGCAGTGAATATGCTGCACTGGCTACAGAAAGGCCTTTTGGTTGTATAGAAATGTACCCATTTGCAGTGATCTAAGGCACTGTAGCAGCACAGTAGGAGAAAGTAGTTGTTATTTTATCGTCTGTTGAGCTTGATCCTTACCTAGTATAAATCAAAACAGACCAACTGAAATCAAGGCAGTAATAATTGGTGTCCATCAGCTGAGAAATGTCTGAAAATAAAGGGACAAAATCCCTCTAACAGGCCTGTTGTTTCAGTGTTTGCTTTGGTATTCTTGTATATGCCAATTGTGATTACAGTAATTACACTGCTAAGAAATGTTCTCATGTGGGAATGATTCCCATGTATTTTCTAGTGTATAGCACCATTTGACACTTGCAAGAAGTGAATATCTATGCTTCCCCAAATCCTAGAGGAAAATGTGGATTCAGGAGACTTTGGTCTCACACTTAGTACAGATGTGAAAGGACACAAGGTGCAGAGCAGTGAGGAGGGAAATTCAGTGTGTTTAAACCTGATACAGAACCACATTGATCAAAGCATATTTATGGCCATTTTTCAAGCTCAGTGCATGTGTTGCCATCTGTGGGAGTAGCCTGCAGAGCAGACGGTCCTAAAAAGAAAAAGAAAAAAAAAAGGAAAATAATCAGCTTCTCATGTGAAAGAGCAAGCATAACAATGAATGACATTATTTCATGAACTGTACCAGTTCAAATGCATGTGCACCTGGTGCTCCTAATGCTTTTTAGTCCTGTTGGTCTTCAGACAACATGATCAGTAATATGCTTTCTCTCTTTAATAATTTGCTGTTTGTATTGTTGCTACTTCGGGTTTTTTGTGGTTTGTTTGGATTTTTTTTTTAAGAAACATTTCACTGAGAAAACAGCCCTACTTCTGTAAATATAGAGTTTAATTTGGAGGAGACAGCACACTTCTGGATGTTACTGCTGGACAGTTATTTATTAAAAGGGGCTCAAGGTGAATAAATAGAGGTGGCTCAGGATACATGCATGCAAGTGTGATAATGCAGTATAGCATTTTCAGTTCTCTGTAGTTTTGGGGCAAGGGGAATTTTTGGGTCATCCTAGTTTTTTTAGAAGTTTGTTACCGATATACCTTTGAATAATGCAATAGAGATTTCTAGCATATAACAGTGCTTGAACAAATGTGTAGATTACGATAGATTTTTTTTATTTGGGAGATGAGGAGAAGCGTTGTGCGGGAGAAATGTTTTTGTTTTTATGGGGGGAAAATGTACTGTACTCAGTTTTTATTTTTTTTGTTTGTTTAGAAAGATGTAGTGTTTTCAGAAACAGTGGGCATGTGGGCTGATCCACAGCTGGGGCATGGAGGTGTGGGACAGAGGAAGCAGTACGATTTTTGAGGGATAAAGAAGCTTTACATGGGGGTGTGGGTTTGTTACTGGTACATGTGGTACAAATTTCTGTAACTGACATGCTGCTTCCATGTTATAATCATGTAACTTCATGCATTTTATGCACATGCTCCGTTTTTCTGAGAAAACCTTGCCAATGTAATGCCTGCATGCATATGTGGGAGATGTAGCCAAAATCTTGTAATCCAACATAATGTAGTCTTAATGGCTTCAGAATCAACAATAAAAGTGCTTACTGGTTAAACACTATAAAAAATTTTATTGCAGGGTCATTTAAAGAGGTGATAAGCTTCTCTGTATCTTCTTTGTAATCAGCTCAGCCACCTAATGGTCAGGAGAAGAATGCAGAGTCAGAATTACCATCCTTGACTTGCTGCTAACTTAGAGACAAGAGTATGTTCTGTGCCTCAGTTTCATGTTTCTAGGCTGGAAATTTTGATCTTTGTCTGATTCAAAGGTAAGCCATTGTTTGAAACCAGGTAGAAATGCTGTGTAAATTGAGCTGGACTTGGGGTTCAGACATTCATTGACACATGAGGCAGAGCCTGAAATAATTGCTGCTATCTTAAAGAGGAGTCATAGAACACAGAGACATTAAGTAAAATCCATGCAAAATAAAATGCCAGAGCTCAAGACTTTAACAAAGAGAAATTCCATGGGAAATCAAACACTGGAGTCACCAGGCTTCAGACAGAACTACAGATTTTCAGTTCCTCCCTGCTTCTGATGTTTCCTCTGTATCTGTTCCAGCCCCACTGAGGAGTGGGGGTGGAGGGCTGGTGGACATAAGGCAGGCAAGATATTCAGCAGAGGTAGGCCACAAAATTGTCCAACACAAGCAGGCTGCAATTATGGGTAGTCAAGGCTGCTGCAAAGCTGCTGACCTGTGGTCTGCACTCAGTGTGCCCAGCATGGCAGCCACAGCCCTGTGTGCAAGGGGAAAGGAAGCTGGTCTTTGCACACACATAATCCCCTGAGCACATGTGAGCTTCATCTGCAAAAAAAAAAAAAAAAAAAAAAAAGGTGAGCACTGAATTTTGGGGCTCTGGTAGCCACGTGAACTCATTGCAGCAAAGCAGGTGGGAGCTGCATGGTGCCCTCTGGGCAGCTCCAACTGGCTGAGCTGCTGATGGGAATTGAAACCCTCAGCCTGGAGCTGTGCTGTTCCCTCATGGAGGCAGGGGCTCTGACAAAAAGCCTGGCTTGCTCTCTGCACCCCAAGCTGGCAAGACAATAGTCACCCAGTATGGTTTTGTGGCCTTCGCTCTTTTTTGTTCTTCCATCTGCTTCTTACTCAAAAAGCAGGCTTGGGCTCATGGAAGAGATCAAATAAACAAAAGTGGTCCTGCAGCCAAGGCTTGGGCATTTTTATTCTGTATTAACAAAAACCCTACACTGGCTGCAGCTGTGGCTGCTGAGGTTTACGCATGCCTGAGACAACAAAATTCAGATTTGACCTGAACTTTCCCAGAGACTGGGAATGTGCAGATCCAGGTCTTTGGTTATAGAACTTTCTATAAATAGCCTCTAGTGCTGATTTAGAATCTTTCATCAAATGTATTTCACAGTCTCAGGAGTGGTATTTATATGTTCACATATACCAACCTCTACCCTGTCTGTCTGTGTGGAAGTCAGCAACAAAAATTTTTTTGGCTTCAGAAACCTGAGCCAGGAATGGAAAAAATGCTCTTTTCCCCTCTCCTCTCATTCCTTGAGAAACCACAGGCAGAGCATGTTGCCCGTGCTGGAAGTTGTCTGGTCTTTGCTGTGTGAATGTGCTTTGCCCTTTGGGATAGGACTCATCTCAAGTTTCATCTGTTTCTATGACAAATTTCCCCTTTTCCTGCACATCAGAGGACCTTCCTTTTCACTGCACAGGAGGCTGCACTGGAGTTTCCTGGCCAGGTAACATCACTGATTTCTGACTGCAGCTCGAACTGTGAGGTTATGTATGATATAAAAAAGTTCTCCAAAAGAAAGCTTTCCTGCTGAAAACTTTTGCCTGTGACATAGATTGAGAAATGTCTCCTTTTAAGCTTTCAGAAATGCATGATTGCATGGGTCAATACTTCACTGAAGGTCCTTAGATAAGCCCATCTGTGTCTCAGCCACAGATGGTGAGTGAGAGGTGCCTCTCTGAAGTGAGCTCTCCTCACACCAGCCTATCCCTGCCATAGAGCAGCTGCATTGTCCTTCACCCACACCGACATCCTGGATCTTGCTGAGCCTTTGGGCCATGATTCTGGAGCTCAGACTGTTTCTTCAGGGTAGAAATAGGAGCCCTGCAGAACCACCCTAGGTCCTGTGACCCAGAACACCTCACACTTAAGAGTGTACACTTTTCCCTCTAATGGCAGAGGGAAAAGATTGAGAGCATGAGTTTTCCCAGTGACCACAGCAGCACAGCTGTCAAGCCATAATCATGCAATAAACACCCATGTGTTTGCCACAGGGTACCAAATACAGCAACTCTTGCCGTACTCATCATGCCTCATGCATTGTTAGGGTAAAATATCTAGTGCCCTCAAATTTTTGTAGTCTCTGTTTTTTTCAGTAGATAGAAAGATGTTTTGAGGTGGAAACAGGAGTCTCAAGATTCACCTTCATCATCGAAGACATATTTGGCCAATCAAAACCAAAGGAAAAATATGTCAAGCATATGTGGCAGCTCAGTCCCTTCAAAACACAACTGTTCCTGCTTTGTGCCTCTTTCCTTTTGCATCAAGAATATCTTAGTTATCAGTGAATGTGCCTAGGGGTAGAGGTTGATCCTAGTTCAGCTTTTTTTGTTGTTATTTTTGTTTTGGTTTGGGTTTTTTTTCCCCTGGATTTCTGTTGCACCACTGTAAGGTGTGTTTGGATCATCAGTGATAAAGAGATTTCAACATATCAGTGAGGCTGTTGTTTCCAACTGGGAAATGCTGCAATGTCCTCAGCAGCCAGTGCCTTCAGAGGTAGTTAAAAACCCTTGAAAGCCATCACCACAATGGTAGACTTGGCTCTGCTATAGCTCACCAGGAAACTCCAGCTCCAGGAATGCAAACAGCCTGTCCCTGAGGCATCAGGAGTGACAGTGTCCTATCTACCAGGACAGTGAGAGAGACCCTGGTGGGGTCTGTCTCTTTCCAGACTAGCAGGTATGATCAGGGACTACTTGTGCCTTGAAGCACTCACTCTTCTCTATGGAAAAAAGTGGGCAGGGAGAAACTCTTAACTCTGCAGGCTCTGGAATTTTCCAGCTCTCTCTCTCTTTCTGCCAATACTAATAATTTGTATTGCCTAAGTAACTCACAAATGCAAATGTGAAATATCTCAATTCCCTCCAGGCCATACACAGGAGCAAAGGAGCAGCCCTGCCTCTAACCCAGGCCAGCTGGACCCAGCATCACCCTGGGAAGAGAAGGCAGGATGCTTCCAGGTGGTCTCAGGAAGTGTCTCCTGGAAGTTCTGTCTGTAGGCTGAGGTTTTGCATCCCTCATGGATCCTGTTCTCCTTTCCTGAGCCATGCAGGGGTGGTGCTTGTCTGCTCCCCATGGGTCAGAGCTGCAGCCTGCTGCTGCCAACAGGAGCTCTGAGGGGTTGATGGAGCACCTTGGGGCTCACAAACTCTCCACAGTTTCTGTGGAGTCTTTCCTTCCCTCCTGTGAGGTTTGTGCAGGCCAATCAAGTTATGGCTGTTTCTCTGCCCTCCATTTGTGCCTCAGTTTCCCTTCCTGCAAGGACAGAGCCCAGCTCTGGCTGTTGGAACACTACAGCTCAGCCCTCCTGGCCAGGCAGTTTCAGCAATTGTAGCTATGGTGGCTGCTCTCAGACTTAGCAGCTGCCAGCTTTCCTCTCTGGGTACCTTTGCAGCAACCCCTGGGGCAGAGGCAAGAGGCTGGAGAGGCTCCTGCTCCTGGCCAAGCACATGACTCATGGCATTTGGCATTCCAGTATTTTTGGTAGTTGAGGAGCAGCTCTAACTTAACAGCAGGAAATAAGAGTAAAATTAGCCTGTCATGTCTGCAGCCAAGCAAAGTGAATGATACCTCTCTGCCAGGGCTGGCCTCAGCAGCCATGGCCCCAGGATAGGGAAGCAATACTTCATTTCTCTTTGCTTTTGTTTTCCTTTGGCAAGATTTTAAGGTGCCTTTTCTGCATCCTCCAAGAGAGATCTGGATACCTATTGCAGTGTTACCTGTGTGACTGGCATGAGCACACTGACTTGAGTGGGGTGCTGCAATTCTGCAGCACTAGGAAGAGAACCAAAATGAACCAAAAGGCCATGGATGTCGCTCAGCTCTGACATAAATAACTGGGAGACTGCCAGCAGTGAAGTGTGTGTTGCTGCCTTGCTACAAACAGCTGGACTCAGACACATCCAGGGATGTGAGCAAATTTTTCCTTTTTGTTTTTCTCTTAGGTTGCTCTGTGTGAGTCTGTCTCCATCACAGGGTCATTTCAAATAGCAGGATTGCATTTAATTGTGTACAAACACCTGTACTTTTTCCATCAAGAAGCACACGAAAACCAATTCCCATAGAGGCAGCTAGGTAGACAAAATACTTCACAGCCAAGCATTCAAAGAGTTGCTGAATGCTGCCTACCACCCTCTGCTGGCATGTGAGCTCCTGGCACCTGTCATGTCCCCATCAGACCCAAGAGAGCCGCCTCTGACCGTTTTTATTCACAGGGTGCTTACTTTGTTGGCCTTTGGGGTTAAACAAGTACAGCAATTGCCTGCTTTGTGTGGGGAACGGTTGTTAGAGCAACTGGGAGGAATTCCTTGGCACCAGCACTAGCTAAGAAAGGAATGAGCAGAAAAATGCTCAGCCAGAGTCAGTGCCAGAGCAGAGGCAGGGCAAGTGTTGGTGCCTTGCCCTGACTCTCCCACCTGCAGCAGAGTGTCCCTGGGCAGCAAAGCTGCTGGGAAGAGCCAAGTCCACACCCTTCACTAACCTCTGGGCAGAGACTCCACAGCACAGGCACCACTGACACTGAGGTGCTGAGGAGAATCTAGCCCTGAGTTTTTACCCTTTTGTTCCTTCTGTAATTGAACACGCCCCACAACATGCAATATGAAATTTCTCTTATGCTTGGCTCATAGCTGCTTGCAGTGCAACTTCAAAAATTAAATTGTGATAATGATTTTCAAATGGACATAAACCTATTTTGGGGTCATTTTCACTGTGAAGTATGGTTCAAGGGCACCAGAAGAAATGGCAGGGTGAGTAGTGACCTGACAAGTAGTACAGTTTTGGTGGGGCTCTAAGAGCTTTATTTTTGCATTTCAGATGCTCTCCTTGCTCTAAATTGCTACCTTCCCCATCTGACCCCTTTCCCCACCTAGCTGACACCTCATTCATAAACAGACAATAACTTTGTTTGGATATGCTTCCTGGCAAATTTACACAGCTCTCCATTTAGAGATCTGATTTCAGGTGAGGTCATTAAGAGTGCTAACAGGAAGAAAAGGAAGAAACTGAGGCAGGGGGGTGGTAGGGGTAGGGAAATGAAGCAGCAGAAGGTAGTGCTTGGTCTCTGCTCTTGTTTACACAATGGCTTAAAACGTGCAGGATGAAACTCCCATGGTTTCACAGCGAGAGTGTGAGCCCCTCTGCAGGCATGGCAGCTGCTGCAGCAAGGGGCTGGGCTATGACCCTGGAAGGTAGGGCCAGGTGCTGTTAGTAGTGGGTGTAAAGCTAAAAGACTTGTGTAAGGGTAATGTTCAGATCTGGAAAGCACAATATTATATGAGTTTGGTCATTTCTTTTATATGTTAAAAAAAACAATTCTGACATTTGCTGAACTGGGTCCTAATCAGAGCTCCAGTTCTACATGGTTCTGCTTACAGACTGGGCTGGAGAAAGGTATCTATTTTGTAGCCTTGTAGCAGAATACCCCTCTCCTGTTTGGTCTAAAGGCTATGCCCCTCTTCAAATTTAAGTACTTTTGTGGTTATAGTATTATTGCTTTGCCCAACAGTATATCTCTGTGTTTGGTCTGCCTTTTCCTCAATGATTCCACTTGATTTCCAAGTTCCTGGCTGAAAAAAATCAAACAAATGCATACTTTGGGATGAAATTCCCAATGGATTGTGCTATTTTGTTAGTCTTGAAAAGATTTTATTAGAAGTGAAAACCATGAAAGGAAATTGCTGAGCATTTGAGAACCTGGTTTCCACAGGCTTTCATGTTCCAAAGAAATCAACTCTTGGCCTGAAATTTTCCAGGCATAGGGCCAGACTTCACAAACTCATAGATGGAAAAGGGGGCTGCCTCTATACCCTAGAAGACTTTAGTCATCCTCAGTATAAATTAGAGCATCCTCTATACTGCTGTCATTCAACCTACAACAAACCTGCCTGAGATAAATGGTAGCAAAACCTTCTCGAAGTGATGTCAGTCATGCATCTTTCTAAGGCTGTTGGTACCTTTTGTTAAAAATCCTGATTGTGTTTTCTATTTCCTTTGTGCTGGCTGAGTACATATCAGGGCAACTCCAATGTCAGTGATTCAAGTTTGGAAAGTCCCAGGGCAGAGTCAAGAAAAACTAAGTGTACTGGTCCCTGCTGCATTTTGTCTAGCTGAAAATTGATTTAAACTAAATAGCTTAAAAATGCAAACCCAAAGCTGATTATGGTGTAAGATGCTGTTCTGCTGGAGGTTGCTGCCCACTCTTGCTGGCTGACAGCTGTGCTGGGTGTGCCAGCAGGTGTAGGGACTCTGAAAGTCTGGAGGAGGCCGGTGGATGAGGCCTGAGAAAGAGCCACTGTACTGACACACGGTGGGTGTCTGCAGCCATGGTGTGACTGACCCACAGCCCAGGCATTCCTCCTGCAGACAGATCACAGATAGGCTGCATTTTGTGGGTTACCACAGTACACTGCAGTACAAGCACACACAGTCACTGTTTGAGACAAATTCTAACCACCTTAATATTATGTTGAGCAGAGATTCTAGACAGTCTGGTTTGTGCATTTGGGGTTCACTTTCCAAAACAGAGTAGTATCTGAAATGCAGGTATGGCCCCTGGGCCAGAGATTCTAGACAGTCTGGTTTGTGCATTTGGGGTTCACTTTCCAAAATATCTGAAATGCGGGTATGGCCCCTGGGTTGGGGGGCAGTGCCAGGGTGAGAAAGCTGAGCTTGGAAGATTCCAAGCATCACCTTCTGTGCCTTTTCTAAAGAGCTGTGTGTTCCTGAGGGTAATCACTGAGCTATGTGTGAGGTTGTGCCTTGCATTGCTTACTGGTGCTGTAACAGCTGTTGTGTCTCTGGTACACAGTTGTAAAGTCCATGAACCACAGATAAGCTCTCTCACACAGCACAAATGCTAAGGGGGGCACAAGACCTGCAATGAAGACAAATCTGTTCATGTTTACAGCTGCTCAGGTTAACTATGTTTGCACAAGCAAAAGGGGTACTGGACTGCCTTCTGCTCCACTAGCCTGCAAGTGCCGACTCCTCTGGTCTAAATTAAGTCTGTGCAGCCTTGATCTGAGTCTTGCAGCATGTTTCAGGCCTTTCCTAACTTGTCCATAATGATTAAAACCTGGCCAGTGTTTCTATGTATTAAAATCTCCTGGTTTGTCCCTTCACAGCCTTTTTAGTTTATGATGGCAAGAATGACCCCTCGGACTTTTTCCCATTTGCTGTCTGGTTTGGTCTCTGCTGCCCTCTGTGCCCTACAGCTGTTTGCTGTAGCTCTGTGATTTTCTGCCTAGAAGGGCTTCTTTGTCCTTGGAGTCCTCAAGAAAGCTTATCTCTGTGGCAAGCTGACCAATTCTATCCCAACAGAGGGAAATGTGTATGTAGGCAGCAGATACTGGGATCCAGAAAAAAGCAGAGGCACCCTGGGTGCAAAGGCACCTTGCCACCCCTGGAGGAGGAGGCCTGAAGGACCACTCATGAGCTGTCCTTGCAGTGTGCTGTTGGTCAGCCTGCCCCTCACATGTGAGTGAGAATAAAGCCAGAGCAGACCCAGCAGCATGTTTGTTATACCAAGGGCAATGCCGTTCCTCCTTCCCAACTTGCCCTTGCCGTATGATGGATGTGTTAGAGGCAAGGGCAGCTGGCCCAGCTCATTCTCTTGGGAATAGCCAGGGCAACTTCCCAGGCCATCAGGGGCCTTGCTGAGTTAAGTGAAATAGCAGTGTGTGGGAGAGAAATAAGAGAGGCCCATAGTTTGGTGTTTACCCAGCATCCCACGTGGGCCTGTAAATGTGGAGGGCACAAAGCTCCTATATAGCAAGTGGTAAGATACAGCTGGTGGGAATGTTTCCATCAGGACAGCCTTCCACTGCAAATAAATAAATAAATGCTGGCATGGGTAGATTCTGACAAAAGTCTAGACAGGAAAATATTGCTACAACCATAAGGTATTTCAGATGATTTCACAGAAACATTTCACCAAATTAAAGTATGAGAAACTGTTCAACTCAGTTATATTTCTTTTGAAAAAAGAGAAGTTTTGCACTCAGCTCCTAAGCCTTAACATGTCACAGCAGCTACTGCAAGCCCTATGACACTTAGCTGGGGTTGTCATTACTCAAACTTGTTAGCTTTAGATGTGTTGGTCCTACGTTACCCTAGAGAACACTTGTGACTCATGCTGTGGAAATGTAGGATGGGGGAGCCTCCTAAGTGTCTGTACAATCTGATGCTTTATGGACCTCCTTTGTAAGGTGTAGGACATGGATGATGTGGGGTTTGGCTGGGTATGTGGTTTGTTTGGTTTGGACATGTTTTGGTTGTTTGGCTTTGAGGTTTTTTAAGTAAATTTTTGAAGGGAGGTAGAGGAAGGTATGTTATGTTTCTAGAGTCCTGTTTGGCAGTGTTCCAGATTAGCAGAGATAGAAAGAATTGGTAATAGTGAATGGCTTATTTAGTTATAGCTGAATTCATCTAGTCTCTTTCATGCTGAGAAATTACCTGGTTGTAATTTGTATGTTGTATCTGTGCCAGAGGCCAAAATGTTAGCAGGGAAGGGCGTGTATTGGGAGAAGCAGTGGAAAAATTACAATGAGTCAACAAGGTTGAATTTAGGTCTCCTCACAAGGGAAGCCTCGTTTATTAAGCAACTTGATTTCTCCCTGTGAGATCATATGTGAAAAACAGGTTGAGCCATGTGGGAGGGTGTTGCCCTGTGGAATTTGTAGATAAGGATGCTTTATACCTGCGTGTGCCCGAGAGGCCAGTTACATTCTGCGGCTTCCAGAGGGAACGAGCCTCCAGAGGAGTACAGTTATTCCATTTTTCTTGTGGTAAGTTTATTGAAAAGAACTTTTGTTTCTCCCTCTCCTCCCTATGCCTCCCTTCAAATCTCAGATTCCCAAACTTTGAGGTGTGATATGTGTGGTTTTCTTCACCAACAGACCCAGGAAACGCTACTGAGACACAATGGCATGGTGGAAGGCCTGGGTAAGTAGAGGATATACTGACACTGAGGTTTTTTGGCACTATAATAAGGTAACTTATAAGTTCTATCAGGCACTGTGTGGGAATGAACAGATTCCTTTAAAAATCATGAAGACCTTTTTACTGTTTTTCTGGCTGTAAAATAGCATTCAGCACTTCAAAAACATTGATGAAGGAGGGTGTTGATATGATTGCTGGCTATAGGAGGAGGAGCAGATCCTAACTGTATCCTTCGCTGAGAGAGGTGCAGGGGGTGTTTATCTCCCTGTGTTCATGGGGAGATGGTACCATGCAATAGCAAAGTTACACAGCTAAAGTCTGCAAGCTGCGAGCTCCTTGTCTGCTCCCTTGTCCTGTGGCAGTGAGTTCAGGGCACTGGCCTGTCCCCATTTTTGGTCCCCTGTTGTGCTGGCAGGCTGTGGTCACAGAGAAAGATATGGTCAAGCCACAATTTCTGTCTTTGGTGGGTTTTTAATATTGCAATAATAATGTGTCTTGAACAGCCTGTCTCTTTGCCAGGAGCCAGAAATGCTGTGTATGTTCTCTTGTAAATGCTTGTGGCTTTGAGAGGAAAGTGGCAGGATGGGGAGAAGTTCAGGGGTGTGCTGAGGCAGCACCTGGGGTCTGGCTCAGACCAGGCAGCAGGTAGCCCTGGTGATGTGCCAGCCATGGCAGCTGCCCCATCAGCCTCTGTGGGAGGCCAGGTTTACTCCCAGGTCTCAAAATATTTTTTTTCTCCAGAATTATTCAAATTGTAATCTTCCTTCTGAGTTTTCTCTGCCTCTCAATTTCCTTTGGAAGTTCCTCTGTGGGAGGCCAGGTTTACTCCCAGGTCTCAAAATATTTTTTTTTTCTCCAGAAATATTCAAATTGTAATCGTCCTTCTGAGTTTTCTCTGCCTCCCAATTTCCTTTGGAAGTCTGGTATAATAATATGAATGTTTTTCCTGAGCCTGGAGTAGCTCTCACTTAATTTTTTTTCCTTTTGGATTACCTATTCTCTTCTACCTCCAAGCTGGAAATAATTTGTAAATTAGAGCGAGAAAAGAAGGAGAAAAGCCCTTAAATTCCAGTGATCTTGTACAAGTTGGTATTGTAGGGGGTGGAGGCATGAGAAGAAAATGAGCTGTCCAAAGAAGGATGGGGAAAAATTTTGGTTTTCTAAACCCTTAAATAAAAAATACAGTTCAAAAGCAAAAAGAATGAAAAAATGTGAAACTTTCTCAGAAAATATTGACTGAACAAATTGCAAACAGTAACCAAACCTGTCCCCAGATTCCAGCTTTAAATAAAAAGCCTTTCATTTAGGTTTGAAAATATTTTGGTAGTCAAACTTTTATTCCTTCTTCCTTTCATTTATAGGTAAAACTTTTCACAGCATCAGCTGTAAGGTACACTGCTTCTGCTGCTTTCATGCCAATTATTTATATTTACATGAGCACAAACGCCTTGAGTAGTTTCAGTTAGGGAGTTGTAGATTAATTCAGCTGGGAAACAAGACCAAAGTGAACAGGGGTTCTCTGAAATGCTGGTGCAATTGTACTTGTGCTGCAACAGCTATGTGCACAGAGAATGAGGTGCACGAGTGAGTCACAAATGTGCTACTCGAGCCAGGAAGGGCTGTAACTTTTTATCGGAATTAGTACCAAAAAAGATCATTGTTTAACTTGTTTCCACTGCCTCCAAATGAAAGCTCAGCGTTGTACTCCCTCTTTCACTGAGTCACCAGGCATGGGTCCAGAATGTTTGGGGCTTTCCTCACAGGGCCCTTGCATGCAGCTGGAGAGGACTGACCATCCTTTTCAAAGCAAATTCAGATGGATGAGTTTAACCTGCTGCCCAGGGAAGCTGTGGTGGTGCTGGCCATCTTGGCAGAGGGCCAGAAAAGGAATACTTGAAATGGTCCTCCCAGTTCAGCCAAATTCTTCTAGGCCAGTGACAAACTGTTGGAGGTGGAATGCCACCTGCTCTGTCACTGTCTTTTTTCTGCAGTGACAGCCTTAAACTTGCTGTAAACTTGCTTCTCAGTGACCATTTGGATTCAGAGCTGCATCTCCTGTGAAGTTTCCTGTTGACACCATTTGCTTCACAGCTGCTCTTTCTGCTGGGAGCAAGGTGTGGTAGTGCAGGGGTGTCTCTGTGCTGGCTGTAAAGCAAACTTTTCCAAGTCTTGCTGATTGCTGAACATGCTGCCTCTCTCAGTACTCCTCATTGTTGGTGCTCCATGCAAACGTGCCAGCTGTATCCACTGGTTCTCTTTAACATGGGAAGTAAGAACAGAAGGGATTTGCATCATAGCAGGAGGCTGATGGGCAGCACTTGGTGGTCCATGTTATGTAAGTCAGGTGGGACCACCCTAATGCTTCCTTCTGATCTGTAATCTCTGATTTTTATCTCACTGTGAAGCCATCCCCATTAAAATATTTATCAGGTCATACTGATACCATTAATTTAATATTAACCCTGCCTCTAAAGGCAAATTTATGAGAATATAGTCGTTTCCAACTTAAATATCCTTGCTTCTGGGAAGGAGAAAATTGTGTCTATTATTGTAATAAAGTGATGATGATTCTTCATGCCTATCCACCCAAATACTCCCCTATTTACAGAACCAGCTTGTGACAGATGTGGCAATATATTCAAGCCAGTTCCTTGACTACCAGTTTTGTTAAATTATGCCTGGATTCTGGTTGCTAGCCCTACTACTGTGTGGTGACTAAAATAAGGTCTTTTACGCCCTGGGACTGATACTGTAAGCACCTCAGGAGTTTGTTAGGAGGATTCTTGTGTAGTTGTATCTCGGTACAGGGAAGAATACCAAACCTGCATACCTCCAGATGGATCTTTTCCTTCAAAGTAGTCTTTTGGCCCAAATCCTTCCAGTGGCGATGCTCCCTTCTTGAAACCAGCTCTGCAAAAGTGCAGCAGCAGTAGCTGCTGAAAAAAATGGTCTGTGAGAACAAGACAATTTCAGAAATTCAAAAAGCTGTCTAAAAACTACCTGCACCAACCCACTGAGAAATGCAGCAGGGTACAATAGCATCCATGCTATGAAGGACTGTAATTAAGGGGTGAATAGGAAAGTCCAGTCTATTACAGTCTGTGCTTTGTCTGCCAGACTGCCCGACCTCACAATGCTTGCAGCACTCTCAGCCATGCTCTGAACTTCATGTTCCTGCCAGCAGCAAAGGCTGGTACAGGCAGGTGGGAACAGGAAACTTGTGTTCTGTTTGGAGAGAAACTTGTGTTCTCTTTTTTGCTCTTCTGAGAAACTTCTGGCCAGTGTCTCCTATTTTCTGTGACTTCACCATGTGGAGGGAATAAATATCATTAATGTACTTTTCAAATACTTTCCTCCATCTGATGAAAAGTAGTAGGTGAAAAGTATTTTTCTTCTTCTTTCAGAGTGAAGCAGAGGGCAGGTCCGTGGCAGGTGCTTTACATTTTAATGCTGCACCTGATGCTCAGACTCTGTACAATGCCATGAAAGGGCTGGGTGAGTTGACTCCAACCATATATATAAATTCTATGGTCTTATAATTGCTAAGTTGAAATTAATTCCTTAGGAAATTTGCATCCAGAGATATCACTTCTTTTTTACTGTGAAAAGCTAATATTAAAGTTTCCTTAGTATGTACTTAAACTTCTGCACAAAAGCAATGAACCAGAGAAGGTTGTCTGAATATTCAGATTGGGATGTTGGACCAGTCTCAGCTTATTCTGTGCACTGTATTTATGATTTATTGTTGCTTTCCACAGGGACGGATGAACAAGCTATAATTGATGTCCTAACCAAGAGGAGCAATCTGCAGCGTCAAGAGATTGCCAAATCCTTCAAAGCACAGTTTGGAAAGGTTCTTCCAAAACAAAGCCATATTCAATCACTGGTTTACTGCATGCAGGATGTAATAAATGGGCGTACAGTTCATCCTGAAAGCATGATGCAAACTATACACAGGCCTTCTGCAAATAAGTAGTCTAATATATATTTATAAGGCCTGTGATGAATGTGTAAAATTAATGTTTGACCAGGAAAAAATGTTTTTCTCCTAAAGATTGATTCTTTTTTAAAATGCATTTTGACCAGAAATACTTTTTTAAAATCAGTCTTAATTTGAAGTGAAGGTTCTTATTGATTTGAAGCTGTAACAAAAATTGATACTTGTCTAAGTGACATGTTGAGTAAAATATTGGTTTGTTTCAGGCCTTTCTAAATGTCAAAAAAGTTCAGTTTAAACACTTACTTAATTACACTTGCTTGGAAATTCCATGGTTATCGACAACTACGTTTTCCTTTGTCTCTCTTTGTTTTTTTGACAAAATCTTACTTTTATTGGGAAAATCTTTTCACCAACAGACTGTATACCCTCAGCCCTAGTGTGAGCCTGCCTGGAAAGGGGACTGCCATGCAAAAGCCTAAGAAAGGGAAGCAAATATGGGGGTGGTGGGTAGGGAATAATGGATAAATAGAGTGCTTGCATCCCACTAAAACAGAGAAGTTGTACTCTAGGAAAACCTGCATTATAGTGAAAGGGAAGTTTGAAGTGTATCTTCAAGCAGACTGCAGTCCTGATTCTGCAAATGTCCTGGGTGCAAGTTTATATGCAGGCTTTGGGAATCTCTCTGAAGCTACCCCCTTGCCCAGTGCAAGGCCTTCAGCTACCTGGTTCTGCTCAGTGAGTTAAGCAGGGCAGAGGAAGATTTGCTGCAGGATTAATTATTGAGAAAACCCGAATATCAAGAAAACAGGGAATGTGTAAGCACCTAGACAAACCCCATTTTGGAGTTAGGTGCTTTTTCAGTCTTAGGACCTTTTTTAATGAACTATCAATAATGCTATCATTCAGCTTCTTTACTTGGGCCATGGGGATGGAAGCAGCATGTGCAATGATCCTGTGGGTCTGTTTATGTAACCATGTGATGATGCACATTTGACAGGATCTGATTGAAAGCCTGAAGTCTGAATTGAGTGGCAACTTTGAGAGGCTCATTGTAGCTCTCATGTACCCCCCATACAAGTATGATGCCAAGGAGCTGTATGATGCCATGAAGGTAAGCAAATTGTATGCTGATATTTAAATAGTAGCACAAATACAGTGCTAATTTCCTGTAATTGTGCAAGTGTTAATAACTGGACTGTTACATGGTTAAGTTTGTTATTAGCAGTAGCCTTTGAGAAATACTTAATTGTACTATTAATATTCTGGGGGAAAATGCTGCTTAAATATTTATGGCTGTAAGAAAGTTTCTGTACATATGTGACTCATAGAGCCTGGAAAGGCAACAACAAAACTAAATTCACACCCAAACCTGCTGCCCTGATGCCCCAGCTGGGCCATGAAACCTTTAAGGTTTGGTGGTGCAAGGGCCAGGCTGGGGTGGGCTGGGATCCTACCTATTGATAATGTATCTTTACAAGTTTCAGATGCAGAGTGGCCTGTTAATATGGTATAAAGATGGACTGAGTAGCCAAGCACTGGTCTCCCTGCATTCCTTTAATGCTGTCTGTTGTCAAAGATCTGACTCCAGAAAAGCACTGAGGAAATGTAGGGTTACATAAAAACATCCTTTACAAATTAAGCACCTTGGTAGAAGAAACTGTGTTCAACCCTAATGTGTTTTGTGTCTCCAGCTTTCATCACGATGGTTTCTTACAGCTCAGCACACAGCCTGACTGTGCTGCCATCCAACTCCTCCCTTCACCATACTTCTCTAGCAGTAAATCATCCTCCATGACTAGATGCCTTTCTCCACCTTTATTTCTCCACTGTGTTTTCTATTATAGGGTGTGGGAACGAGGGAAAGTGTTATCATAGAGATCTTGGCATCTCGGACAAAAGCACAGATCAAGGAGATAATCAAGGCGTACAAAGAAGGTAAGTGCCTGAGGCTCAGATTTCTGTGGTCAGAGCACAACAGGAACAGCGCACTGTCAGCAAGAAAATGGCTTTTCTAAAAGCATTTAACTCTTAAAGCAATAAACTCTTCTTTCAGCTGGCAAACAGAACATGGCTATGCTGAGATAATTTGAAAATCCCTTTCTAGGTCTTCATCCAACTGCAGCCAAGGGTCAGCAAATTACAAATTTGGTTCAGTTTGGGTACAGAGTATTGACAGAACATAGACAAAACTGTAGCTGTGCACTTGGCTTTTCTCCCCATTAAATAGATGGGAATTTATCAAATATGTATTTGTAAATATTTTGGGCATCAGGGGAGCTAGTGACTCAGCTGGATGCAAATGCTGGGCATCACAGAGGGTGTGAGCTGATCTCAGCCCTGCTTTTTTTCTTTAACGACCCTCTTGCCCAGTGTCAGGCTATTGTGTGGGCTTGGGTTAGTGATAATATCTTGACTGTATCACCTAAATAAACAACGAATCCTTCTCTCATCCTTCTCTTTCCCTTGGGCAGAATACGGTTCTGATCTGGAACAAGACATAAAATCAGAAACAAGTGGCTACTTAGAGCAGATTCTGGTTTGCCTTCTTCAGGTAATGCTTGAGAAGAGAAATGACGGTATAAAGGTCTTCATATTTTTCCCATCTTTTTTGGAGAAGACATACAATAGGAGAACCAGTACAGTCATGATCACCAGATAAAGCGCAGAGACAACCATGTCACTTGGACTGGATCTGTTTCAGCTTCGATGGGACTGAAGCAGGGAAACCTCTCTCCCTCAGCAGCAAGAGAGCTGGGAACTTACAGTCAGCTCTCCCACAGACAGACACCTCACTTTCACATGTGTGTAAAGCCACTGTACTCTACAAGGTCTTAAAAAACAGTGCCACTCCACTAGGATTCACCACTTTTCCAGGGTCTGTGCCCTCAATGCTGAGTGCATTTACCCTACCACATTTTTGGAATTTTCCTGCAGAATAACCAAACAATTTTTTCCTCTGCTTCATATGACTGATTTCAGCACCTTTCAGTGAAGGAGTTAGCACTTGTGCTGTCTGAAATATTAGTGCTATTAGTGCTTGAGTACTCTGCAGAAATAGATAGCTGAGAGGATAATTGATCTTTGATCAGAATGAATGCTCTCATCCTTATTTATGGAAGAATCTTCATGAGACATAATTGTTACCCTTCTTTTTCTGCTCATAGGGTGAGAGGGACAATGCCACCCTCTATGTGGACACAGCCCTGGCTCTTCAGGATGCAGAGGTACTCTCAAATACCTGAGATCACTGATATGCCTGCATTCCCAGTTTCTTGAACTTCAGAGTGCTTCAGTGTCAGCAGAGGGTTGGAGTCACAATAATTTGGGGTGGGGTTGTCTTTAAGTAACTTGGGGTTCTTCAATTTTGCCTGCACTGTTGAGCTCTGCCTTTCCAAAGAGGAGTGATGAGGCCTGAGCTTTGGCTCATCTGCTTTTGATATGGGTATGGTGGAGTGGAAGAGCAGAGAAAAGGGAGGAAACCTCAAGTTGGCTGTTCCGGCTGCTGCAGGAGGAGTAGAAAGGATGGAGATAGTGGATGTTCCACTTGTCTAGAAGACAGAAAGTCTTTCATAACCAGCAGTTCTAGGAGACTCTGGTTCACGCGGTGGTTTCAGTTACTCCAAACCCCTTTACTCCAGCCATGCCTTCAGCCAAACTCTGTTCCTTTACCAGCTGCACACACAGAACAGCTCGCTAACAACTGTGTGCTAAATTACAGACTCTCTATGCTGCTGGAGAGAAGATACGGGGCACTGATGAGATACAGTTCATCACCATCTTGTGCAAAAGGAGTGCCACACACTTAATGAAAGGTATGGAGCAGAGCCCACATTACCATCACTACAGTCCCTCCAAAATCAGAAATTACCCTAGCCAAGAAGATGCAGGGCTATAGGTGAGAGACATGGGTGGTCAGAAATAAGCACCTGAGCCTGTTTTCTAATTCCTGGTCACCCAGTAACCAAAAGCTGCCAGCAGATTTTGTGAAAGATTATGAAGATTTAGTTCTGCTGAAAATCAAGTGACTTTTCCAGGAGTCCCTATACAGTGGTGATAACTGAGTAGTTGTTTTTATAAATCCAAGGAGTGACTAAGTACCATCCTAAGTGGTGAAAATACACGTGCTCTTGGATGTGGGTTCCTCTAGGGAAAAAAAATCACTACAAAAACAGCTGGTTATTAGGTGCTGGAGAATCACAGGGTGCAGCCTGCATTTTGGCCCCAGGTCCTTTTGAGGGCATCAGAGGCTGCTGGGAGGGAAGACACAAGCCTTGCTCCAGCTGAGACCTCAGCTCCCCACTGTCCATGCAGCAGAGCCCAAACTTTGTCATCACAATGCTTTTGAAGCATAATGGATTTTGTAATGCTGGCTGAATCTAAGCATATCAAGAACTGTGTGAATCAGGTGGACCTGAACTGATACTTTTAGACAGAGATAAATTAGATATGCCTGAGCTTTTTCTAATCTGAGGTCCTCTGCTGCTGTTTCTATGCCCTGGAAACCAGCTCCCCCTTGTGTTTCAAATTCAATCTCCCAAGGTCACTTAAAAAATAAACAAGACAAACAAACAAAAATAGGTGGTCTCTATAGTATTTGTCTGTATTTGTCTTTAAGAATTTAATTTCATCTTGTTGTGATAATGCAACCAGTCTTTTGAACCTACTGTGGCACTAAGCAATTCCTTCTACGGCTACCCGTACCTACTTGTCTTTAAGATCTGAGTGTAATTATTGCAGCTTTTAAAATTTGTTTCTAATAGAAAGAGTAGTTTGAGTTGAGAAGTTTGTATCCATCCATGTCTATTCTGTATTCCATGTCCCCAAAGTGTCTTGAGTGTTGATATCTTGGATGTTGAGCAAAGTTTCTTAAGATGTCTATTGCATTACATAGCAGTTTTCCTTCTTTGTTAGTCCTAGAAAGCTAGGAATTAAAACAGATATCTGTGTTTCTGAGCCTTGGAGTATCCAAAGTGTGTAAGGCAAGCAATGACCCTGTTGCTGAGCTTTTGTAACTGTGGGGACTCAAATATCTAGAGGAATCTGCACCTCTATTTTGCTCATCTTTTCTCAGTTGTTTTTATTTTAAATTATGGTTGAAATAAGTTTCCCCAAATGGTATCATCATTTTAAAGTCCATGGGCTGTGAACTGGATAGTCCTACATTTAAGATGATTTTATCTTGGCTCCTGAAGCTAATGACATCAACAACCGCAAGACCAAAGGTGTGCCTAACTTTGTTGTCTGCTTTATTTCTTGGTTAAAGACAGCTATAAAGGGTCAGATTTCCACAAAAACTTAAGGTGACAGAAATTACCTGAAGTCAGGGAATTAAGAACCATGAATGGTTTGGCTTTTTGTAAATCTTAACATCCATCTTTGTAGCTGATTTCTGATGTTGACTAAAGCCTCCTGAAGCTGGTGCAAATGTGGCTATTGCTTTTGCAGGATCTGTGTGTTCATATTGTCACACAAGTAATGCCTTTAAATACTGGGCACAAAATGCCTTGAGGGTTACCTGGTAAAAGATGTAAGTTCTTTGTGTTTCAAACAGTGTTTGAAGAATACCAGAAACTGGCTGGTAAGAGCATAGAAGACTCTATCAAGAGTGAAACTCGTGGCTCACTTGAGGATGCCATGCTGGCTATTGGTAAGTGATGACCTTTCCCTTTGTTTTGTCAGAGTCTGCTGCCTTTTCTTCTGCAGCAGTTGACTTATAGTAGATGGATCTGCTTTTATAAAGGTGTCTGGTATGAAGTAAGGGGTACCTCCTGGATAAGATAAACTCAGATTCCAGGAGCACACTGAATTAAAGGGAAGCATGAAGGATCTCAGTCACCTCCTGCCCTGGACTGGAATTACCATTGATTCTTACTGAGCTTTTTTGTATGTCTAGTGAAATGCACCAGGAACATCCGTTGTTACTTTGCAGAGAGGCTGTACAATGCTTTAAAGGTAAGACTCTTCATTGCAACACACTGGTTTTCATACAGACTTAACTTGTAACCTGGCTTTACCAATTCAAACTAGAAGAGCCAAGGTTTGGTGAAATTCAGCAGGTTTAGTGCAATTGTTGCAAGTAATAGCAGAATCCTTTCAAACACCTTGAGTAGGGAAGTACCCTTTAAGCTCAAGACAACAAGGGAGTCTGGCTTTTCTGGCTTAAGAGTCTGCAAGGAGCCCAGTCCCACTTTCTGGAACACAGACAAAAGAGGCTTTTCTAGAAGGTTGTTTATGGTGAAGACTTGCCTTCTATTTAAACAGACTGGAACACAGTATTTTCTTTTTAGGAAGCAATTCTCTCAATGGCAGTATAAAATGAGAGTTTTAAATGGGGACACATAAAGTGTTTGCAAATTGTGCCCCTGTAATACTTAACTGGTATGTACAAGATGTCAGCTCTCCAAGCCTTTTGGAAAGCTGAGATAACAGTTTTGTTATCAGTGTGATCTTAATTTTCCTGTGAGTGATTAAACAATATAGTTGAAGTCAAACACTACCTGGGAGATTCTGCAGAGGGACACTCTGTATTCAGTGCCAGCTCCCACCTCTGTAGCATATTTGCTTTTGCATTTGACATGTGCAAAACTTGTGCACACCTCCATGGTGGGCTTGTGGTGTTGGCAGTGGCCCCTGGGAGGGGTGTGAGGATGGGCCCTCCAGAAAGAGATGCAGATGTTCCAAAGAAGAAGTGCCAAGTGGTGTTTGAAGGCTGACTCCTCTTGCCCTGGACTAGTTTGCACAACTTATCCCAGGAACACTCAGTACCATCACAGACTGCTGTATCTGTTTTTCCAGGGGGCTGGCACAGATGATGGGACTCTGATAAGGGTGCTTGTTTCTCGAAGTGAAGTTGACCTAAATCTTATAAAGCCTGAATTCAAGCGTATTGCAGGAAAGACTCTCTCCAGTATGATTTTGGTAAGCAGAATCTTGATATGATGTTCTCAGCCATTGCATATATTCCTAATCTTTCCAGCACTGTGGGATGCTTCCACAGTTGTTGACAGTAACAATTTCATTTCTGCTATGGTCATGGCTCTCCTTCACTAGGCCTGTTAACAGCCATGTCCTTGAGAGACACATATGTCTGAAAGGTGAGGCAGACCATCTGCTCTCTCTACGTGACTTGGACAAAGCAAACCCAAGGAGACACTGCATTAAGATTTTCATGGACCAGTCTCTGTATCCATGATGTTCTAGATGAATGAAAATTAAATGAATCATTCCTGTTATACCTATCCCACACTGCTGTGCCATATTCTCCTCTCTCTCTCTCTGCCATCCTTAACTACTTCAAGCCAGTGCCATCCATATGTGCCAAAATAATGCTGGGGTATTTTGTTCCTTTTCCTTTTCCTGTTGTTTGAGGATTTTTTGCTGCCTTATCCCAGGTGAAAGCTTGGTCTACCCTGTGATAAGATAGGTTCAGAAACTGAACCTTGTCAAGGCATATTGTAGCTGGGAGTGAAAGTGCCTCCCCTGTTAGTGCTGAAATGCTGGTTTTTACCATTTGTCCCCAGGACTTTGGGACATTCCTCTGCCCCTGTGTAAATGGCACAAAAGCCCTGTCCTTAGCAGTCCCTATGGGAAGTCAGGCTCTGTAATGAAGGGGCCTTCTTATAATTGACACTGTCAGTGTCTGTCATGTTGATTAATGATCAGTCTTCAAGGGTCTGTACAGAATATTCATTCCTTCTGAGAAGTGGAACTAGCTTTACACCTGTCACCACAAAACATTCAAAGGGAGGAAATTTTCTTTACTTAGTGAATATTTTGTGTAGTGCTTCTAGACCAAAATGATCACATTTGTGGCTTTTTTAAAAATGCCATGTGCCAGGGCTAGCTATAGTGCCTTTTTCCTTCCCGTAGGGAAGAGGTGCTACATAAATACCCAGGGACAAAAAATCTAAACACAACAGGTTTGCTTGCTGTCATTTGTGCTAACTTTGTGCTGCTCTGTGGAACGGAACCTTGATCAATTGCTCACCTGCATTCCAAAAGGAAAAAACTGGACTTGATGAATGTTATTTCAGGTGGTAGCTACAAGCCTCATTTCTCTGTTCGCTTTTGATGGTGTGTCAGCTGGCAGCAACTCTGCTGAAGTCTGACTTGCTCTTTCCAAAGTCCTTTTCCTGTGTGGGCATATTTCACAGACTGACAACATCAGCACTTGGAGTGTGCAGAGGAACTTCCATACTCACCTTTTTTTTACTATTTTCTCCTGTCAGGAGGATACCAGCGGCGATTACAAGACAGCCTTGATGAATCTCTGTGGCAGTGACTGACAGACTCTAGGAGGAAGATGTTGAAAAGGATACAGAGAGAAGATTAACAGTGAACAAGGGTCTGAAAATGTACTTGTAGAAAATCACTTGTAGAAAATCTTTCCATTGATCCAAGTGGGGGGGAAAAGAAGATCAAATTAATGGCTGAGATAACCAAAGCTCTCTGAAGGAGGTGGATGCCCATTACATATTGAGTGCTATCCACTTCCCAAGCAGTTTTTCAAATGCAAGGGGGAATGTTAATTTCTTGTTTCCATTTTGTTCTTTGAAATTTACCTTCTATTTTAACCCATGGTGAAGGATGGCACTTTGACATGGAATTAAAGGTTCTTTTAAACCCTCAAGAGCTGTTTCACAAGTCTGAACAACCCTACAAAGTTTGGGCTGCCCTGAGCCATGCTGACTTCACCAGGACCAGCTGGTAGAGTGGGGTGGTTTGATGCTTGAAGGATGGGTCAGTAAGGAGTCCCAGATATTAATGAGGATTTAGGACATGGGTCAGAACAGAGAACTTAGTGCCAGAGGCAGTAGTTTAGCAGCCTTATCTAGATAACTTCACAGGGAGCTCCCCAAGGAGCAGTGAATGGCAGAGCCAAGCTGGCTGCAAGCATGTGAAAGTTGAAGGCTGTGTGCCTAATTTCCTTATTGCTTGTCTGTTGGGGAAGAGCAGCAAGTTCAGGTCCTCACGTCAATGTCAGACCACGGGGAAATTAAAACTGGCATGGATGATTTGGTTTTAACTTCTCAGCAGTCAGTGGATTCCCTCCAAAATTGCCTCCAACCCCCATGACTGCACCACCAGGGGGCTGAGTGAAGCCTCAAATGTGGACAGTGATACAGAGAGAACAGTCTGAGAAGTTTGAGAAGTTCAGGTCTGCCTTGACCACTGGTTCTCCATGCTTAAATCAATCCTTTAAATGTGTAGTTACAAAATGGCTTTCAGGAAAGGAGCTTCTCTGATCAAGTGGGTGAACATTTTGGCTGAGGGGTGCTCCCTTCCTTGCACTGCTGAGATTAGCAGGAGTCACTACCATGAGAGTGGCAAGTTCAAAAGGTCTTGGTGAGTCTAGGGCACAGACAAGGGTCCTGGGGTCAGGGTATCAACACACCTCAAGTGAACACGAAGAAGAGGAGGTTTCAGTCCCCCCCCCCTCCCCATTTAAGTGCTTGTTTTTTCCGTGATATCCCCATTTCTCGCCTGGTCTCTGGCTGAGCATCAAGGTGGGGGATTCTTCTCTCGGGTTTAGAGGGACATGGGCCAGCTGTGGGCATCAAAGGACTCGCATGTCCCTTGTGCTGGTCCCACTAGGTTTTTCACAGTCACTTGTTCCAATTGACACCGATGATCAGGCTTCCCGTTTCGTTTGGGTTTGGGTTTTTTGAGTCTGTCGGAGCCTGCGGGCGCTGTGCGGGGCCTGCGGCCGCGGCGAAAGCCGTGCTTACACCCCCCTCTGCTGGGAGACGGCCTGCGCGCAGCCGGCCGCGGCACCGGCACCCTGGGCAGCCCGGCATCCCGGGGCAGGCCGAGCATGCCGGGGCAGCCCGGGCACCCCGGGGCAGCCCGGGCATGGCCTCGGCGGGAGCCAAGAGGAACGGGCGGGATTTTCCCCCCTGCCCCGCTCGCTCTCTGTCCCAGCCGCCGCAGAGCCTGGCACGGAGGGCCGCGTTCCCTTGTCCCTCGGGGAGCCAGCTCCGGGGCTCTCAGCCCACAGCCCTCGGCACGGCTACGGCCAGAGTCGTGTGAGGAGGTTTTACTGAAAGTGTGACCCATTGCGGTGTGTTCGGAGTATTATTTTGAAAGCCCAAATGGGAATCTGTCTGCCTGAGCAGGAAACAGGAGTGATTTACACTGCTGCACCCACAACACCTCTGTTTCCTGGAGCTGGACAGGCAGCAAGTGAAAAGCAATCCCAGCTTTGAGGGACATAAAGTCTGACTAGAAAAGCCTAATGAAAGCTCAGCTCTTCAAGCATATTTTAGTTCAGAGTAGCGTGCGGATTTCACTAAAACGTTTGTGTTTATATCGCCTCAGAGCATTGTTGTTACTGTTATCACTTTACTCAGATCAGACGTTGGCTTTTCTTGTTGGCCTGTGCTTAACGCAGTGGGTGTGGGTTAGAGCTCTTTCACTGTGATTGTGATCCCAGTTTATTAATAACAGCCGGGGAGATGTAAAGTGAGCTGCCAGAATGCTTACAGGAGATCAGTAGTAAAGCTGGAAAGAGGAACAACCAGGGGAAGCTGATTCTATCACTGTAATTGCTGGGAAACAAAACAATTGTAAAACATCAATGAAGATTTAATTACATATTGATTGCTGCTAAAATGTTCCCTGGGTGAACAGGTGCTTTAATAAATCAGGATCAATTCCTAAGCTGTTCTAACCAGTCTTTTCTAAGTGCAAATATTGACTTAGGCCCTTTCTATTCATTCACAGTTTTATTAACATGATTTTATTGCACAAAAACCAAGATAAAAGCTTGGCAAGGAAAAAGTAACAGGGGCAATGTAAAAAATGCTCAGGACTGGTGAAGGCCTCCTGGTGCCTGTTTTCAGCCTTTTTCTTCCTCCTGTGCTCCAGAAAGACCCATGTGCAGGGGGTCTCCAGGGACAGCACTAATGCCACCTCACTTGTTCCCCGGGTGGCTGCCCTGTGTCCTCAGACACAGTAGACACAGCAGGAGCTGTGCTACAGCCCCGGGGGTGTGGGTACCTCAGCTCTCTGCTCAGCTCACACCCAGGTGTACCTAGGAATAGCTGTCTCCAACTGTTAGCTCTGTTCTGGAGACCTGGAAAACTAACAGAAGTCTGTTCCAGATAGGATGCTGATGCACATACTTCATGTTTAACCCCTGAGAGTTTCTGTTTCAGAGAAAGCTGACCTCATTTAGTCTTGCTTAATTCTCCCAGAAACCCGGAGCAGATGTGACCTGGAACCCGAGGCCAGCCACAGGCAAGCAAAGGCCCTACTTCTTAAGAGGTGTGTCATCACTGTGACTTCTGGAGAGAAGAAGAAAAGATTGGGTTGGTTTGGCTTCACTTGTATTTCTATTTTGCAACAGTTTGGAGTATTTTTTTTGGATAAAATATGTTTAAGTGTTCAAACCGAGGTTAAAAAAAATTGTTCCTGTCAGGAAATGGAAGAATAGAATAGCAGATATCTTAGTCAGGCAAAGTGGGAGATCTCTTTACCATCTCCTCATGGTAAGGAAAGTGTTTCAAGGGCAGGAAATAATCTGATAAAGATGTTCAGTCTTCCTTTTTTCCTGCGGTTTCCTCAGCAGCTCTCAGAGGGAGCCCTGGCTGCTGCACTGTTGAGCGGGGCTGGGGTGGGGCCCGGCCAGGCACTGGAGCTGACACTGGGGCATCTCTGAACCTGCCCAGCCAGCCCTGCTCTGAGAGCTGAGGGTGGGCTTGCCAAAACACAGAAGAGCACAGTGTGTGGCCCGGGGAAGGGAAGGTGGGCTGTGCTACCATGGATGGCTCCACTGTTTGTTCTGGGCTGGGCTGAAGGGAGGCTCAAGGGCAGAGCACCCTCAGTGCTGGGCAGATGGGAGCCCTCCTGAATGGAAAGGGCTGATTATTTTTTATTCTTAAATTAATAAATTAATGGTAAACTAGTGTTGATGTATTAATGTAAAATGCAGTTTTTAGATACTGCTTGCCACAGATATCCAGATGGGGTAATGAAGTCTCCTAGTGTTATGCTTTATTGGCTGGCTATCTTGAAGCAGCCTGTTTTTCTGGCAAGGTGGCCATCTGATAATAAAATATACACCTTCCTCAGGAATTACTGTGTGGAATCTCCTTTGCTGGGAAGATAGCAGCAATCTGTAAGATGCTAAGATGGGAGTATGCCAAAGACCTGTCAGTCTTTCCTTCAACTTCTGCCTTGAACCCAAATGCCTGAGCTGAGTCCAAAGACTCTTCTCTTCTTTAGTGTCTGGGGTCAATAACTGGAGAACATCTCCAGCCCGGGATGCTGCAGCACCAAGAGATGCACAGCACAGCAAGCACTTCTCCTCAGACCACATGCAAACAAGGTCACTCCAATTCCCCATCTCTCCCCTCACTGCAAACATTACTGGCCTTGTAAGTAATTACTGTTCAGTCTCCTGGTGTCATACATTTGAACCAAAATAATTCATCCCTGAGGTTCCAAGAAATTGCCAGTAGTTTTTGTTGTTCACTAAGAACTTTATGTTAGGATGCAGAAAAGAATTATTAATTTGGGGTTTGCATATGACTGTCCTTTGAGAAGACAGAAACAGCCAATCCTGAGGACTTGGGCTCCTGTCTGTTTGGAAGGAAGTATTATTTGTTCAAGCTGAGTTTCTGTTTCCCCAACATTCCTTCCTGTTACAAATCTCAGTTAGCCATGGTGTGTCAGTATCATGCCTTGGACTTTTTAGAGGCTTAGGGTTGGCATTTCTGACTGAAAGGTTGTGCCCAACACTTAAGAGTGTCACTGTATGGGAGTTCAAAGTTCACAGGGACTTCATCCCATAATACTTTGCATTCTTCCAGTTGCAAAGGAATACTTACAGTGATATTTTTCTATGATATAGAAGTCATACGATACATCCAAGTATAGTCCTGAGAAATCTTTCCTGAGAAATCTTTTCTGCATTTCTGGCTAGACAAAAGTACTTATTACAAAAGAAACACTGATGTCTGTAGGTTCTGTACATGCAGGAGCCTAACATTTGGAGAAATAAATAGCTCTGGATCACACAGAGGAACCAGTACTGTTCTTTCTGTGGTAATGAAGAACAGGATATGTTGTAGGCACAATATTATTAATAAATAGTGAGCAATGCAATATGAATCTGTAATTCAATTTAGGATTTCAGCTGAAATTGCTCTTTGGAATTACAGATGGCAGTGAGCTCTGAAATTGAATTACAGTCCAAACAGGAACTGAGTCATGTGTAGCAATGGTCTAGGGAAGCATAGACTCACAATCAGCACTGGGCAAGATATTATTGGCAGTACTATATTCACAGAAAAGAAAGGCATTTGGTGGACATAAATTAAATTTAACTGATCTTATAAATCAATATGTGATAGAAAAACGGGGAAACATTTAAATCTATTGATTTTAAAATGGCAACTTTATTTTTAAAGCTGATTCAAGCTGAAAAACAATTATTGAAAGGTTTCATTAATCTGAAGCTTAAACATGGCATTTTGGAGGGGAAAATTTTAATATTCAGTTTACCTGAGAACATAATTTTTATACTTTCTGAAATATCTCCTGAATTTCTATTTTAGTTGAAGCCAGAGAACCGCAGTTTCCCCCTCATTTCCTCAGTTTAGCCACTGAGCTGAAAGGTCCCTTGTTATTTTAGCCAGAATAAAGGCTGATGTTTTTCAAAAAGGAGGGGAGTTTCATTGCTTTAAATGTCACCAGCAATCTTCTCTAACAAAAGAGGTCAGTGTTGGGGGCCTAATTTCCGAGTTTAAACGGATCACCAAAGGTTCAAACAAAAAATAGGACAAATACAGCTAGAGCTGATGTCCATTTCTAGCCTTGCCAGAACAGAAGCAGCAGCCCAGGTTGCCCAGAGAGGTGTTGGATGTCCCATCCTTGGGAACATTCAGGTTGGATGGGGCTCTGAGCAGCCTGATCTGGAAGATGTCCCTGCTCATTGCAAGGGGGCTGGACTGGATGGCCTTTAAAGGTCCCTTCCAAATCAAATTCTGTGATTCTGTGGTGAGTTCACTTGTTACTCACTGCTTGTCCCCTTCTGGGATTGAAAGAAAACTCCTGCACAAGACAGTTTTCTGGATTTCTAAGCCACAGCTGTGTTACCCTGGGTAATGTGCTAAGTGTAAAAGCCACATAGAGATAAATCTTTACATTACTGTCTGTAATGAGGCTAAATTGATTAATTTCAGGAAAGTGTTTAAAATCCATTATGGAAGCTGTTAAATAAATATAATTTTCAAGCAGTAAAGCATAAGATTATGTTCTTCTGAAGCACCATGAAGCACTATTGTTAAATTGGTGAGCCAATATGATGTACTTGTTAAGCACCACAGTAAATCTATAGATTCTCTCTCTTTCATCTAAATCATCCTGTAAGAAATCCACAAGCATACGGATTGTCTCCTTTCCTGCCAGTCTGGAAAGACTGGTCAGAGAAGGCAGGATGCTGAAAACCAGGCTACCTTCAGAGAAGAACTTGACAAGGTCATCTGTCTTTACATATGTAATATATTTTCTAACATCTGGCTCCCAAATAAAATTATATCAGACAAAAACTTAGAACTGTGCCTTTGGGTTTTGGTGGAAGATAGAGTGAGTAGTCTCCTTTTATATCAACCACTAGCATTGCAACTTTTTTCTGGTTTCCTGGTGAACTTTTTGCATGGTTCTAATGATAGGTCATAACTACTTTGTTGAATGTTTCAGTGACAGTAAACACAGCAAAAATTTTTGTCTAGAATACATTGTTCCTTAAAGCTCTCTCACTAGTTTAGGAAAACTGTGGCTAAAAACTGTGGCATTTGGATGACCTTCCTTTTGCTGTTCTCCAGCTAATACTAACACTCAAATCTAGTATAAATAAAAGCAAACATTAATGATAATAAACTCTCAAATTCAGTCACTGGTTTGTTTATAGCTAGGTTGGTACTTGAGGGATCCAGTGCAATTTAAAAGGCAATAAATTGAAACAAACTCACTTGTTTTGGAGGCTGTTTATGAACCCTTTTAATTTGGTGTCATATTCATTTGGGGAGAATTAGATTATCCTATTCATTAGATGCTGTGGCCAGTGATGAATGGAACAACATTCCACATCAATGGCATTAATTGAATCCTTGCAAGCACAGATAATACCCCTGCAGGAAACAGGAGAAGATGGAAAAGTTCTCCAAAGTAGGTCTGCAAATACTGCAGGGATGAGGGAGCACTACTGGACAGCCAAGATAATTGGCAGCAGTTGAATGCTTTTCATTTTTTGGTGAGACTCCTTAAAGAGTCATTACACTCTTTGGGCATACAGTTAAAATTGATCTTCGTGGTGCTGTGGGCACCACGTATCTGACACAGAACCAAGGAGGGAGTACAGGTCTCCTAAGCTGCAGGATTGTGCCATAACTAAAGATTTTGCCTCAGGGGAAATTTATTTCAGAGGGAAACATAATCAAAAAGACTGACAGGCCTTTCAGCAAAACTGATTTAAAGCTCGGGTTTGTAAAAATACCCAGATGATTTTCTCCTAGCTCATCAATAATACATGCTTGGATCTGTTGAGGATTTCTCAGAAATGTGTCATCCTTCCAGGGAGCATGTCCTATTGATAGAGCCATAAGCCACTGCCAATTAATAACTGCCAATGCACTGTTCAGGAGTGAGCATGAGCTTTTCATGCCAGTCCTCTTTGATTCATGCCTCCGCTATGATTCAGGCCAGTCCTCTTCCAGATGAGCAGCTGGTTTTTATGAGCAAATTACTTTATTGCCCATGACAGGTGAAAACCAGCCTGAGACATTGATGGGCTTTGGTGCAAAGAGAGTAGAAACTTCATTAAAATCTCAAACTTTGCTCCCTCACATCTCAGTGGCACAAAGCAGTGAACAATGGCAAACTAGGTTGAGGCAACAGTGCCCTGAATGTATGGGATCCCCCCAAGACCCCAGATATGACCTGTGAAGTCCCTGTATTACTGCTGGATTCTTCCCATCACTGATGTGCTTCCAGTCAACAGGCAAGGGACAGGTGTCCTCAGCAGTGTGTGCACTTGAACAATTCTCCAGGGAAATTCAGGAACAGTAGTTGGAGGGATTTTTCCTAAAGGTTCTGATCACATGCCCCAAAAAATCTTGCTGGTAAAACAAGAGCAGGAGGGCAGCACATGTCAGGAATGGCAATTACTCATGCTTAAAAAAAGAGGTACCAGAACTGACCACTGGGAATAGTGGTGACTCTGAGCTCTCCCACAGCATGGCAGTAAGTAGTACCTCATTTTACTGAAGCAGAAACACTGGGGAGTGACCAGTTCAGGGTCAGCAGTGGAACAGCAGGGATTACGATGCAGCTCATCAGAGCCCCAGACAAATCACCCACCTGACAAGTCCACGTCTTCTCACTGCTTGTGCTGGGCTATATCTTTTTTTCTGACCTGCATTCTCAATATCGCAGTCCTAGGAAAGTGCTCTCAGCCAAGGTCTCAAAGAGGTTAAAGCAGTAATATCCAGAGAGGGAGTAACAGGGGCATCTATAAAACTAACCATTTCAGAGCACTAATTTCATCAGCAAGCTAATTGCAAATATTGTATCCAAGAACATTTCCAGCCATCTGCAGGAAGGGAATGTCACAGTGCTTGAAAGGCATCTTGTATTTATGACTGTGTCTTGCTGATACATAAATCTGGCGCAGTGAGTTTTGGATGTCACTATGATAATCATGCAGAAGAAACATACCTTGCTTGGGAGATATTTACACACCACCTTTATTGTGTTATCTGAATAATTCCTTGTGTGTGTAAAATCCTGCTACATTTCACCTCTGATTTTGAGTATAGAACTGAGTGAATACAGAGACTATTGCTAATCCCTATGGCAGGACTTGACTGTCCCTGTTGTCACACAGTGAAACTGTGATCCTGCAAGGAACAAAATTACTGGGTCCAAGGCTGATACTCTGCCAAATGTTTTTCCCTCTTATTGTGGATCCAGATAAATATTTATAGTCTCAAACCACTTTCATCAGGCCACTTCAGTGGTCTGAAGTGACATGAGTGTCAAAGGGACCAAGAAAAGGTGTGTGTCTGTGCCCCATTCTGAGTAAGAGCAGCAGCAATGCCAGGAAGGTGGAAGTTTGAGCTGTCCCTATGCTCTCTGTATTCTCTGTAAGTTGAAATTCTCCCTTCCTAGAGCTGGAGAATGTGACAGGTACCAAATATGCTCTGCTGGAAGGTAAAAAATGTTTATAAAATATACGGGGCAAGATTCACTATGTGGTACAGTTTAGTTTGGTTTTTGATGCTCCCTGAAACTAGCAATGATGTTTGAGCTCTAAAGGAAGCTACCACCCTATTGGATAAAGAATTTGCCTTTCAGTCTACTTGGAACCACCAGCTCTTGATGCTTGTTGCTCCCTGGGAACCGAGTTTTGATGTTTTGACTGTCTCACATAACTCTAAACCATCTGTATTTGTAACCAGTGCTTTCCAGGGATGTGCATATAGTGTGTAAATAAATATAGTTGTGCTTACCTTTTTCCTCCTGTGCACAGGTGACTTGTAAGGACCTGAAGCTACCTGATGAGGTGGGAATGTAATAAGTAACCTTCAAGCTCTCCCTTCCACTTACCTGTTAAATAGTTATATGTCTGCATACAGACTGGAGATTTTTTGAGTTGCAAGCCAAGGAACTTGGAATTTGACACCAGCACTTTGTTGGTCCTACTTTGCAACAGCCAGCAGCCTTTTAAATAGCAGCCAAAATTATTTTTAAAAATACTTCTTTGTGAGTCAGTTTAATGAAGGACATTGTCCCACTAATCCTTGTTATAACACTTGTTATGACACTTCCCTCACCTGATGATCAGTGGAGACATTATATTGTGAAGTTTTTACTAATTTGTGCCAAGACCAACATCTTTCCAAGCATAACATTTCTGTCTTGAAGAAGGGGCAAAGCTATTACATCCAGGCTTAAGACTAAATAATCCCAGGGGTCAAGACTGAACTTGCAATGTAGTTCTTAAAATATTACCCATTTGCTTCTAGAATAAACCAGTTGAAGAAAACACACTTCTGTTTCTTGATAATTTTAGCATGCAGCTATCAGAGAGACCTTGATGTCATGTGTGAAGGGAACAGAAACCTTACCCCAGAAACAGCTCACTTTAGAAACATTTATTAACATAACAGTCTGGACTCCAATCCTGGTAGACGATTTCTCTGGATAGATTCAATGCTAGGACTGAGCACCATGGATTTTGTCACAGTTCTCTTGGATTTCTGGGGTCCAGTTAACATGTTCTTGAGATCACAACCTTGGGTTGGAGCAGAGAGCTACACAAAACTTTCTTCTTCCACTGACTTTAATAAGAGATGTAGAAGCTAAGCAATAAATAAATAAGTGTACATGTATCAAGTGCTTGTCATAGTAAATGGGCAGAAGTAGATGCTGAATCACAGCATTTTGAAGTGACATAGTTGGATCTCTCATTGCAAACCCTGGCAGATCACTGGGTTCTGCTTTTCTTATAGTGTGTGTTTTGCCTGGGCTGGTTCCAGGGAAAACCTGTGGAGGAAGGCATGTTGTGGCAGTTTTGTGTTGCCCTTGGGATGCCCTTTGCAGCTGCAGTGTGCCTGGAGCCCTGGGCTTTGTGGTTTTCAAAATCCTAACCCTACTATATGCAACACAAGATCTGTACTTTGAAAAGCCTAAAGAATTTTCGTGTAAATATGAGGACACAGTCCTAGAATTGTTTTCCCACTGTCTTGACCATGCTCTGAGAGCTGAGCCTCTCTCATTGTTTAGGCCATAGGCTGGATGGTTGTGCACTGTGAGGTCTGCTGCTCCTGCTCTGCACTGCTGTGACACAGGCTATGTGATCAGAAGATGTTGCTGTTACCTGAGGACACCAGAAGGTTTTTTTAACACTGGTGTATTAATTAAGGGTGTCCTAGAGCTTCAGTTGTGACATTGGTGATACTGGTGACATACAAACTGGGACTAGATCATGAACTCTGTATGTCTCTGTATGTACTCCTGTATGTACTCTGTATGTGCTCCTCCCTGCAGAAATGCTCCACAGAGATGACCCAAGAGGTGAAACTGGTTGAAGACATTTAAAATAAGCAGCATACAGTCACTCAGTCTCCATGAGCAGAAAATCTGAACCCAGCTCACTGAAAAAGAAATAGAAAGCCCAGTTCAAAGCAGGCTGAAGTCCCAATTCAGACATAAAGCTTTTTCTAGTCTTTCATGCCCCTTCCCAAGACAGCCACTGCAATAATAACATCCTGTCACAGTAGCAGGAGGAATAGGGTCCAATTTTCCGAAGGTGTATGAAGCAGGAAGGAAAATTTGCCTCAAATTATGAAGCTCTAACTATTTCACAGAAGGCCTGTTAAAGAAAACAGGCATTACATTTTCTAGTGTAATAATGAAAATGTTAGCTTTTGTCTGTCCTAGAAGAGTGCTATTGATAGGACAATACTTTGACCTTTATACTTTGAGACAAACACTGTTTGGAGAAAAAAACAGCAGATTCACCTGATTGGTGGACAGCATTCTTAAGGTTAAGTCCAAATTATGAAGTTCCTTTGAAAATGAGATCCTGAGTTAAGGACAACATTCTCATAGTCATGGAAGCACTTTGCAATTAAAATCTAAGCAGAACAGTAAGTGGAAAAGGACCACAATTTTGACAGAACAAGGGTAATTTGTAACACAGATGCACTTGTTGTTTGTAGAAAAAACAACTTGCTTGTTCATGCCTGAGCTCACAGTTCAGAATGCCATGTGAAGTGAAGAATGAAATAACCTGCTAAGTGAACTTCAGGATGCTTCAAAATTGCTGAGACCTGGATGGGGATGGAGCTTTGGCCCAGCTTCCTCTATGATAATGAATTGGCAGAGTTTGCACAAGGGAACCCTGCTTCATTGACTCTGATGGTGCTCTGCTGCTTTAGAGCAGCTAAACATCTGCTTTTAATTTAAGCAGATGTTAATTCCCTTAGGCTGGGCAAGTCCTTGCTGCCTGGAAATAGGCTTTTTTACATAAAACATTCTTCCAGCCTCCCCTGCTGGGGTAGCTCCACTTCATCTGTCATAACCTTCTCCCTACTCTCAGGATTGTTACAAGGTTTTATCACTGCTTGCAAAATATTGCCCCATGTTTCACCCAAAGTAGCTTTTCAAGAACACTGATTGCAGTATATTGTGGACACCTGGGTATAAAATCACCACCTGAGGCATCAGGCCATGCAATGATGTAACTTTGTGTAATTATATCTTAGGTAATGATTTAGGGGTGGTAGGAAGGGTCCCGATGACTTTTCCTTTGTTTTTTCTTATTTAAGGAACTGGATATGAGACTGACAGGTTAGTTGTTTGGGAAAATTAGTCTGAAAAGAAACAGAGATAATTGCCACATAGAAACTAGTTTAGCCTTTGCTACTGAAGTGCATTTCCCCATGGTGCTGTTAGTGTTGGAGATCTAACTAGAAGTTCTTTAATGTGTTGTTAATGCTCTTTTGATTTGAGTTTAGGAATTTTTTTTGTTTGTTTTGTTTTGCTTTGTGGTTTTTTGTTTTGTTTTGTTTTTCTTTGTTGTTTTTGGTTTTGGGGTTTTTGTTTTTTTTTTTTTTGTTTTGTTTTGTTTTGTTGGTTTTTTTTTGTTTTTTTTAGGTTGGTTTGGGGGTTTTTTAGTACCCGATACTGAGACATTTGTTACTTATAGAATTATTTGTCTTGTGATCCAGAAACAGCAAGGTGTATTTCTATTTTAAAATAAAAATTTTCTGCTTTTACCTGAAGGGAACAGAAAGCAACTGTTGTGAGCTGCTTGAAGACATGTTAGTTCCTTAGCCTAGGCCAGAGATATCCTAGGGAATCTTGCCTGCAGGTAGCTTCTGCAAATGTGTTCCTTTTTTCTTTGTAATATAAAAGCAACTGTTGTGAGCTGCTTGAAGACATGTTAGTTCCTTAGCCTAGGCTAGAGATATCCTAGGAAATCTTGCGTGCAGGTAGCTTCTGCAAATGTGTTTTTTTTTTTTCTTTGTAATATGTCATTGAAGGACATATTAAGGCATGGAGAGTTAGCGACTTGGAGCCTAAAATAAAGGAAGGAGACTTCAATCAAGGCTGGAACTGAGGTTGCAGCAGTCAGTCAGATATCACAACTACCTGGCAGCAGAGCACAGGACTTGGAGGGCTGGTCTATATCTGTCATCTGCTACAGAACCAGGTAAGTTTGTTTACTGGCTAAACAGGCTTTTATTCTGAAAGGTTAACATGGTTAGAAGGTACCTCAATGAAAGCCTTTCAGTTTCAAGTCCAGACTTGGCTTGTTTTTTGTCTTAACATTGCCCTTTTACCTCAACTGCTTTTTCTTTCTAATTTAATTTGCCTGCTGCAGGTACAAATGTCAATTGCATCTGAACAGTGAAGCTCTTTTAATCATTTTTGGTATATAGATTGGCTGTTTCTCTGATCCTAGTAATCTTACTTTGCAGCCTGTGCTGGTTTCTGTGCTATTTCCTTAGCGTGGGTCTCTGTGTTCTGCCTTACATCCTTGTATAGAGTCACTCTTGGCAGTAATTGCAATTATTTTGCTCTACAACACATCCTCAGGTTGCATTTGCACTTCTGAGGACAGACTTGTGTTGGGAGCTCACAACTGAGAGGACAACATTGTCATCATCCTCCAGCAGTGACAGCAACCCTTGGTTTCTTCAAAGGGCACTATTGTGTTTTAAAATGGTACCTCAGAAGTATCATTGGTGGGCATCTCCCTTGATATTGTGGAGAGCAGTACCTCTGTGCAGCTTGTGCACTTGCATTGTACATACTCCTGAGTTTATGCAAGGGCCAGATTCTGCTCCTCAATGTTATGGTGTCTAGCTTAAAAACTCTAAATCCATACAGTATTGAACTGATATTGAATTATTAATAACATAATATCTCTATAGCCCTCAGTTTCTCTGATCCTAGTAATCTTACTTTGCAGCCTGTGCTGGTTTCTGTGCTATTTCCTTAGCGTGGGTCTCTGTGTTCTGCCTTACATCCTTGTATAGAGTCACTCTTGGCAGTAATTGCAATTATTTTGCTCTACAACACATCCTCAGGTTGCATTTGCACTTCTGAGGACAGACTTGTGTTGGGAGCTCACAACTGAGAGGACAACATTGTCATCATCCTCCAGCAGTGACAGCAACCCTTGGTTTCTTCAAAGGGCACTATTGTGTTTTAAAATGGTACCTCAGAAGTATCATTGGTGGGCATCTCTCTTGATATTGTGGAGAGCAGTACCTCAGTGCAGCTTGTGCATTGTACATACTGCTGAATTTATGCAAGGGCCAGATTCTGCTCCTCAATGTTATGGTGTCTAGCTTAAAAACTCTAAATCCATACAGTATTGAACTGATATTGAATTATTAATAACATAATATCTCTATAGCCCTCAAATGCTCAGACACAAAAACAGCAGGACAATAAGGAAAGATGTAGGGAGTTGTTTTATGTACTCTCTGGAATAATGGTTTGTGGTGGACTTCACAGATTTTCCTGTTCAGTGATAATTTACCTCATGCTGATGACTGCTAACGTTTATATTCATTCAGTTATTGTCAGCTGACACTTAGGGGTATGAGTTTCATGTTAATTCCTTGATTCTGCTCTTTTGTCATTAGGATGCCAAAAAAAAGGTAATTTTAATAAGTAAATATATATTTTTTTTATATTTGTTTATTCAGCTCTTATTACTTACTGAGAGTTACTCAACATCTTCCCTACAGTGCTGTGTAGGACAAACTAAAAATAATGAGATTGTCCTACTCCAGTGTGATCAAGAGAGGAACTAAGCCAGACGAATACAATTAGGCAAGCTGGAGCATGAACAGCATCCAAAACACACAACTGGAGTTCTCTCTGGCACAGTAGTGCTCAAGAAACATGCCATACATTCACAATAACTACACAGGGGCAGGAGCTCAGCTTTACAGCTCGTTGGAGAAAACTGACTTTTCACACTAGTACTTCTACCAGACTCTATTTGGCTTCTTGTTCTGCACTCTCCTTGGTATTTTAAGTTGATAAAAATTCCATTGTGGCAGTATAAGAATTGCTTTTTTTTTTTTTTTCAGAACTTAGAAGGCAAAAGTTCAGTGTGGGGTACTTTTCCTTTATTTAGTATGGAGCTTAAATATTTGTTAGAAGCTTCTATAAAATACCCTTTTTGGTGAACTTGTGATAATGGGAAGCAATTGTAAATACTGCAGCAATTCTGCTGAGATCAGTCAAAATACTTCATCCAAATTGCATACTAAGTACCTTCTGCTTTATCATAAAATTGTCTGCATTGTCAGTATGGGGCAGAACTTTTCATTTTCCTGCTCTGAAAGCATGTCTAGTTCTACTTCACATGGTTAAACAGATGTTGCATTTCACCCAAGAGCTGGTTGTGTTTCAATACTGGATAAAGTGGTTCCTGTAAATAAGGCTTGCAAAATGCTTTCTGTCTGAGCAGAACTATGGGCCAGTTTTTATTACATGCTATTATTATAATTATAGGATCTTTTGCTTAATCAGGATGAGCTTAATTAGGATAGCCATTTAATTGGGACATCTCCCAAGGAACCAATTTAGCTTAATGTTATTAGTACTATCTAAACAGGGCAGCTTAGGAAAAAAATTTGCTTTTAAAAAATAGGACCCCATCAAAAGGAACGATAACCTGGTGTTTTGCTGGTCTAATGTGTTCAGTCCATTTCTCAAGGAGCTGAAGGGATGATCTCCTCAAAGTAACACAAGACAAGCACAGTCCTTTTGTTGTGAAAGTATCAGACGTGACCTTCACTCCCTCTGTTGGCTGCCACCTCCTTATACCAGAATACTCCAGCAAATGAGACCCAGGAACTTCATCTTGTACCCAACAGAAAAAAAAAAAATCTGCCAGATATAAATGGCAGAATGCTGCCAGATGTTAATCTTGAAAATGTTTTCAAGGGTATGAAATAAAGCAACAATTAACAGGTTTTGAAAGGAGAGTTGCTCAGACATTCCTTATAAAGCTGTTGGTCATTGAGATGTTTTATTCATAATTTAGTTTAAAAAAGAACTGTTTGTCTATGTTAGGTTTTGGAGTTAGTATCATTGTGGTTATACATTCAGCACTGTCCAATAAGATATCTCCACCAAACAAAATCTACTGTTTTAAGGAAACAAAATCATGCAAGTTAGGTCTAAATTTCAAGAAGTTCAAAGACAGTATATTTGGTAATAAAATTTAAAACTCCACAGCTGTCAGCAAGCTAGTGGGATCCTAGATGGGTAGTATGAGCTAGCAGCTGAACTAGGGCTGAATTTTCAATATCAAATACTAGTGAGAAACTTGGACTGAAAGAAAGCTAAGTAGAGGACAGATTTCCAGTAGGTAAACCAGTCACATCCCATTGCAATTTCTGCAGACATGCAATTGCTGCTGGTTTTCATGTGCTGAAGGTTTTAGCTGAAGATAGTGAGATGAAGCAGCAATGCAATTTGCCTGTGCACAGTGGCAGCACTGGAACAAAGTTGGCCAGAGCAGTGATGGAATTTCCATCCACTGAGATATCAAAAACCCATCCAAACATGGTCCTGAGTATCTTGCTTGTGGCAATCCTGCTTGAGGCAGGAGGGGTTGGACAAGGTAGCATCAAGAGTCCCTTCCCTCTTCAGCTGCTCTGTGTTTCTGTGAAGCTTCTGATAGCAGTCCCCTCAGTATAGGTAAAGTACAAATCCAGACACTGTGGGTTTAGTTAGGCAGAATGTTGACTTTGGTGGTAAAGCTTATCTAAGAAATCCCAGTCCCCAACATTTCCCTCTGCATTTTTTTTCCTCTTGTGTTTTTTTCCACTGTCTCTTTATTTATGATGATGAAATTCTTTATAGGGTCACTGCATTAACTGGATCAATGATAAGACAAAGTTAAAAATAACAAACCAGAGTTTAAAATTATTTTTTTAAAGTCTTATTTCTAAATGCGTGTCTGTTCAGCTATGCAATTCCCAGCTCTGCTGGGCTGTACTGTCACAGGCCACGGGATGATGAACAAGTGAGTGGGGGGGGGGAAAGCTCAGAAGAGACCAGCATGATGCCTAGATCCATCATGTATAATTGCACACTGAGTTATGCTGTCTCTTGCAGAAAGCAGGACTATATATTATCTGATGTTAACTAACTGAAAAAATCAGACCTCTGTCTTCAGCTCACTGTACATATTGAGTGCTCTTCTTATGGAGCTAGAGCATACAGAGCCTTTACTTTCTTTAGGTGCAGCTGAGGAGGTCTAATGGTTAACCAAATAAGAATTAAAATTGCATGAAAGCATATCTATCAAGTTCTGTACAGGTAGGTGTTCCTCAGGGGCTGGGTGGTTCATTAGTACTACCGAGCCTGCAAGAAATAAACTCAAACTAAGTTAATTATAAAATCAAGTGACTCCACAAGAAGGGAAATAATTTTAATTGTTCCAGTTGTATGACTGCCTATACTTATTCAGGTCACCTTGTACATCCCCCATCTCCTTTCCAGTGCTCTTACCCCTGAGTCTGTTCTGGATTGAACATGCTGGAGCTGCAGTTTTCAGAGATTTAGGTATCGTTAAGGTGGAAGTGGATTATTGATTAGTGTGCTGGTGTAGGACTGGGTTCAACAGCTGCTCAGATACAAGCTCCCTGTGTGACTTTAGCATGTCACCTTGGAGCTGAATTTAGTATTAGATTCAGATGGAGCTTGGGCATCTACACTCCAGAAAAGGATCCTCAAAGCTCTGCCTAACCTTAGACCTCTGCTTTGTGTCACTTTCCTGGTGCCTCTGAAAACCTGCTCTGACCATGTGGGAATACTCTTGGTTTTGTCACCACTGATGAGCCATTCACCTTCCCAGTCTCTGCTGCTACCTGCAGATTTGGGAGCTGCCCAGCCTGTGCCTCCCAAAACCCTGCTGCATCAGGTGTGCATCAGCAGCTTGGGCAAGGCCATGCCCTTCCCTGACAGGACTGCTGAGCAGCTGATGTATGCACAGCGTGTACATGGCCTCTCCTCACTTCCCTGCACAGCTTCTGCAGCAGCAGAAAACTGTATTTGTAGCACACAGAGGTGAGCAAAATTATCAGCCTGTGTCTTCAGGGCTCTGAAAAGAGGAAGGTAAGATGTGCACCTACTTAATTTGTTAGTGTATTCTGTTCTCAGGAGTTAGTTATCTGCACATCCCTACTGTGTGGTGTGGCAAAGAGTAGGTCTGTGGCTGTCTGCACTGTGAATGTGTGTGAATATCCATGCATGTCCTGGTGGCATGTAGGAAAACATCCAGTGGTGTCTAAACTCATGCGCTCCTGTAGGTGGAAATTAAGATTAGTTGCCTACAATTAATTTCTGTATCCTCATGGCACTGGGAAGCCTGGAGTTTATTGTAGGAGATAACTGCTGCTGGCAGTTATTTACAATTGAAGCATATTAACAGAGGATGCAACACAGACATTCTTTCCTAACAAAGCAGTGATTTGTAAACCTCTATTAAAACGGTTGACAGTGTTTTCCTGAATAGGTATTATAAATGCTATCTTAAAAAAAAAAAGTTTGATTAAGAATGGATGTTCCTGGAAGCTGGTACCACTTATTGACCCCATACCTCTTAGTAATTTGTATTTAGTTATAAAAGGGTATATTAAACTGTGTTTGCTCTTAGTATAAAATAGGAGATTGCTGCTGATAAGTACGCTTAAAATAAGCACCAGAGTGGTTCTTTTCATTCCCTACCTTTAATAACAGACTATACAGACAAAAGTGAATGCAGCCAGTCAAGCTGGTGGCTGAATCATAGCAACAGCATCAATTGATTTGTTTCCAAGTCTAAAAAAAACTAATAAAGACTTTGCATGATCTCCTAGATACAAGATGATTATGCTTAATGTCCTAAACCTGTCCTTTAAGCTCAAATACTCTGTGTGCTCAGATGCTGCCTACTATCTCTTTCAGGTGAATTTGATTTATAAAAATTGATACTGAGTTAAGCTGGTTGAAACAAAAGCACGTTCCTTCTTATTAAACTAAAGAGAAGCTATCAGCAGTTCAGAACTACCACAAGCCATACCATTTACCAGTCACAGCAGTGCACTCATGTGTGCATTGCAGTGTTTATCACTACTGTTCCTTTTTGTTCTTTTTAGTGAAACTAAAGTGTTGACCTAGGAAGTACTGCACGGTAGAAAATTTAACACCAAACCACTCTTATTCCTCACATAATTTGAAGTAAACAATTTTTTTTTACTGCATTCAACCTGTTTGCAGAATACGGGACTGGGTTTTTTTGTTCTTTTTAGTTGTTGTTTGAAATTTTTCAAAATAAAAAATCTATTTTCTTGAGGACCTATTTTTAAAATGCACTGTGTACATTTGTTCCAAGGCCCAGATCCTGAGAAACTGTGTTTATCATAGATCTTATGTATATTTTAATTCTGGAATGCTGTGCATACTGTAGTTCTAACCAATTGTGGTTTGTGGAAAACTGATCAGTGAAAATGTCATGAAGCACAAAACCTCAAATCGTCCTCACTTAAACCCTTAACCTTTGCAAATCTGTAATGAAATATATTCATTTTGTAGTGCAAATAATTGAGCTTGAGCTGGATCAGGGGTTTGTTTGCAAATACTTTGCCTGTTGCTCTGAATACAGGTAGAACACTTTCTTTTGTTCCAGCTAAGTAATTCTGTGCTTCCTTCCCACAAACAATAAGATACTCCCTTATTTAGGAGTGTCTGTAAGCAACTCGCCCAGATGCTGAATGCCACTAGAATGCCATGAAGCTTTTCCTGGCTGTGCATGGAATACATATTCATCCTCTCAAGAACCACCTTTCACAGACCATTTCTGAGGCAGAGGAACCGTATTAGCAGTTTGTAGGTTTAACAGAAGGCCTTTTTGTCTGCTCAAGGAGATGAGTTTGCCTGGTGGGAGGCTGTGCATGCCTGTGTGTTGTGTCATATGCCGTGTGGGGCTTGTGGAAATATGGGTTATTATGAAAGGACATTGCGCAATGTGGGACCGAGAGGCTGCATGGATTTCAGCACACGCTGAATCTTAAATGGGACCTGTGGTATTAGTTCATTTCACCAGCTTTAAAAACCTTTACCACAGTGCTAGCCAGCTTCTGCTATTTTTATAGCCTGGGAGCCTTCCCAAAACATAGCCCTGGGGGTACGTGTGCGTTATGCTCCTGGAGCAGTCTGTGTATTTGTGAGTTTAAACAAAAGTCTTTGCTTGACTGTGTAAATTCCTTCAAGTTTAACATCCATGTTGAGAAGACCATAACTTTCCTGTGTTTTTCAGCTCTCTGCTGTGAGTGCAGGGTCTTTCAGAAAGTGGTTATATTGGTCTTTAGGACATCAGGAACTTTTCTACAATCTTTAATATACAGAAATGTATCGTGCATGTAATTAATTTTAGTCATTAAGTTAGCCTGTCAAGCAGATGAATCAATGCTCATTAGCTTACTGAAGGCATGGCATCAGACAAGTGCATTTTCCATGCAATCACCTTGTAGAAATGGAATCAAGACAAATACTTATGAATGATGAAGTAGTGTTTGCCCACTAGCTCCCAACAGGGAGGATTCATATTCCCATAGACTGGATAAGGAACACAGTATACTGTGTTACTGTATTCAAAGGACAGAATTTTCTATCTGTGAATTTAAGAACAAAACCTAGTCCTGATTTAAAGAGTTACAGTGCAAATTCCATGTTCTCTGTTAACATACCTTTTGATTGAAAATCCATCTTTCTGCTGTCAGTTTGCATCTTGTGATATTCCTCTAAAAGTTCTTATTCATATTATTATTATGCCATCATTTTATGTGTATCATGGCTACTTTTTTTAGTATTATATCTGGTAATCTGTGTTGCAATTTCTATGGAACAAAATACTTCCTATTATATGTGATGAATACTATAGCACTATTTAACTGAGTATTGTTTTACAAAGGAGTGGTGGGTGTCATTAACTAAAGTTCTTTAAAGAAAAAACAAAAGGCAGACATCTCTGAAATTAAATTTCAACACAGGTTTCCATCATAAAATCTCTGTGCTGCTACTGGGCTTTATATAGGCATTTATTGGAAGGACAACAAAACAATTCTGACTAAGGCCTAATGAGCATTGTCTGGCAGGAAAGGCATAGTACAGATGTATAAATCTCAGGCTTATTCTACTTACGACTTCCTGAGTTTAAATAAGTGACTTTATAGAGCAAATTGAGAAAGGGAGGGAAGATCATAAAAGCTCTGTGGATTTTGATGCTCATACAATATAAGTCCAGATTACACATTGTACTAAGCATCAACAATTTACATTGAAATCAATACTGGTATGAAAATCAGGACAGTGTTTGATCGATAAGAAACTTAAAGAGAATGGTCTGCAAAATGAAATGCCAGGTGATCTTGTGAGAAGACAGTGGGTTAAAGCAAAAGGATCTCTGAAGGGGTCCTCAGGGTATGACATCTTATTTCACAGTAATCTCTCACTGAGTGTCAGTCCTCAGATGTGTGTGCACTCTGTGTTTGCGCACAGCAGACCCATGCTGCAGATGTGACTGATGGCTGTCACAGCATTGCTGCCAACCCCTGTGGCAGCTCATGCCACACGCCACCATCCAGGCAGGCAGACTGGCTGTTGCACTCTTCCCTTGTGTGTGCAAGTGTAATAAACCAAACCTGCTTATAGCACAATCTGCAGTCATTTCTGGTACCTTGGTTTACTTTCTGTCAAGCCAAGTAACCCAGTCAGAGAAATTTACCAATACTTTTAACCCAGTCAGAGCATTTTATGAAGTTCAGTAAAATTCTGTTAAATATCTCACATTGGTTTTCATCCCATCAGTGTCAGTTCCTTTCTGGCTGTGGTTCTGGTTTGGGGTTCAGGACACTGTGCCATACAGGACCCAGATTCTTGTGCAATCTGAAAAGTCTGTGAAGATGATTTGAGTTCTGGCATCAGAATATTCCAATGTTCCATGTTGAATTTTTGGTACTTGCCTGTCCTCCATTGTCAACTGCGCTGCACCCTTGTCCTTTGGAATAATGTGTCAGATGGTTAATCCTTCACACATCAGTGGCTCTTATTACACCATACACTTTTTTTTCTCTTGATAAACACTAGTTGAAGACTAAACCTTATGTATTTTATACTATTAAGAGTATTACATAATTTTACAGAAGCAGGCACAGAGAAGTGACACAGACAATATTACTTTATTTGTTATTATAAGATTCCCTGTAGTGTGCTATTTATATTACAGAATAAGTTGTTCTCTTGCTCTGAAAACCTTACTGTCTTCTTGTAAAGTATCACAAGAGGCAAGATTATGAAAAAGTTTTTTAAAAAAGGCAGTGTAAGGTCTTAAAATTTTAGGAACTCGTGATTTGCACAACTCCTGCCTATTTCTCCATCATTGCTTTTGTGACTCAGTAGCAGAACTTGTAAAGAGTATATCCAAAACCATCACTGTATACAATGAACACAGAAATGCTCAATGTTTCTTACACATTAACAGTATCTGTTATTTACAGATGTATAAGAGGTATGTAAGCTATTTCTGTTCTGTTACCTTCTGCTGGGACCAAAAAATCCTAGTTTCCCTTGGCTGCATAAAGCCTCAAAGTGACAAATAAAGCGGCTCTTTCAACTATGCAGGCATAGTTTCACCCAGCCTTGTGACTTTGCCTTCAGAGGCAGCAGGGAACAGTTACTACAGAAGTTCTTAAAAAACTAACAGGGTATTATCCTCTACTGCATTTGTGCGCAGCAGCATAAGCCTTGGTGTATGCACAGAATGAAGGATTGGTACAGGCACCTTTCCTGTTACATGTTCATTCCTTTGGTACCTAGATATATTTATTTTTCAGTGTTTTCTTTAAAGTTTATTCAGTTACTTAGGAAGTTGTAGACGTTGAAAAACATGCATCTCAAGATAGTAAGTAGACGGATAGACTGCAGCTGGTTGGGAGTTCTGAGGATCTACATTTTTGCAGTTAGATGTATGGGTGCAGTTTGGTGGCTTTTAGTGTTTAAATCCTGTAGTTTATCCAGTCCAAAGTCAGTTAGCAATAAACAGTAGTTGACTCCAAACTTGACACTTTGCTTAATCATGAGAGGAAGATAACATCCGTTTGTGTTTGTCTGTGTTATTGTAAAGTTGGATCTGCTTGCTTTATGTATCTACTTGCGTTCATGGAAACAAGTGGCCACGTGAATTACAGCTAAACAGTGTCAGATCTCGCTCATATTTCTACCCTCAGCAGGAAGAACTCAGATCTGGTGCACAATGCCAGTGCAGAGCTCCAGTGGCAGGTCTCTGCTATACTGTAAGCACTTTACCAAAAGTTTTCACTAGAACTAGTGACAAAGACAGGTTCATAGAAGTGCAAATGTTAAAGGTAATTTTGTTTCCATTTAAGACACTGGTGCTTGAATAGTTATATACTTAAGGCCATGTATCAGCTAATTTTCTGTGTTTGTGTTTAGGAGAGTATTCTTACAATAGCTTTCAGACACCTTAGCTAGCTAAATACTGGAATTCTAACAAGTGCAAAAAGCAGGCAGAATTACTCAATTACTTAAATTGATTCTAAATGCCAAACAACGACAAAGTTGAAACAGTATTTAAGCCTTGAAGTAATACAGCACAGTTTTGTTATAACTCACACTGATTAGGAGGAGCTACTGTGTTTTGTGCTACTCAACATCCTGTGGTGGTTTTGGCTACAGTAGCAAATTTCAAGATGCAGCTAATATAAGAGTCCTCTTGTTCTGTGTTTTTAGCAGACTGTGTCTCCAGTCTAGAAATCACATTGCATGCAAACTAATCAAGAGAAACAACTTCTCAGTGTAGCAAGTAACAAAGAAAATAAAAGAAAGCTGAAATCCATTTGAAAAAAAAACCACAAAAATGTCTTTCCAAATGTTGAGGAAGATACAAAAGGTAATCACACACAAAGTCTCTCACTAAGAGAGGAATCCAGGTCATTTTACTAGAGCAATTGACAGTACTACCTATGTGGCTTGGCTTCACCCAGACCTGGATTCCACCTGTGTATTTTCATTGACCTTCTATTGATTTGTTGAAATTCAGCTTCACCTGTGTTGCTGATGCCAGTGAGTGGGACTGATATCTGATGTCAGGTTTTATTGTTTAAGAAAACTCAAAGTCTCCATGCATATGCTTATTTCTTTGCAAATATAGCCCCTCTGGAAACACATTATTTCCACAAACAGGTTTTCATGCTCATTCTGACCTTCTGAATTAGATACTTTGCAATTAAAGTACCAAGAAGGTGCTGAAGCAGAACATCATGTTGCTACCAGGTCCTGGAACAACTCCTGTAATCTGGCCATCTTGTACCATCATGGCGTGAAGCTGTAGCATTGCAGAGCTTTGTGACTGACAGCAGCCAGAACTGACTCATTTCCATGTAGATCTACAACTGTTTTTCATGTGCTTAAAAACAGTTCTCAGTATCATCTCACTGTATTATGAGTTTAATCCATCAAATAACATTTTCATTTGCTGCCATCCTTCATAAGTGACTGTCCTCTTTACATACCAGGGTCATTGTTCCTTGTCCCTCTTTACATACCAGGGTCATTGTTCCTTGTCCCTACTTGCAGAGGCAATGACTTTTCTCAAGCTTATGGCAGAGAGTGAAGTTTCATAGAAACAGGCAGTTGTTTTATGTGAAGATCTGAAAGATTACTGTTACTTAATGGGCTGTGAGAGTTGGTAAAAAAATTTGCTATTTACATAATTGATATTCACAAATATTTACAAAAATTTATATTCACACTCTGTTCCACTGGTGTGTCAGCTGTGCATAAAAATCTTACTAATACTGGAAAACTGAGAGTCTTCTCCAACACAACTTTTGGCAGCCTGCAGTGATGAAACTGGAAATCTGGTTTTCTACTGCAGCCATGGTGGAGATACAAATTTTGCTGATGAACCCATGTCAGCCTCTGTGCACCCAGACTTAGGCACTGAACTTAGAGCAGCTGCTTTACATCAGCCCGGTCTCCTCAGTGTCCGTACCACCTCAGTGACACAAAAAGCTTGTGCACCACAGCAGCAACTGTGAACATTTACAACATTACTCTACTTGTTCTTCAAAAAAATCAGGTAGCGATGGCTTCCTGTTCACATCCCAGCTGTGGCATCGCCAGTTGCTTTATTATTACCCACAGGTAATAATTGGTGTGTGGTGTCAGTGCACCCTTCTGAAATGTTTTCTGCTCGTTAGATAGAATTGTGCCTGCAGTTCAACATCAGTGACCCCTTGGAAATTTCAGTCTGCATGGTGGATAAAGGCAAATGATCATATTCTTCCATTGAGGCTGTTACTGAATTATGCTGGCAGCTCAGAATCAGTGACTTCACTTCTTTTTTGAAATTGCTGTTTAGGAAACCATAGATAACAGGGTTGACACAGGTAGAAGCCATAGCTACCAGGTGGCACAATGAGAAGATCAGGTTGTGGTGGCAAGGTGAAATGATTTTGTAATTCCAGTCCACGATGGTGTTGAAAACATGCAGTGGTAGCCAGCAAACAGCAAAAGCAGCAACCATGGATGCTAGCAAGATGTTTATCCTTCTCAGCTGGACTGCTCGGTTGCTGTACTCGCTCTTCTCAAACATGTCCTTTCTCTTCTGCAGGCGTAAGTAGATACGCAGGTAGCAAAGGATAATGAAGAACAGAGGCATGCAATATTGCAGGAGCAGTAAAGTGGTAGTGTAGATAAGTTTGTGCTGCTCAGAAGGCCACGAGTTGATACATATTGCCTTATCAGTGGAAAAATTCATGAAGTGTGAGAGCTGCTCATACAACTCATTAGACAAGACGGATGTGGTCAAAAAGGGTAGGGACATGAGACATGCTAAAGTCCAAATCACTCCGATTCCTAGGTAGGCTTGGGAGGTATTTGGCCTCCAGCCAGTCGGGTTTATGATGAGCTGGTGTCTTTCCAGAGCAATAAGGACAAGGGAAAGGATTGACACTGTCACAGTTGTGCACTGAGTGAAAGAGGTCATTTTGCACATGACTTCCCCAAATATCCAGTAGTCCATCATGGTGTAAACAACGGTGAAAGGCAGGCAGACAAGACACATAAACAAGTCTGAAATTATTAAGTTGGAAATTAGGATATTGGTGACATTTGCCTTTTCCTTCTGCCTGGCAATGACAGCAATCAGACAGATGTTTCCCACAATGCCCAGAACAGTTTCCAAGCTGTAAGAGGTGGCCAGAAAGACAGTAAGGTCAGTGATGTTCATGCACTGATTAGAAATGTTCATAGGAAAGCTTCGGCTTGAGCTCCAGTTCTTGTTGATCAGGAAATGAAAAACATCATTAACAGCCCTTGTCTTATTCATCTTGAATCCCAAAATATTTATCCAAAAGGGTGGTAGTCAAACACAGTCTGAGTCTTCTGGAGCCAGCCTAAAAGCGTTTTATCTGTTCTGTCTGGCTGTGGAAGGTCCGGGTATATCTGCAAAGAAAAGGAAAAGAAAAAATATGTTTAGTTATGCTGCAAGAAATTAGTCAAAAGGGTAAGGAGGGAGACAGGGAAGCAAATGCCAGGGATTTTGTGTATATTCTGCAGCTCCCTCTTACACAGTTTATTAGATCATAAAATGGAGCCCTTTGCTACACTGTGGTATGAACGTCTGTGCAACTCTATTGAATTATGACCATGTTTATTCATTGTGAGGTTGTCCCATGGATTTAAGAACATCTTAATTTCATTATTTCGTTCAGTGCAGTATCTTGAACATCACTAATGCAGTAGAGTGGTGATACAAGAAAACCAGATCAAAACCCACCCAGGGTAAAATTGTGTGCAATTCTGGTTTTGCAAGGTTCTGATCCAAAACTGGGCAGAGGACATTGTGAGGCTGCATTTACCTTCAGCTGTGCTAAATATCAATGTGAAAAGCAAGGCGTATTAGGTGCACAAAGCCAACATTAAAATACCTTCTGTGAAATGCATTTGTAATTGCAGCTAGAACTCATATTTGTGCAAGACAATCACCATGCAAAAATTCAGGCTCATTCTCTGGAGGGATATCATGGGAAAATTTGTAAAAAGTCTAAAATAATTCAAAATAATTTCAACATTTTCCAGCTTCTACACAGCTGTGATAGGTCATGGGAACTGCAGTCCAAATTTCTTGCTTCCTCATTCCAGATGAACTCCAGTGCCCACGAAGCATTGATATCTCCCCTAATTGTGACCATGACAGGGTTTATCAGAAATACAGTTCAGTTCCCTGATTTTGGCTTTAAGAAGCAGTGATTTTGATAGTGTCTTTTAATTCCATCTGGGAAGATTTTTATTTTGCTGCTTTTTTTTTTTTTTTTTTACAAATCTGTTGTAAAAGCATGTTCTATCTGCTAGATAGTGTTCCTGCACAGAGGTAGATAGGTCTGCTTCAAAGTCACTGCTGCAAGCCATGAGTTGGGACTTTCAGTAGGATTCAGGGAGTCAAACCCATGGAGTTAATCAGTGCTGTTTACTTTTGGAAATCTCAGTCACGGGACTGCCTCGACTCTCTCTTTGCTATGACTCCTGTGAGCCATAGCAAAGGCTACTTTATAATCCTGACCCTCGAGTCCAAATCCTCTGTGTCCAGGAATCAAAGAAAAAAAATCTGACTCTGCTGGGAGTTCTCATCAGGCCAGAGGCAGTTCCGTGCTGTTCAAGGGATTGTAGTATGAAAAGTAAACAAATACTCAGGGAATGACACTATTTAACCACTGTGTGACACTTTCATCAATGATTACATCTCACTCAAGTTTGTAGGATGGTGGAAAATGTCTGAGATTCAGAAAAAAACCAACTGATCATGGAATGAATACATAAGTAACATGGTATGCTGAGCTTATCACTTCAATGAGTAGCATTTATTGCTGAACAACTGCATGCCTAAAGATAACCAATACTGTACAAAAAGCTATCCTATCATTTTCTTTGCCTTGTCTTTCCCATTATTAATTTTATTATTTTCTAGAGAAAATAATTTCTATTTCTCAGGAACTAAAGAAAGCATTAGTGTGCAGTAAATAAAAGGATGCTTTGGGATCATTGTTCTGCTTGATCAGCAAAAATAAACAAATATAGTAAATTCTTTTGTATTTTGGTAGACCTGTTGATTTATCTAACTCTATCTTTCTTTATCTTTCTGTCATCTATCTGTATCCATCTGAGGCAGTCAAGACAGTCACACAAGCAAAACATAGTAGCTCTTTCTTGCTCAGGCTTTCATTTCCTCAGTAGTTTAAATCTTAACTAAAGAGGGGCAAAGAAAATTCTCCAAATTGAGGATATGGGCATGACTCCTTCTGTCCACTCATTTTTGTGTTGTTGCCTAGTCCATGTGAACAGACTGATACACTTTTTGGAAGAAAAAGAAGCAGCAATGGTAATGTATGGATTCCATGTTGACATATGAGGAGGGTATGGTGGTCTCTTTCAGTGCAAAAATGGATATAGAATGAAAAACCTTCAACCAGCCCCATAGTTTTTAATGATTGCTGGCCAGTGGAGATGCTGCAAGCAAAACAGGATGGGCAGCCTGCAATATTACTTTGTGCCAGTCAGAAGAGATAAGTCCTGGCATTTGGACAGGACAAACAGATTTTGCTGTAAACAAAACATGTGAGCTTTTCACTACAGTCCCAGCCTCATGTCCTTAGCTACAGTATCCTCAACAACAAACACATGGTTCTCTTTTGTTGCTTGAAAAATATGAAAATATGTGCAGTTATTACAAACATCTGTGTCCACAGAGTAAGCCCTCTCAAGGGTCCCAGACACTTTTGGACACACTGAAACAACAATTAGAACCAATAATGCTGAAGGGGAAAAAAAAGAAAGTGGTAGAGCCACCTGAAAAGCAGAAGCCAGATCCCACAGGTTTATGGAGCACATTTCCAAGAGAAATAGCCAAGACTGAGTGTGGCTGTGTGTTGGTCACTGATGGTAAGTGTGGTGGGGATGAAGAGCATCTCTGAAGGCTCTGCAATGTGTGTTGTTGGGTTAGGAGCTCCCTCTCTTTTAACACCTTGCATTCTGTGGTATCCCCCATCAGCTGAATGGCAGACACTTCTGGGTATTCAGTCTTATGGTACTGCCCAGAGGTAGATAAGGAATTATCACTCTTATATCACAGATAAGGGGACTGTGAGAGGGAGATGGGACATGAGTTGTGCAGTGTCTCAAGGGAAGCTGTGATGCACAATGAGGTGCTTTAAACCACCTGCCACCCTGATGTCTTGGGTAAAGTCAATGCATAGATCACCTATGTCTGTAGTGCTCTTTAACTCTTGTTCCAGCAACCATAATGTAAAAAGCAGTCCCAGGAAAACAGAAAAATAATTATTGCAGTGATACACTGCAATATACATGATGCATATAAAATTATGCATCCTATTATGGTATCCTTGGGTGGTGGATCCTCAGGGATAATCACTCCCAAGTGATGTGGTTGGCTTTCAAGGTGTTTGGTTGCCATTCAGTTTATTCTAAAACAAGAGCCAGTAAAAGCAGTGTGTGTGTATTCTGTTTAGACATTTGAATCAAAGGTGAGTTAATATAGCAAATCACCAGTGCAGTGGCAACAGGGGTGTTAGCTAGTCCCCTCATTGTATTGAAGGTTTGTTTATTACCCCAGAAAACATACCAATGAGATTATGATCTAAGAAAAAAACAGATTTTTTTCCCCAAAAGTGAAGCAATATTTACTTGGCTTGTAGGAGTAACAAGTATATCTCCTAAATCTGTTTGTTGAGGGAGAGAGATTTTTTGCTTGTTTTTTGCTCATTTGTCTTTAAAGAAGAAAGATGAATCCTGTTCAGTACTCTTAATGAATATTGGGAAAGAGTTCAGTAACAAAAACTCAGATGTTCATGAGAGTTTCTTCTCTAGTTAATGCAGCATGAGACTGCTTCTCTAAAAAGCAAGCGTCACAGAAGTCTGCATCAAATTAACAGGATACAGAAGGAAGAAGAGAATAAGGTTTCAGAATTAATCTTAGTGTAATTTCAGTTCCCCACATACATCTTTTGTAGACATTTATCACTCTTCTATTTGTGTTGGAAGCAAGGAAGAAGAGCAGGCAAAGTTTGAAGGGTTTGTCTTGATGAACAGCACAACCTTCTAAAGTAACAAATGTCACTCAGTTTGTCTCAAAAAAAAAGAAACCAAAATATCACTTGTCAGCTCAAAAGTTTTGCCCCAGGGCGTTATCCTGTGTTTCCCAGAAAAATTCCTCAAAGGAAAGGGAATTCTGCAGAAATGAGTCAGGGAAGAAAACAATACCCTCAGTGGGTTTCAAGGAGACTGCTAGACCATACGTGGCTTCAAGCAGTTAATGCATGTGTGCTCTTTTGAGACACCTCTGGACTCAAAGACATCCTATGAAAACCCCTATAAAAACTTTTCCTGGAGGCAGGATAAAGCAGGGGACTGCTACAGATGCTGGGCTCTATGTGCCCACTGGAAAAGAGTGGGTCATTTTCACAAAGCTGATCATGATCATCCACTGCCTGTAATCAAATAACAGTCCCCAAATTTGTGATGGACAGTGGAAGGCAATTTCCACATCAGACATTAGTCAAATAAAAAAACATGTTTGCAGTGTCTGGATTCATTATCTGGTACTTAGAAGCACTTGCTTATCTGTCCCAGAGCCTTACTAGTTGCTCAGACTTGACTATGGCTTTCAGTCCATAAGACATTCTGAGAGAAGCAAATTCTAAAGACATGTAGTGATTGTATCACTTATTTAAAGAGTTACAGCAATTACTGGGAATAAAGCTGCCTGTTGTCTGCTAGGAAAAAATTAAAAAGGAGCAAAGGAAAGGTTCAACAGAATGCCAGAATTTATATTACAGATATTAATTGAGGTAGTGGGGACTGACTGACAGTGGTATCCCCTTTTGGCTGCCAATAACATCATCCCAATAAAGCAGATTTGGCCTGTTTAGCCTTACATACTAAAGAAAAGTTAAAAATCACTTGGCTATTATTACAGCTTCCCAGGAAAGCAACACTTAACTAGAAGAGGAAACATGTCACTGAGTTTGCACAGACATCCCACAACAGTGTTTAATCCATAAGGGATCCAGTACAGTGAAAGTTAATAATGGACTCTTCACCTCTTTTTAGCTTTGTATTGCAAAAATATTGGGAGAAACTATCTTAGGTCATTGAAAAAGCTATACAGGATAAAAATTACTAGAACCTGCATAACTAGGGTATAGAAAAACTTGTGTATATTAACATGTTACAAGTCTATAACATAAGGGGTGGCATAAATATCAAGGAAAGGGAATTCTTTCTCTCCCTCTCACATCTTCATGTTTTCTGAGGGAAACCTTTCGGAGCTTATTAAATTCTGCTATGAGTTTATCTTCTCTGATCCTATAGAAAGCAGGGAAGTTTTACAAAAGCTTTTAGTCCAACTTTTTATTTTCTGGTTAAATTCGTAACAACCTTACCAAAGATATGGGGCCAGCTCACAAAGGTAAAATGTGAATAGAAAATCAGCAGACTGGAGAATGGTAGTTAGTCCCTGATTTCTTAAGAGTAATGGCCTTTGTGACATGTTTGCTACCCAAGAGAAAAAAAAAAATACATTTTTGCAAAAGTGATCTTTACAAAAGGAAGTGGTGAATCTGTAAAACATTGCAATGGGCACCTTAGCAGACAGTCAGTCAGGATACCTGGAGAGTGATGTGTTGTATCCTGTCTGAAACTGCATTGGTTGTGTGAGGACTAAGAAGTCTCAGGGACTAGGAGATAAGAAGTGTTTTCCAGCGATCAGAGGCACCCAGGAAGGTTCTTTCTGTCACACCACAGGGTGGCAGGGAGCACACTGAACTGCAAAGGCCCTCAAGAAGCTGCCATCTCCCTCTTGCACCCCAAAAGGTTGCAAAGCTTTGTTCAGTAGATACAAGAGTTGGGCCTTTCATGACAAGTCAAACAGTCTTCATTAATCAAACACAGTCACCTGTTTTTATAACAATAACAGGTGATAACTTTAATAAAGAGATGTGAGCGCTTGACTATCTGAAATAGAAAATTTAGAAAATTCTTACCAGTTACTGATGGAGAGAATCGCTGCTTTTGGTGGCATCTCTGTTCTGGAAGAAAGCAGAAATGTAGGAGTGAAGACAGACCTTTTGTGCCCTTGCAGTCCAGGAGAGAAGCTGTGCTGATTGTTTCTGTAGGTAATTTGGATGGCATCTCTCTCCCTCTCCCCCTCTCTATCCCGCCCTCTGTCCTTCCCTCCCTTCAACTTAGCCAATGAATTCTGCCTTATGATTATGGTCTGACTTTGAAGTTCTGGCTCCCTCTGCTGTTGTATAAATATACAAATTCTAGGGATACTTGGAAGGAATAACAACTTTAGAAAAGAGCTGTGAAGTATCTGATGCACAGCATGCCCCCATGCTGCACGAGTGTGATCTCAAATGAAAACATAGAAAAATACAGACATAGAACCTAATCCTGTTCTCTTTGCTTAGGCAAGATTTCTGTAGGGCTTCAAAGAGAATTTTGCCTCATACCTAGGAGGCCAGTACCAGTTTTCTCAGATTTTCCATTCCATCACAGGCAGATGTTGAAATTTTCTTTTAGAAGGGCACACACTAAAGTCCTTAGATTGTGAATGGGGAAGAGACACGCTGTTACTCAGGAAAAGAACTCAGAAATGAAAGAGCACTGAGAAAGGTGGAAATAAAGGGGGGAAAGGGGTTTGCAGAAGTGCCAGATTTCTGTGGGTTTTTTTTCCCAGCTCTTTCTCATCAAAAACCAAGGTAGAAATCAGAGTTGCAAATTTTTATCTTGCACTGGGAAAATGCACAAACAGAATATTTCCAACAGCTATACCAGAATAACCTAATTTTGGTCTTTATATAAAAATGGTTTTAAGCTATGGTCAGCTACATAATTAGTCCAGTGGCTAATGCTGTCCTGGAGCCTTTCTTAAGTTGTGATAAGCAGTGGTAGCAAAAAGGTATTTTTATTTGCAGGCATGTAGTATGTTAACAGAAATAAAATGTTTCAATATCAAAATAAGTGCAAGCTCATGTGAACTAAACTAAAAGTGAAAACAGTTTTTCATTTATACTGTACTTTTTCTTTCATTTTTTCTGTTAACAGCTATTACAGATGTGATCATTTACTTCAAAAGCTTAGCAGACCGCTTTCATCATTAGAGAAATAAGCAAAGTAGAAGTAGGGATATAGGGTATTTTGGCATTTCTCATGTCTTATGGTGCAGAGAAGCCTAGAACTGGAATATACATAATAAATGGTGTAAGCTGGACAGTTTTCCACAGTTAATGATTTTTAAATCAGGGGCTGCTTGAGCTGCTTCTTATTTTGTGTTGCTTTTTTGTTTTTCAGCCTCCTTTTCAGAGGCTTTATTTACCAATTACTTTGAACCAGCACCCCATATCCCAACATTTCCCCTTCACCCAGGCACCCAGAAGGAGATGAGCTTTCCGATCTGGTGATGGAAAAGGACATGCAGGCTGTGCTCGGCATGAGAAAGCACCAGCCCACACAGATTTTGAGCTTCTGGCCAGCTTTGCAGGAAGTAGAAGATTCTTCCTATCTTACTGGAGACAGAGAAGCTGAAATTATTTATTTGGCTGGCTTGTACCCTTCTGTTTCTTCCTTAATTTATTTATCGTATGTTTATTTGTACTGCTGTTCAAAGCATTAAAGAAAGGGGAGGAAAACCATTAAGAAACAGACAGGCCTTTTCCTGAGGGATATTTGGATTTGTGAAGCTGTTCTTCTGTTCCCCTCAGCTGCAGCATTCCTTAGCCAGCCTTGCCTCCACATTTTCCAAACATTTAAAGATATATTGAACCACTTTTATTCTCTCAATTCAGACGTTTGGGCAGAGCTTGCAAGCTAGCAAATAAACATCTGCTCTCTTCTTAAAGTCAGTAGAGAACAGCTGTATCACAGTTCCTGAAACACTGCTTAGGGCACTGCTGCCCAGGGATCAGGAAATTACTTAGCCATCAGTATCTTGCTATGTCATCTGGGACTTGACAGATTTTTAGGATAAACTTCTCTAGCCAGGTCCTGGCCATTTTGGTGAGGTGAATGGGGCTGCATTAGTGTCCTGTTACACACATGTTCTTTCCACATCGTATCCAAACTGCAGGATGAAAATGCTCACTATTCGTAAGCTGATGTGGAAGCAGCACTTGGGTCATTCCAACCCTGCAGACATTCATGGATCTGGGACTTACATGCATCAGCAGCCACCAAGTGCAAGACAAGAAGTGCAGTGGGGCTGGAGCTGCCAAGCAGCAGCTGTCCAGACTGCAGCATAGAGGGAACAATACTGCAGTTACCCTGGAGTGACAATAGCAGCAGCAAGACAAAGATGCCAATGCAAATTTCTTCAGTGGGTCTGGGTTCAACACCTAGCTAAAAAGGGTTCTGGTACTTGAGCTGGCTGGTTTGTGTCTGGCCACGGTTCACTTCCCAGTGGGAACTACTGAATAGTCTGGAGAGAGTCTCTGTGAAGATCCCAGCCCATTAAGACTTGAGAAATGAACAAGAATATTTGTATGATGATGCATAATAATGGAAATTCCGCATTGGGAAGCAGTGTGGAAGTACTGTAGTCCCAACTATTGCTAGGTTAAGTGCTGTCAATGGACCAGTCCCATTTGTTGTTAATAGGGAATGGGGTAAAGAAACTGTAGCTGGCATGGCATGGGGCTGTTCTAGTTCCCAGAGAGCAATAAGAGGCCTTGTTCCCATTCTCCACCCACAGCACGTGCTCCTGTTATGAGAAGGCACTGGAGAATTGTCCTGCTTGCTCTGCAGCTGGTGACAAAAAGAGTTGGACTCCATGGAGACAACACGTTTCAAGGGGTACAGGTGCATGAAGAAATAGTCCTCTCTGCTCTGGCCAAATAACTCCCTCCTGCAAGTGGTCGTGGTGACAGCAAGGCCTCTACCAACCAACACTGGGTGTAACTGAGCATTTCCCTGCAGTGACAGGATTGTCACAGTAGTGGAATTAGAGCTGCACTCTGGATGCTTTGAGGGTCTCCTCAGCATTCCTGCATCAGATCTCCAGCCATATCAGCCTTCCTTGATGGAGCCCTGATACTCTGTCTCCTTCTTTCCTCTGAGCATGAAATTTCAGAGGCCAATTCTGCTACAGTACATTTAGCAAATCTAATTGTGTTCCAGCATCTGGAGTCCTGCTCTCTCTGGCACTGCTAAACAGTGAGCAAACAATATCCATAAAGAATAGTACTAGGCACTTGATGATAAAAGCATGTGGAGAAAATGTACCATGGAACAGTACATAGTTCAGGTGTATGCTAAGTTTATCAGGGCTACATGGCATCCTTGTAGATATTTCACAGAAGTTTGGTTTGGCTTCATTTTGTGCGAATCTCTACCTCTTTCTGAAGCAGAATTGCTATTTCAACCACTATCAGCCATCCCCAATTTATTAATAACCTTCATTCCATGGGGGGAGCTATGAAACTGATCTATCTTCACAGGAATTTTTCTGAAGTGCTTAAATGATGTTCAGAAAATTAGGCCTGTTACTCAGGGGTCCCTAGACAGGCCCTTATAAATGAATCTAGCATTTAGGAAGCAGATAGCGTAACCTCTTGTATATATATCTGTATCTACACCTACCCCCATAGATATAGATACACAAATGTATATATATATATATATGTATATATAACTGAATCAATCCCCTGATTCATCCTCCTCTAGTAGAGAAGTGAGGACCCCTCTGATGTCTGTTCCTCCCAGACAGGTCATCGCCAGATGCAGGGATGTCCATGGCATTGGTCCCAAGAAGACACAGGGGAATATCATCAAAGAGAGCTGCTTTTTGTTCTAACTGACCCTAAACCCCAAAAATATTCCAGAAGATAAAATTTATTTCTCATTTTATCTGCTTTCTGGAATCACCTTATTTACTGCCATAGATGAGTTTTTTCTGATAATTGGTTTTCCTTATTATGTGCAGGTTTTCTGCTTGTATGTTCTCAGCACCACACTTTAAATAGACCATGTGATTGTGGTTTTCTACAGCAGATATTGAAAGAAGTTGATGTTTGCATCAAATGAAATATTTAATTGTAATACACTTCAGGAAGGTAGAGGAAAGGCAGATGAGTAAAAGCACTATGACGTCAGTGTTGAATAAACTGAACACACTCAAATTATTTTTCTAGGCCTTTTAAGCTGTACAGCACTCTTTTTATAATTGCTCTTAATATTGTATAAATAGATTTTATAGGATATTTCTCATATTAACTACTTTTATGGACTTTGCACCAGGCACAGTGTAATGCCTGAAGTCTACAGGCTAAACATGATTTATAGTCTAGGTTTCCTATAAAAACAGCTTTCATGGGGTTGTTTGTCAGTGGACTTTGATCCAAACAAGATTATTGCAGGAAATTCTACCCTGGTATGGAAGGCTACAGAGCTATTTATATGGCACTTCTTTGCAGTATGTTGGACTCTCAGGCATGGGATTGCCATTTTTGTAATATACCAGTCATCTCCTGGAGAATATGTTCCTTGTGCATCTGCATTAATGGATTGACCTACACAAGGCACCAAGGTGAGGGGAGGCTTTCAAGGGGCTGTTTTTCTCGTTTGTTTCATCCCATTCTTCTAGCACACAATGTCAATAAGTGTAATAGCATAATGAGTCTGTGTGTCCGGCAACAACTTATATAATACCTGTTACTTTAAAAGCTAGATGATTTCCAAATCAATAATTAGATTTACAAACATTTATAGACACCATGAATTCTTCTGTTTTCAAGGAGACCACTCAGTGACTACAGTGATTTGATGTATGTGAAAATGTATTTAACTCTGGATCCCAACAGGAAAAAAGCCTGTGATAAAGTTTGGTTACAAATGTGTGTAAGACAAACCACCTAGCATCAGAAATGAGATAGATATGGCACAATTAGAGCTGTGAAAGACACAAAGCAAACTCATTTCTCTTGAAGCCATACTGCTTGCTGCTTTCCTCTATAGGAGAGATCCAGAGCGTATTCAGCTTCTGGGGTAGGTGTGAGAGGAGAAATACATCCTGTGGTCTTATCCAACTCCATTGTAGACTTTGCAACTTATCTCAGGATTAGTCTTCTTCACCACTCGGATGGAACAGCTCTTCTTGTGGAATAGGCCAATACAGTTCACCCTATCGTACTTCTTGGGGACTACAACCCTGTCATTGAGAAAGGCAAAGAGAAAATCAGCAGCTGAGGCACGGTTTGACAAGGATACTCACTGAGCTACAGCCATCCTGAAGCAGCCATGGATTGACTTGGCCTGTGGATGTACATAACAAGTACTGTGGGTTATGATAGGAGGAATACAGAGCCCAGATTGTGGCTGTTAACAGATGAAGTGATTTCCCAATGTTTCTCTTGTTTAAATGCAGTTATCACTGGTCATTCTGTTGGGGATTAGTATAAATTCCCCCACAAAGGGAAAATACGGATTAATTCTGTCTTCCCCATTCAAACTAAAACTTTCTTGATAATAAAAACAATTTACAGAATGCTGAATTATCTCAGCATGAATGACTCCCAGCTGCGCCTCTTCTCAGCACAGGCCAACTCCCTCCACTTATGGCTGAGAAAAGCTGGGAGTATTTCCCTCCAAAAGTTCCTTGGATTGTAGTCTTCCTCACTTTTATGGGACTCTTTCCCCCTCCCCTTAAAAGAAGGATTTTTCTAGTCTTCTGGCAAGATAATAATATCATATCACTATTCAGGAAGACACAGCTCTCCTTGATGAGTCACTGCCATCCATAGGCAGAAACACACAAGAAAGCAAATTATCAGCATGTGTGTCCTGTTTTGATAAGGAGGAAATGTGGACTCCTGACAGAATGGCAAGGATGTTAGAATATCTGAGTAGATGCTTGCAGGCAGGTCAGTGGTTTGGTGCAGAGCTACAGAAGCCCACAGGTTCATGTTTGTGGGGTGTTTAAGTATCTGGAGACAAGCTGGTGAATAGACAGAGCAAGAAAACAGAGGCTAAAGGGAACCACACGCCCAGTTACTGTCTGAATCAAAAGAAGGACTAGGTGAGAGCAAGAGCTGTATGCTGGGAACACCCTGTGTTTCATTATGTTTCTTACCCAAAAAGTCTGTGTGTTGACTGATTATTCTGCTGGTCATGATTAGAGCTAACTGGGAAACAGGAAAAGGAGTTTTGCTCTCATGAGTACATTTCAGTACATGCTTTCAGTGAGGTTTTTTTAAGTCTGAATATTTCAATCAGTTTCTGAATAAACAAACAATAATTTGGGTAAACTTACAGGCTGCAGCAAGTCATTGCACCCATCCTACACCTGCACTGGAAACAATCTTCATTCTTCCATACCGCACCAAAAACATAGAGGTTTCTGTCTGAAAGGCACCCTGAATGTACACACCAGAAAATAATAGTCAATAAATCAATAGATGTAGACCACTCTCTCATGTTTGTGGAAATCAAAGCACTGATTTCTGTAGAATCACACCAGGAAAGAGCCTAACCCTGTGCTTTGCCCCAAAGTTACCCTGTCTTTGCTCCTGTGGTGTGCATGATCAAATATTGCAACCACATACCAGACGCATGTTATTCTGCTGTAGCAATGGATCTGAAAAACACCTTAGCTTATGGCTACAGGAGGATATTTCTGCCCTTTTGTATATTCAACACACAGGTTTTCATTTTATTTTCTCATTCTGTCCACCTCCTCAGTTTGTACAATACTTCAACTTGCACTACTAAACACAACTTAAACAACAGCTGTGTTGTCTTTGACTTTAGTGTCAGGTGCCCCCTTCAGATTAATCAATGCTGCTTAAAAGTACATGGGTTTTTGCCACGTAGGCAAGTACCTCAGTCATACATCAGCCCAGAGTGTAATTACTGAATCTCTCAGTCCAGAGATACCTCTGGGTGGGTGATTCCTGAGTAAGCAGCTGTTTGGGTCATTTCTCAGCAAAGATCATGTTATGCTATTCCAACATTTCTAAGAAAAAAAACCCTTTGAATCTTTGAATTAATGTTTCAGGGATGTCTAATATATTTGTCATTCTTACCATATTTTCTGGCTGGTCTAAGGTAACAGCGAGCAGGAACACACAGAGTTCTTGAGAAGAGAAGGATCAAGCAAAAAAAAAGCAAGAATTTCTAGAAAGAAAGCAACAAAATTTTTTTATAATTAAGGGGTTTTCTTTCAAAGATCTAGCACAGAGTCATGAATCAGTCCTACTATTCCAAATAAAATCAAATATAAAAATACTTCCAGTGTAAAAATATTACACATGCACACACACAAAACTGATAACTTACCATACTTGCATGGGCTGCTCACATATAATAATGAGGAGTATGTCTATTTATATACACTGAGGAAACAATGGTCAGTGCAAAGGGAGGCAACATAAATGTGCTCCCAATGGACGCTCTAACCTGTTCCGATCATCCATCAGAAGGTGGCACCTCAAAAAGTCTTGCAAAGGCTCCTCCTGTGCACTGGCATACTTTGGCATCTTGTACTCCATTGTGCTGGTGTAAATCTGAAGAAACTCCAGCAGATACTGGCTGCTGTGCATCAGCACTGGTGTCAGTGGAGAAACCTGACCACCAGAAAGCAGTGCCTCCAGAGCTGGCAGGCCATCAAGGACCAGGACACTATTGTTCAACTGACCTGCTGCGAGGAGGTACAGGACAGGTCATTCATACAGTGCAGTAGCGTGGAAAGTCCACTGTTCTCAGCCTAATTTATTACATTTTCAATTATTTAAAACACATTATGTCCATATTTAGCAGGAACTAGCTGTAGTTATGTATCTCTCAGATGTTGAAGCAAAGCCAGGCCTGGGGACTAGAGGCAGATCAGCATGACCAAGTAGCACCTTTTTGACAGCAAAAATGAGATGAGATGTGTGTTGTCTCAGTCCAGAAGAAATGCTGAGGACTGAGGAAGGCAAAGAAAGAAAAAATTCCAGTTTTATTTCACTGTATGAATGTCCTGCCTCAAACACAGCTGGAATCAGACGCCAAAGGCAGTGTTGTTTCTGCAACAGTAAAATGAGGATGTTTCTTCAATACATATCTTACCATGGACATCCAGGTCTTTGTGACATTAGACTGTTAAAACACAGTATGTGAGGCTGCCTCTCAGAACCAGCCAGAAAAATTAGCACATATCCCTGTGGCTACATTAGGGCTGCAGGGATTCAAGGCTTTCTGAACTGGAGCATAGGCATAACAAGTTTCAAAAGTTGCCAGAGCATTCCCAGCCTAATGAGTTGCATTATTTCCATTAGCGTTGCTCTTTTAGTGCACCTGGCTTTAATTAGGCCCTTGATTGGTATGACTGAACTCGTTAGCTTCCACTGATTGACAAACAGCAAGAGGAAACAAAGCTGCACTGAAAGTGGTTTTGGGACAGAAGGGGAAATGGCAGAACAAGTGTGTTCTCCTCAGGGATTTGGAGTCAGGTAAGAGTTGTGGAGGATCTGAATGATTCTTTATTTGTTTGCATGAACTTAGCAAGATACTTTGGAGCTTCTGTTGTACTTTGCTTTTAGTTTTGCAGTACAGCTGTCAAGTTTTGTGTTACCCTTATGATTTTGGTAGATCATGCTCTCTGTTTGCAGCTCTGCAGCAGGAAACAGTTGTGGTGTCTAATGAAGTGCTTTGAGGAAATACTCTTTTTCTGGTAGTCTTTAAATAAATTAATTTCTCTTTGACAGGAATTATCTGCTCAAAGTAACTTGTTAGCAAAGGCAACAAGGTGAAAACATAACAAAGCTCTTATACTACTGTGAATTTGGTTTTATTTTAATTGAAACCGATTGATTAGGGTCTAGTATAGCAAGAGGCCAGACCCGCTTCTTCTCTGTCCCTGCAATAATTCTTGACAAATCTTGTGCTGTGTCTTGAAGAAAAATAAGTGTTGCAATGGATAATATCTCCAATACGAATATAGTTGCACAAAATGTAATAAGCAATTCTGACTTGAAGAACATGATGGATTCCAAATTATTCTCTCACGTAAAATTATTTTTAATTAGTTATCCTTCTCTCCTTGAAGAGAAATAACAGTATTAATAACTTTCATATAATTTTTGCTCTTTCTCAGATAGGCCAATAAAATTATATGTATAAAATATACACATAAAATAGGAAACTGAAGTGTGACTGAGGCTATTGCTTCCAGAGGTGCCTGTTAGCTCTACATCCTGAAACTGAAGTGTATATTAAAGTGTTCTGTGTGCACTCTGTCCTAAAAAAAAAAAAAAAAAGGCAGCTTAAAGCATCTTGGATGAATTGAGAATAAAATCCCCAAATGCTTATGGAAGCCTGAAACATTGAATGAATTGTCTGTGGGATCTGGAGCAGAAAATAGGCTGAACCTGACTCTGCTGACTCTGTTCATCTTCTTTCTGACTTGCTTGGACATTTCCTCTTGAGACAAACAAGGTTTTCCATGTCAAAAGATTAAAACGAGGAGAGAGGATTGTCTGTTGCGTAGTTGTAAATGAAGTTGTCTTCTGGGGCTGGAATGTTAAGCACAGATCCCCTCTTAAGGGAAGGATGAGTTCTCTCAGCCTAGGTGACAGCTGGGAAGGCTGAGACACGGTGCCTGTGCCGGTTTGCTGCTTTCCCTCTGTACCTTCTCCCTGGGGCTCTGTTGTGCTGGAAGTGCTCAAAGCCCAGTTCTAGACACACTGACTTAGGTCAAACAACTTCCTTTCCTGGCTTGTGGGGGAACAGCAACAGTTAATGTGCCTCCCCTGCTGAGTTCTGTGAAGCAATGAGAGGAACACCCAGCACCTCTTTTCCCTGTTTGTCTCGCTCCTGCATCTGTCAGGGCAGTTGCCAGAGTAAACTGGTCCAGTCATGCAGTGGTTTGGCTAAAACAGGGACTCAGAGCCCAGCCAAAGAGGCAATTCTGCCCTGGGAAGATTTTGACAGTTAGAAGTATCCTGTGTTTTCTGAGGAGAGGCCTGGAGCTGGAGGGACTGGGCTCTGTGATTCCCCCATAAATCAGAGGAGTGGTGAGATGGTGACTTCATGTCACCAAAGCTGTGACTAGGGTCAGCTTTATAATTTTATTACAACTTGCCCACATTGAAAACACTTTTTCAGAAGACTAGTGGCTTTATACATGATCTGCTGGATGTCTATTGCTTTACCCTGTGTTTCAAAACTGCATCAATGTGTTGCTTAATTACTAAGCACTATGGTGGGCCTCAAAATTAGGTTAAAGCACAAAAATAAATCTGACCTGAATTCAAAATGGTTCATGTCAATCTGTTTTAGAGAAGTTAATAAGGGAAACTGATATTCCTGCTGGCTCTGACAACTGGCTGACTCCATTTTTACCTAAACTCATGGGAGTGAATCATTAGGAGCACCCTACACCTAATGCTTGTGCAGCTCTTGGGAAATCAAATGAAATTTAGTATTTTCCCTAAAAGTACTATCTGAGTGACATGGCTTTTTTCAGAGAAAAGAGGGTTTGCTGCTTGTTAGGGGTGCTGCAGCAGCAGTCTGGCCACCACTTGTGCTGGGTGATACTGTCTTCCCTCTGTGCAAAGGATTCAAGATTGACTTCCTGATGCTTTCACATTATGCAAAAAGCACAATGCAGTTTATCAGCAGTCCTTAACGGAGATCTACTCGAAGCATTGGCTGTGCAAAAGCACTAAAGCTTTGGAGAAGTGTGAAGAGCATGGGTCAGTGCTTAAGACCTCCTGCAATAAATAAAATGTGAAAACAGAATTTTGAGTACGGGGAAGAAGGTTAAAGTAACCCAGGCTTGCTGTGTGTTTTAGATTGGTCATATGACTTGTGTGTTCTACAGCTTCATGTATATACCTGTCATAAAGCAAATAAATTCCAATCAGTTTCACCCTTAAATAAACCCCTGCTTGAGCCAAGGAAACATGCACACATTAGATTCTAACAGAAACTTTCAGGCTTTGAAAAGGTGCTAATGCAAACTTTCCTGCATACCAACAGAAGAGTTAACTAAGAGCAAAGTGAACAAGCAAAATTCTCGTTAATTGAATTTATCTGTGATTTTAAAATTGGCATAGAGCAGAACGTGAACTGAAAATCTATGGCTTCTTTGGTATGCATAATGTAAATGGGATATGTGCTTTCCTTGTTTAAGTTAGATTTTCATTTTAAGATTGGGGCAAAATCTTATTGAACACAAAACATGAATGGGTACAAAGCTATTAAGCTTCAGGTGATAAGCATTGTTTAATAGGAAAACTTGCATCAGATTTATATGTGTTTTCTAGTGTTTGATTTAAAAGCTTTGGTAGGCTAAGCACTAGATTTCATTTCTAGGACAAGAAGACCTTTCCAATATTTAAAAGATTTGCCTTAAAAAGACTTACTGGAAGAGGAGGACCAGCTATCCAAAACTGCCTCTCCTTCTAGCAGGAAAGCTGTGCACTTTCAGGAGATGAAAGGGAAATTTGGGGCAAGAGAGCACACAACCTGTTCTGTTCTGCCTGGGATTTGCCCCTCAAGGTTCTGCAGAGCCTCCTAAACCTTTAATCTCACAGGATAGTGAAGGAAACTTTCCTGTGAGTATTTTCTTTCCACTATGTGAATCTAGTGGTGTTATGATCTAAAAGTTTTGAGGCTGGGGGATGTATTCTTTGTATGGGACTGTAGCTGTGAATGCTGAAGTAGAGAAATACCAAGGAAAAACATAACTTGGCAAAAGTGGGAAGTTCAAAGCAGAGTTTTGTATGCTCTGTTTCTGTTTTTTCCAGATTTGAGGGCTTTGTTGTCTTCCCAAAGCTAGACTCCTTGCTACAGAAGGGATCCAGGTCCCTGCTGTGCTTCTGGTGCTCCAAAACTAGGTGCAATAGATAAAATCATCTGTTTCCATGTTGAAACTTGGAGCAGACAAGAAGAGAGCAGAGTGCTCTGTGAGGTGTTTTGGGTTAGGCAGGACATGAACCTTTTCTATTTTGTCATAGCAAGCAGGGTAGATCCACATCTAAGAGTACTTGGCAGATGGTGGAGAAAGGTGCTTGGGTGGATTTAAAATGGGATTAAATAGCTCTGGATTATGTCGGAGTGTTGCTTCAGGCTGGCTTTTCTGGAATTTGGGTGCATATGCCTAGTCAACCTTAATAAAGGAAAGTAAATCTTTAGTCACAACTTACTTATGTCTTGATGTTCTCTATCGACTTACCTTACAACTGCACCTGGAAGTCTGTTGCAGACAGAACGACGTCTAAAGAATGGTTTGGATTGGAAAGGACCTTTAGAGATCATCTAGTCCAACCCTCCTGAGAAGAGCAGGGACACCTTCCACTAAACCAGGTTCTCAAAGCCAAGGTTGTCCAACCTGGCCTAAAACACTCCCAAGGATGGTGCACCTGCAAGTTCTCTGAGCAACCTGCTCCAGTGTCTCACTATCCTCATATTAAAGAATTTCTCCCTTGTGTTTAATCTGAATATAGCCTCTTTTATTTTAAAACCTTCACCCCTTGACTTATCACTGCCTTCTCTACTAAAACATCTCTCTCTAGCAATACTGTTCCCCTTTCTGTGTCACCTCCTTTGGTGAAAATTGGAAAGAGCAACCCTACAGTATCAATGCACCAGGGTGGAGTAGTTTCTCAGAAATTATTTTCAAGTCCTCTAGCCTCAGCCCTGAAGTGCTGGAGTTTGTGCTAGGCATGGAGTCATTAGAAGATGCCTTCAATTATACTTTATCTTAGAACAGGCTTGCAAAGGGTAGTAAACAGGTTCACTGCCCAGCTGCAGTGGGGACCGTGTGTCCCAGCAATGTCACTGAATGTGGATACAATCACAGGGCAGCAAGGATTCAAAGGAACCACTGGAGTTCATCTGGTGAATCATGAAGTTAAAGCCAGTACAAGCTGAGGTTTGCCTTTACCCTGCAGACAGCAGGACTGGGCACTGCTCATGAGGTATATGCTCATTCTGTAATTTGAAGCTATGAGCTATGGAAGCATTGACACACTTACTGTTGTGGAGAAATAGAACTTGGAGATGTAGGATGCTCATAGTCATGTGTGGAAATTGAATAAGTGTGCTATAAAGATTATGAAGCTGTGCCTCAAAGGAGAGCTTAGACTGGCAAGCGTTTCCCTCTCAGTTACTGTTTGTGAATTTACTGAGCTGCTTCCCTCTCTGAGCCCAGTCACTCCATGCAGCCACAATGCTGCCCATAGCCCAATTAAAAACTTTCATTTTTAAAGGGTTAATCTGAATAAAGGGTGAGCCCAGTCACTCCATGCAGCCACAATGCTGCCCATAGCCCAATTAAAAACTTTTTAAAGGGTTAATCTGAATAAAGGACCCTTTCTTTCAGTCAGAGCTCAGGCTGATGGTTTGGTCTATGATCTCAGGGAAGATGGAAGAATAGTACTGGGTTACAGTGGGTAGCTGGTAGACCTTGCAGTCCATAGGTTGGTCTCCAGGAAGCCTTAGAGGACAAAAGCTAATAATGTAAGACATTGTCATAGAAAAGAGAGCATTCAGAAAGATTTTAAAGCAGCTTTTCATTTTTTCCCATGGTTTTTGGAATTTTAATTCTTTTGGTTTTCATCCTTAAAAAAGAAAATAAATCACATGAATTTCTGATGCTTTATTTGATTTTATATTAGCTTTAAGATACAAGTGTGCACAGATTACAGAACATGCTCCTTGGCACTGAAACATGACCAGAGAAGAAAACTCATTAGCAGCTACCGAGGATGGTTTAAAATGTCACCTTTAATGTCTGGCCTCAAGGAAGGAACAGGTCAGTTCTTTTTTCATGGTGAAGCATAAGGCAGAGAAACCAACAGAGATTTTTGTGAGTAGATACTCAGTTTCATTATGTGTTGGGTTTTATGAGTAGATTTCACTTAACAGTTGCATTTTTAATGTTTTTGAATTTGTGAGAGAACCATCAGAACAATAAAAGGAAATATTCCCCCAATCCACCATTCTTCTGTTACCCCACCCATGAATGGACAGGGCATTCTTTTGAGTGATCATCTTTCTCCACTACTTTATAAGAGCAAGTCTCCTTGTCAAAAATGCTTTCACATTTCTCTTCATCATAGTCGACTGGTCTCATATAGCTGTGGTTGGAAAAAGAAAAAGAGGTGATGAGACCAAGAAATAAGCAGCTTCCACTTCAGGTGGCATCTGCACCTTTGATAAGAAGAGGCTATACTGAGAAGGCTTTTGGTAGCAGAAAAGGAAACGTGCACAAAGGTCCTAGCTCAAATGTTACTTAGCCTGCTGTGTAAGCAGGATGAAGGGAGAGTTGTAGTTTTTCTGGTCTGATTTACACCCAAGGGATGTTTGTTGTGCTTCTTTGCTATTCCAATATCACTGCTTCTTCTCTTCATCCATGGTATGGAACTAATATTGCATGAGTGGTTGGGTATCACTATGGCAAAAATTACAGCCAAGGTATCTTGAGCTGCTTCTCAGAGAAAAGTGAGGCAATGTGTGGCTTTGGGAAGATCTGGACTAGGATCAATAGAAATTTCTTAGTGTGTTCTCTCTTGAATCAATAACTTGCCTGATGATTTAGCCCTGAGAAGAATTAAATTCTCTTTTTATTTTAAATCAAGAATTATTTGTTAAATACAATCTTTATTTTTCAGAGGAATTTCTTGCATGTTCACTGAGGATAGTGTTGCATTAATGCATAACTTTATCATAGGAAGTGAGTGGGAGAAGGATTATTGTTATTTCTCAGGAACTCCTGGGAGAAGGGAAGTGGGTTGTGCTGTATCACAGCAGCAGAGGACAAACCCCACTGCTGCTCTGAACTCACCTAGTGCAGCATCCAATTCCAGTCTTGGAACAGGAGCAATCATTGCAGTCCTCAGTCCTCCACCTGGAATCAAATTCATGGACCTTTCCTTCCTCATCCAGGCAGCCTGAAAATGTAGTGTATGAGCAGTCTTCAGTGTCAGACCCATTGCACTAACCACTGTTGCATGTACAAAATGGGTGGGTCTTTGCTGGATTTTTGCATTAACATCCCTCTCTGCCAAACACAGAGGTTCCCCAACACAGGAAGCAGGGTGTGCTACCCTAATGCATGGAGAATAGACACCTGTGTCCTTCTGTCTCCTGAGGTTCTTAACAGCATGGGGTTTCCTGGTGCAGTTCAAGTATGGAATTTGAATAACCCAGCAGAAAGACAAATAGACACAGACCTGACCAGAATTAAAAAAGGCTTTGGCTTTCTGATTAACACCATCTCTTGTTCACTCCTCCTTTAAAGCAAGACTACATCTGGTCAAAAAAGTTTTCCCAGTCCTCAGCTGCAGGAAGAAAGCAAATGTTGGATGTAAAGTTCCTATTCAATGAGAGCAGAACAAGAGAAAGTTGTGGGACTTCTAGGTTGTGTCTTCGCCTATAAATGTTCTTTGGCAATGTTAACTCATTTCTTCAAGTAGTAGTACCAGCTTTCCCATGTAAAGCTGTATTTTAGACCACTTAGGGTGAGGGGTTTTTTTGTGGGTGTTTTTTTTTGTTTGTTTGGTTGGTTTTTTGGGGGGGCGCGTTGCATATTGGCACCCATCAACTCCTGTTGTGTCCAAAAAATAGCATGCTTCTCTTTTGGGAACTTTTTTTCCTGCAGCTCCACTCATCTGTAGACTGACAGACTAGCTGTGTTCAGGAAGGGCAGATGCAGACTCAAGGGATGCAGCCATTCTGCTTTCAGGAATTTGTTTTGGGTTATAGAAACAAGACATGAGTAAATTGCAGGGTGCTGAATACTTGTAAATCCATTTCCTGTTTTATACTGACTACATACACTTATACTTCTCCCTTCTCTGGTTTCTATATCTGATTCCATGGTAAAAATATGAGTTACTACTTCATGCAGATGAGTAAAAAAAAAAACTGAGTAAAACTGTGCTACTTCCCTGGAAAAAGATCATTAGTAATTTGGTCTGTGTGAAACTCCCAGATAACTTGTTCTTTTAATAACATATTATAATATTGCTCTCCATACCCCATTTCCCTCCCATTTCCCTTTGATTCCTCTCCTGTTTCCACTTATTTCTAAATTGTGATGAATTGCACAAAATGGACAAATCAAGCAGTGATTCTGATGATGTCTGTCAAGCTGAGGGCAGTTGGCTTCTTACCTACAACCACACCATTAGACATCCCTGGCTTGAATGGCATAAAGAAACAAGAAGCATCAGACAGTGGCATGCTGATGGCAAGAGCAAGAAGGCAGGCCAAGATGGTGTTCTGAACAAGAAAACAGAATTCATATCAATCCTTCAGTAGCTATTAAGATGTCTTGATGATAAATAACAGGAAAATACATTGTGGTTTCAAATTAAAATCCAATTGTCTTTTGCAGTTTAGATACTTTAACACACTTATCAGGAATATACAACCATTTTGAAGAAGCAGAGGCAGAGCATCACATGGGAGGGCAAAAAATGTCTGTCTTTGTCTGTCTTTCGCAGTTGTTAGGATCAAGCATTGAATGCTAGACTCGGCTACCGTTTGTGAGAAATGTGTGTTCTATTCCTCTCCATTACCCATTAAATTTTCTAGTCCTCTTTTTATCTGTAGGCTTGGTCACCAACTGTTTTTTCCACTAACCTCACAGTTGCAAAAAGTTCTTTACTGCAGTCTGTAGAACTACAAAATGTTTCACCCTAATATTGAAGGATTAGGAACAAGTGAAATAACTTTAGCTGACATTAAATACTCAAGTCTTGGCCCTGTACCTTACTTGCAGGTGTTACTTACAACCTAGGTAATTATATATTCTTTGACCTTTGTCAGTGATTTTCTTCTGAAAATTCAGCTGAAGTTTCAATATTAGTTTTAAATGTTTGAAGGGTAAGAGAAAGGTTTATTCCTGGTCTACCAGGAATAAACCATCACATACACATACTGTATTAAGTGTGTCATTTCAGACAGTAGGTCTGGTGACTTATAAAAAGAAGTAAAAAAAAAAACTGCAAGTGACAAAGGAGTAAAAATCAAGATACCTTTTTTTTTTAGTTCAGTGAAGTGTTCAGATATTATCCAGACTTTTCACCCCAAGTTCTTACCTCTCTTTGCCTCTCTTTGACTCGCTGTCATAACACAGAATTTATACATTCTCCAAGTTTCTTAATGTGCCAAGTACGGAGATAAATTCAACAGAAACTCCTTTAAAACCTATAGCAACATACCATGGTCTTTTACAGTACAAGATGTAAGGACTCACCATTCTTGCAGAATTATGAGATTTCCAGAAGGGAGATGGGATGTACAAAGCTCATCTTCTCAGAGACCTTATATAGAGAGGGAATTTGTGATAACAGCCCTTGAGCAAACTGACCATGCATGTTTAGCACCAATGAAGTTTCTGCAAAATGACTTCATGGGGTGGACATTAAGATAAGGCAATTACACACAGGAAGAAAGGTGTACCTATTTCTCCAGTTCTAACAGACACTGGAGAAATAGGTGTGGCTTTTGTGCCACACTAGAGTTGGGAGGCAGTTACAGGAAGTACTTATCAAGCCTAGAAGGAATATTTAACACTTGCCCTGAGAAAACCATTAGAGACATTATGGTTGTCAATCACAACAAAATCGCATGCCTAGTTTCAACAATCTATGGTTTAAAACATGGGTCCTAGAAAACCATTCTTCCTTCTTCAGCTTTCCCTCATGTAGAAGATCCATAAGCTCAGGTCCTCTGTGAAGAAAGAAGCATTATATATTTTATTTTTGGTTCTTGTAGCCAGGGAGAAACTGTTCCTTTTCTGTGGAGGCTGGATATGTCAGGGGCAGACATACTTTCCAAGGACAGTAATTTGATAGCAAAGAGGTCCACTATGGTCCCCTTTTGCTTACCTTTCACCTACAAGGTTCAAGTATTTCAAACTTTGTGGCTCTTCTTGGTGATGAAGTTTATCCCTTATTACCAGAGCTGTACAGTTTGCAATACCTGAATTAATTACTCTGACTGCGTAATTGTGGTGGCTTCTTGTGTGGTTTTGGGAGTAGAGACTGAACTCAAAATTGGGTTGGCTACTCCACATCTTCTACTCAAACTCCAGAGTTAAAAAGTACCTCAGGAAGTCCATGAGAGAAGGCCAGAGTTAGTGCAATGCAGGTCACAGTGACACCACTACTTCCAGTGACATCTTAGCTGGCTTTCAACTCGGTAAGTTGGGTAAATAGGTCTTTCTTCAATTACTAGACTATCCCTTTCAGGATGACAGAAAAGGGATGAAGTGCTTGCAGGTGTTTGATAAAGCTGTGACAATCAGCCTGTCTGTAGTAAGTTAGACTTGGGAGTGCTGATTTATGCCCTGCCCTGAAATGGAGGATAACTGCCATACCTTGGCTCCTAATCAGTGGACATGTCAGCCCTGGGAATTTCATTATTGAAATCAACAGTCCACATATTCCCTTTGAATCTCTCAGAAATATGTATGAAGCCAATTGTGGTTTGGGATAGGTTGGTGTTTCAGACCATGTTCATTTTCCAGTTAAAGGAGAGGGGCAAAGGCACAGTAGGATAGTGACGTATTACACCCTGATCCTAGGCCAAAGCTGCCTTTTGTGCTGGCTGCAGTCACAGTCTCTCTTCTCTCGTCCTGCTCCTCTACTGCCTGACCTAATTGATGAACATCTGTGAGATGCCTAAGGATGTGCCCTAGCTTTTCAAGCTGGTTCTTTGTAACCTCTAGGTATTGAGAAGTAACAATTTCCTCTAGGCTGATGATACTGTGGGAAGTAGCACAGAATCCTGCTCAAAGTATTGGCTCCTCCCTGTCCTCAAATGAGATCTGGAACAAATGTTCCATGGCATTTTGGAATAAAGGAACCATCAAATTGCACTGCATCTATTCTGTTTAAATTACTAATCTATTTTTTTTTTTCTTGTATGTTGTGCACTTGGCATGCAATATTTTGCTTCTCAGGCATCCTACAGCAGTTCTTGTATGTGAATAAAAATTATCAGTTACATGGAAATTTGTGATACAGGTGTACTGGAGTGAAACTTATGGAATTTGTTACAGCCAAAATGAAAGAAAATACAACTTTCTGGGTTGGTGTTGAGTGACAAAGGATGTGCCTGTTGCTCAACTCTGAAAAACCTAAATATCCAACCAATATGCTTGTATATTTTCTTTCTCAACCTTCCAGTCTGCCCAGCTGCTCCCAGTGCAGGACCTTCCCTTGTTTCCTAGTGCAAGCTATGCAAAGAGCTATGCAGAGAACTTGCAAACAGTTTTCTTTGGACCACAGCAGAGAGTGACCTGCCTAAGCCTGAGCAGTGTTAAGGGACAATGAAGAAGCCTTTTTGCACCATCTGTAAATTCAGAGGAACTCAACAAAATGCTGTGGCGCTGAAAACACAGCAGCAAACTCTATGAGGATAGTCCATTCATGTATTGATTATTTGGGTCCACATAACATCACATTTCTCCTTGTTGTTCGTGTACAGGATGATAGGTGCCTTGCATGGGTGAGGAACAGGTTTGTTTAACAGATGTTGCTCTGTTGAAATCTTATGTTGGCTTCTCAACTGGTTAATTTCTTACTAAAAACATTCTAAAAATATCATTGCTCTGCCCACTTCTGTGCCTCCCTTCCACTTATTCTGATGGATAGAGCATCCTCTTTCTTCCTAAGGCAGAGAGAAGTCTTGGAGACTTTCTTGAAGATTTACCTTGCTGTTTTACTTCTGCTGGAGTTTTTGGTTATATCTCACTGATAACAGAGATAATCTGAGTAATGCAAGATGACCAACTCTTTTTTTTCTTGTATATTTTAGTGCAAGGCAATCAACAGAGAGAAATACAGCACAATTTCAGAGTAGTCATGTTATTAAAACAGCCCTATCTATGGACAACTAATATCCATGGACAACTAATCCAGCTAATATCTATGGACAACTCAAAGCTAGAAGAGGTGTGCTAAAATGAAAGCAGTCCAAGAATCTTGTTTCTTAGGCCAGCATTTCAGTACTACTCTCACATTCTTGAGAGGGATCAAGAATGTGAAATTTCTGTGTGGGAGACTAAGTGCAGGACCCCTTACAGCAGTTTGTGTATCCAGTCACTAAACCCAGTAGGCTGATGATCACTCCTCTTGAGAGGGTAAGAACAAGAGGAAGCATGAAGCATTTCAGCTCATGAAATACTTACAGATCATAAGTAAACATGGTTTTACAAATAAACTCTTCTTGATATTAAACTGACAATGCTATGTCTAATGTACATTGTCTTTACTGTATTAAAGTCTGCCACATTTGTGTGTGAGAAAGGATAACTGTGTTAAGGAAAGGCACATGCAAACACTAAAATATACAGTGCACTGTTTACACAAGAACATATTGTAAAGGTGGTAGAAGGAAGTTTTATCTTGGTGGGGACGCTTTTCTTAAGTCTGAAGTTCACATACCCACAAACTCAAAGCCTAGGCCCTCAGTCTCCCAAGACAGGAATTATCAAAGAATTGTATGAATGTATAGCAAGGTACACAGGCAGTGTGAGTGATTTGTCCCAGGTCACAGATGGCAGAGCAGAAACTTGAACTGAGACCTCAATTCAACATGGGAGATCCAAGCTTGAGACAATAATATCATTTCTTCTCTGATCTGAACACACCTGCCTTCTTTCATGTGTAGCCAAGTCCCCCATCCATGAGTCCAATTTCAGTTTTAATTCAATGCAGTTTCAGTGGGATGAGAAACTCCTAATTTTTTATCTTGGTGCAAATAATTTTTAAAATATGTGATAATTTCTCAGCTAGCCTGGAAAATCCTGAAAGATCATGATCTCGGGATGGAGGATCACTGCTAAGCAAGAGACACAGGGGAAGACAAAAAGATCTAAAGGGCCAATCACAAACACCAGGCCACACTTACAAGCAGGCGACCTCCATCTCTGAAGTGTGGGTAGAACTGAGGGAGATGGCCACAAATATTTTACCAGCAAGTACAAAAGTCCAGAGGCAGTAAATCAAAATTAATAGGAGTGGCAGATTCAGCAAAAAAAGGTATCTACAGCTTATGGAAAAAGCTAAATATCCTGCATTTCAACCTTCTGGACTTTGACAATAATGGGTTGTTTCTAAGGAGCTTTTGTATGGTATAACCTGTGGATAAAAAAAATATTAAAAACTTATTCTCCAGTGTTTTACCAACACAAAAATATTTCTCATTTGGACAAGAAGTTACCAAAATTCAACAAGTGGTTCTTTAGTCTCATTTCTGTGAAGGACAGAGAAGAGAACTAGTACCTCTCTCTTTCTGCCCTACACATCTCATTAATTTTTGGTGGTGTGTAAATAATAAAAAAAATTCAAAGCAGAGGATAAGTGACATATTAGCCTGCTTTTGTGCAGATGGATAATCTCATGAATAAAAAAATCCCAAATCAGTAAAAATTACCTGTGGCAATGTTCTTGAGCATTTCCCAGCTCTGAGCAAGGGAGATTAAAGACTCCTGAGCTTCATTGCTAAATTATTTTTATTTAGAGAGAAAAGAAAGAAGGAAATATCAGTATAGGCAGCTACTCTAGTAATATAAAAACAAATACAATTGCACATTGAGACTAAAAAATGTCTTTTTTAAAACATTTATATGCAATTTCTGGGTCTCAGTGAACACAGTTTATTCTCTGGAGCCTATGAGACAAGGCTCTACATTTCTTTGGCCTGGTAAACCCATCAGAATTAATTTTCTTTCTTCTCCAGTGTCAGCTTTTGTTTGTGCTGAACTGTTCAGACTCTGCTTCAACTACAAGTGGTGGAGGAGGTGCCCTTGCAGTGGAAGATGGGTTTTTCCACCCACAGATAAATTCTGGAAGGATGTGCTAATCACAAAAATATGCTGGTTCGTCCCAGGACCATAAAGAATATATTCTCAGGAGATTCAAAGCCTGTGTTAGATTTCTTTTCTTGGTCATTAATTCACACTTTTCCTGGTTCTGCAGCAAATCAAAAATCTTCTTGAACTAAGAAAGTCATCTGTAAGAAAACTGGCACCCAGATTTCACAGAATCTCTTGGGACCTTACAGGTAATAAGGCTCTAATTTAAAAATAAATAAATACAGCTTGAACAAAGGAAACTAATAGAATGAAAATCCTACTTAATTTAAATGTTAACTAAACATCTGTAAACTGCTTAAAACACGAAGTCTTCACAACTAATATAAAGAACATGAATATGACCTTTTGACAGAAATGAGACACTCTATCTCATTATGCATCTTGTAAGCTGAATTAGGACAATTCGGAGGTTAGAAGGCAGCCACTGAATTGCTCTTCTTTAAGAGATTTTCTCATGTCATCGTGCTTCTCTGTGATGGCAAAGCATCTGTAGGAAGGAGAGGAATTCCACAATGCAGAGAGGTTTGGAGCAGGTGTTAGCCCACAGCAGTAAAGGCAAAACACACCTTTGAGGGGTCATCCTTCTGCACCACATCATAGTCACAGCGCTTCTTGTTGAAAACCACTTTACATTTCTCTTTGTCATAAGAAATAGGAGTGTGAAAGCTGTCAGAGGCAAAGAGAAAGCAAATGTTAGCTTGAGAGCAATAAAAGTTTCAATACTTCAGTGATTATAGCTTGAACTGCTGCTGAGTGAGAGAGGTCAAACCATGGCTAAAGGCAGCTGAGCTCGCTTGAGCACCACACAACTGCAGCTTCCAGAGCCTCAAATGATGCACCAGGATGCTCAGCACTAGCAAAGGCACTTCTAGCACAGCACTCTGCAGTGACATAAGCATGGCCTTGGCATCTTTTCTCTTTTTCTGCCTTTAATTTTTCGTTATTTCCAGTTTGCATAGGATGTGGTGGCTACTCCCTGATAGACTGTGCCACCTAAATAAAGACAAAGATCATCACTGGGGTATTTTGGGCCACTGAGAAAGCAGGAGAAGGAAAGGAGAACGCTGGAGAAATACTTCAGAGCAGAGTCTTGTCATTCTACATTTAGCATAGTCACTGGAGAAAAGTACTTCAGGAAAGGGAATCAGATCACCATAAGTTCTTTAGTGAAACTTCACTTAAGTCACCTACCCCCACTTTCTCAGCTAATGAAAGACAACTGCACTGAAAGAGGGGTTCACAAGTTCCTTAAATATGAAAGGCAAATACCACCTGGATGTGCCTGGAAAGTCTTGTGTCCACTCCCAGTCAGCAGAGAATGAGCAAAGGCAAACACAGCTAAGGATCCAAACAATGGAGAGCTGCATGTGGCTTTCACTAGCTCTGTGACATGGGTGAGAAAAGGCTCTCTTGTGCCCTCACAAACCCATCTATCCCCAGCAATGGAAAGCTGTGGTCATCCTACAGGCAATGATTGTACCAAAAAGTCCAAACTTACAGGGAGCAGCATTCCATTGCAGCTTGACTGCAGTCACATTTGTAGCAATCTTCTGTCCTCTCAATGTGTCCAAAGGGATACAGTTTTCCTTTCCACGTACACCCTGCGAAAGACAGCAGCAAATGAGAACAGGTTCTTTAAGCCTCCACCTAAACGCAGAAGAGATTAAAAACTACTTCAGCTTTTCTGAAAATGTAATTTCAGGCAATAGTAAAGTACAAGCAATTGGGTTTTACTCTTTCAACTCCTGAAGGACCTCCATGTGCTGGAATAGCAGTAGCAACCCACCACCAGTTGCAATAATATTGCTGCAGCCATACTCAGCCCAGGGGAATGCTTTGTTTTTCCCCTACTTTTGGCACCTTGCTGCTGGAGACCTATATTTGTGTTTTTCCAGTGTCTTCCCCATCCCTTATATTTTGAGCCCTTCCTGTCAGCTCCACAGAGAGCCAAGTTACCACAGAGCAATCAGGTCAGAGCATCTTCCTCATTTCTACCTCTGTAGACCTTCCCTGGAACTTGAAGTACAGTAAAGCAGGATGCATCCCCCAGGGTCACCATGCTGGTCAGTGCAACAAGGAAAGCCAGAAAGCTCTTCTGCAGAGAGAAAGAAGCAAATGGTAATTTCTCCCCTGCTTATGAATCAACATATATTATAGACACTTAGACACTCCTGCTCCTCTGTAGAACCTATGCCATTCCTGAGATGCTCATCTAAGGCACTTCTTGATGTCTGTGCCTTTGGGACAACGTGAGCACAAATCACAGGAGAACCAGGCCACAGGACTTTGTTGCTATCATTACCTCACTGTTGATTTAGATTCTGCAAACACCATTAGAGGCTTGAAGAGCTGGGACAGGACACAATTTGAGGGATCAAAATGAAGAACAGAAAAAATACTCGGACAAAATATACACACTTTTTACTTAGTAAAATGACAATATTTTAAACTGTATTTGACATTTACAAGTTTTGAAAAGCATGCTCCTGTATGTTTGTAAAACTCTGAATGTTTTCACAAATATTTCAGAGGAAAGGAAAACAGCAAATGAAAGGCTGAGAGATAGCTGTACGGTTTCTTCCAAAGAACAAAATTCACAATAGTCTTCAGAGAGGTGTATTCCTATCTTTGTATTTTACATGTTTAAGAGTTTAAAGTTTACCATTGCTTTAAACTTCAAGTCTGGTCAGAGTGGGCAATGGACATGAACAGTCACTGCCAGTGTTGGGTGAAGACATTGATGAAAATAAGGGAAAAAATGGGAGAAAGAGGATGATGATCTCTCATCCTCACTTATTTTTTGGGGGGCACAGAAGCTGCACAGGTCTTACCAATGTCCACGCACACTGAATAGGAGCCATTGTACAGCATGTCCCAAATAGTGCATCACTTCAAAATGATAAAGGATTTGGACACCTGGCTAGAAGAGACCCTGTAAAGCCTGACAGCAGCTTGTGCCAGGCTACTGGTGCACAGCATGTCAGAGTAGAGAGCCAAATGCATTTCTTTGTCAAAGAAGGCAGCATTTCCCCATGTCACTGCAAAGAACAAAAACATCAATATGAAGAATTTATGGATGTTTCATCTCAATTTATTGTAGTCAACAAATGCAGTAATGACAGAAATGAGACACTCTATCTCATTATGCATTTTGTGAGCTGAATTAGGACAATTCAGAGGTTAGAAGGCAGCTAATGAAGTGCTCTTTCCCTTATATTTTGAGCCCTTCCTGTCAGCTCCACAGAGAGCCAAGTTACCACAGAGCAATCAGGTCAGAGGATGTTCCTTGCTCTTACCATCTTTAGCCTCCCCTGGCTTGTGAATTGTACTCCAGCAGTATGCATCCCCCAGGGTCACTATGATGCCCATTGCAACAAGGAAAGCCAGAAAGCTCTTCTGTAAAAGAATCACAGACCTCATGCCATGCATTTTAACCACACTGATTAGCTCTGTTTTCAAAAGCTGTCACTGAACCTGAATCAAAATTAGAAATAACCTTATGTGCACTTGACAATAGTGGAAAAGTGATATTGAGATGTTTCCTTGCATTTTTCATTTAGGTGGGAAGATATAAAATGGCATGATATTACTGTGTCAGCAGCATCACTTCTGCCAAAATGCAGTCTCTAGAAATCACACAAACCTTCAATAGTGTTATAAACTTGAAAGCCCTGCCAAGATCTTGTCAGTGCTTTTTTTTATTGCCTTTGAGTCAGCTTTAGCTATTTCTCTAGCAAATCTTTGTTGAGCACCCCATTGCTTCACTTCTGGGTACAGCACTTGATTCACATTTTCAAATGTAGAGGAGATCTGCGCTCTAAATCTATTCCAGTAGGGTTTTTGACACAGGTGGCTGGTCAGGGAAGGGAGAGATAAATGTGGGCAAAATTTGAGTGCTGTACATCGTACTTAGCATCACCTGAGCCATCTTGTCAAACTATGCAGAACAGGCTGGGACTTGACACGGGACACACCTCCTTGTGTCTCGAGGGCCAACAGCTAGGCATCTGTAGGAGGCTTTAGATACGTCCCCTGGGACCTGCTGAACATCCAGAACTTTTTCTGAAAAAGCCTGCATGACTTTGTAATGATTGTTTTACTGGAGTAGAGGACTAGAGAAGCAGGAGAGAGCACAGGTTTATTTTGATGGGTTGCTCCAGGTGAATAACTTAAAGGAAAAGTTTAGGAATAGCCAGAGACTGAGAAGCAATGGAGGAAGTTATTTAATTTTTCTTGAAAGCACTTGCAGACTAACAGGAAAGGATTTGAAATAGATCTTGAAGTAGATCTTTACAAGTTGCTGTCCTGAACTTCGGAAGATATTGCTGAGAGTGTTGCTGCTTGAAACTGGGCTTAAAGTAGCACTTAGAGGCTTGGTTTACTTGAGCCACAATACCATGAGACACTGAAAGGTTCTGAGCCTCAGGCAGGAGGTGAGCCCATGAGAAACTCCTCTGTCTGCTTGGAAAAACTTGTTATTTTGATCCTTGATTTCTTGCTTTGTTATAGGACTGACTGACATTTGAGGTATAGTGAAAGCAAGGAAGAGGAAGGTTTATGGAGTGGTCTGAGAAGGGAGTAATGCTTCAGTTTCGTTGTGGTTCTGTGATGTGGAGTTCCTGAGGTTTTAGGCTAGAACAGAGATAGTTGTCATGCTGAGCACCATAGCCAGAACGAAAGAAGATAAAGGGAAAGACTGAAACTCCTAAAGTGTGCCATTCCCTGGTGCCTGGGTTAGGTGTTTGCAACAACACTCCATGCGTGTCACTCATGTCTTTATAGAAAATATAAAAATCCTTCATGAGTTGTGCTGTCTTCTGTTAATATTTTATCATTTTTTCCCTCCAGTATTTTCCTTATCATGCTGTTCCTGGAAATGCCAGTCACATGAGCTTGGGAATGCTCCTCTCTCTAAAGATCAAAGTATAAGACCTTCTACTGAAACTAAAAACAAACATAAAGGGAAGTCTCTGATGTTCAATCAGGTGTCTGAATGTGCTTTATGCTGCAACAAACAAATGATTTGTCAGCTAAATGACACAAACTAAAACAGAAAGAAAGAAGCAAATGTAATTTCTTCCCTGTTTATGAATCACATATATTATAGACACTCCTGCCTCCTCTGTAGAACCTCTGCCATTCCTGAGATGCTCATCTAAGGCACTTCTTGATGTCTGTGCCTTTGGGACCACGTGAGCACAAATCACAGGAGAACCAGGCATTAGGACTTTGTTGCTATCATTACCTAACTGTTGATTTAGACTCTGAAAACACCTTTGGAGGCTTGAAGAGCTGGAACAGGACACAATTTAAGGGATCAAAATGAAGAACAGAAAAAATACACGGACAAAATATACACACTTTTTTTCTTTGCCAAATGACAATATTTTAAACTGTACTTGACATTTACAAGTTTTAAAAGCATGGTCCTCTATGTTTCCAAAACTCTGAATGATTTCACAAACATTTCTCAGGAAAAGATAACAGCAAGTGAAAGACTGAGAGATATCTCTATGGTTTCTTGCAAAGAATTACAATGCAAAGAACAAAATTCACAGTAATCTTCACAGAAGTGTCTTCCTGTCTTTGTATTTTATAGGTTTGAAATACAATATAGCCACATTTAAAATGTGTACCATGATGATTCCCTTAAATGCTCTCATTTTGCAGTTTTAAAGCATATACCTATCTGTATCCCCATTATGAAAAAAAAAAAAACAACCCAAACCAATCTAAACCTTTGACTTACCATTGTGGAAACCTTGGCTTCCAAAGAGCTCTAAGTTTCCTAAGAAAGCTGAAGTTCTTTATGTGGAATCAGAAAGCAAATATTTTAAACTGCCTTTATGTTGTGCAATCCAAGTTTAGGTGGAGGAAAAAAAGCCTGCTCAATGCAAATGCAGTTATTTTGTAATATCCAAAGAAATCTCTGACATTTTTCCAGCTGGCAATGAGAAAATGTTTGGCTTTGTAGAGCACCGACCTGGGTAAATTGCTGAATCCTGAACCTTGTATTCCTCAGAAGAATTATGATTTAAAAAAATGCCTTTCTGATGGAAAACAAATATTGATAGCTAAGCTGTAGACAGTATTATCCAGCTAGGTGCTTTTGTGGTGGGGCAGAAATGCATGCAAAATCCTGTCTGCTATCAGGGGGCTGGAAACATGCTGAGTAGTGCATTAGGTGTTAATAGCAGATGGAGCTTTTGCCAGATCTTTGCATCCTCACTGTCAGTGCTGTGGTGTGCACTGACAGGTAACCAAAGGTGCTTGGCCACTACCAGGATCAAAACCTCTTAACACTGAGACCTCAGCTGAAGCTGCATCCCATTAGAAGAACTCTCTTTCTCCTCCACCTAAATAAAAAATTCCCCTCAATTCAAAACCCTGCTGTTACTCCTGTGGAACTCTTCTTGCTTTGACCTGAATAATTATAGTAGATCATATGATCAGTTTTAAATGTGCACTTTCCCAAAAAGTGATAAACTTCAGAGTGCTAATCATGTACTCTGCTTTCTCTTGCTCCTACAACCTCTTTTCAGAAAACACTATCCACCTGTGGCCCTACCTACATTTAAAATACTTCACTGCAGATGCTGCCAAGCAATTTGAAACTTATTCCTGTGGGAGACTTACTATCTTCAGGAAATTTAGCCTATGATTGTAAGATTTAGGGACTGAAAAAATAAGCTGAATCATTTGGGACTTTTTTTTTTTAGAATAAATTAAATACACAGTTATATGCTTTTCAGTGATGGCAAGAAAAGTTGTAATTTTTGACCCAAACTAATTTGACCCAAATAATTCAGCAGGAGCAGAAGAAATTAAAGTATAACACAACAGAATTCCATTAGCTCCCTGGAGGAAATGCTAAAGCTGAAGTCTGCACAGGTTTGATAATTCTTAGTAGGACATAATGAAAAGTTCCTAAGCATTCAATTGTCCAACTAAACACCTGACTTTTGGGTTTTTTCTGATATAATCACTACATTTTAAAACTTCAATTTAATGACAGTCATGTTTTCATTGTAAAAATCAATAGATCTCCTTTCTCATCCTTTGCTTCTGGCATGGTAGATAACAGTGCTTTATCATCCAGCTCTTCCTCTTCTCCATGTTTACAGTGTGTTGAGTCAGCTTACAACTTTTCTCAGCTAAGTACAGCAGTTTTCATCTTCAGTTCTGTAGCACAAATTTATTTTCATTCATGCCACCCATTTCTGCATAGTTTCCAACCTGACAGTATCTCATTTCAAATCTGAATATAAAACAAGGTATAAAAGCATGTAAGTGTTGTGGGAACAACCTCAGACAGCATGAAGGACATAATGCCTTTCCTGTATATGTATCCAGTCTCCTCATTAGCTGTCTTAAGCACCATATTGTTCTAGATGGAAGACACTTGCTTTCCATCCCTAAATTCTTCTCAGAGGCACTGTTGTTAATACAAATTTTATGCTTTACAGAGTTGTTAAAAAGTCTTATTCCTCCAAAATCAAAAACAAAACCAAAAAAACTATCTAAAGCATGAACTAGGTGAGCACAGTTTATTTCACCATTAAGATGACCAGATTTATTTATTACTGACCAGACTTATTTATTACTGACCAGACTTATTTATTATTTGGCACATTAAGTATCATTTGCAAACTCTATCAGTGATGATTGTGTATCTTTCCCCAGATCTCTTGATATAAAACTTTCATACAAGTGTAGAGAAACTGTGGGTGGTGTGCACCCTCCTGTGTCTTGTACCACTGTGAAATCATTCCCATTCTTTCACCTGCCATGGTCAGGCTTTGCTATCACCAGGTCAACCTGGGCTGAACAGGAAATTTTGTGCCAGTTCTTTTGTGGCTTTTTGATAGAGACCTCAAAGCAAGACTGATTTTGCTTTCAAGGTGCTTGTCAGGCACAACACCTTATTCTTCTGCCCGTGATTTCTTGCCAAAGATGCTGGGGCCCTGCCAGCTGTGCTGCAGGCTGTCTGCTGTAGGCTGACACTTCTGGGTGCCTTTCTACATCCTGCCTGAGGATACACAGGATTTAAAAGAATTTAGTTCCTTCCTAAAGTCTTAGATCTGGCTACATCTCCAGTGAATTCCTCTTTTCAATACACTTTTTTTTTCAAGGATAATTGCTTCCATAGCACTGCACCAATTTCACCAGAGAATGCAGAGTTTACAAAAGTGGGAGGGTAGCACTACTACATCAGTCCTATGAGTTTCAAAGTTTTACAAAAAAAACTAAAGTAGAAAACAATGGGACTGTGATTCAGGACTTTTTTTGTATTTCTTCATTCTGATGCTGACTTGATGCATGTTTTTGGGTGACTCCCTTAAGTGTGTCAGAGATTTCAAGTTTCAGAGCTTATGACCTAGAGGAATTCAGAAGCCAGAGACAGCACAGGAGTCAAGTTTCCCTATTCCTGTAATAATGCCTATTCTCCAAGCCCATGATTTTACCATCAGACATTAACTTTCCAGATCAAAGAAGGATCAAACCACAAACCAATGAAGTCATGTGTCCAAGTCCAGGTTCATTTATAGGGTTATCTGTTGTGCTGTGGGTTTAGCTTTTCCCCCTTAATTTCCAGTTACCTGTACTAGATTTATCAGACTGGCTTTTTTTTTTACTGCTTGCACAGCTTATTGCAGTAAATAACTTGAATCAATATAGCAAGGTCTTTTTAGGTGACATAGGTAATCATAGTTGCTTATTTCTTAGGAGTTGTAATTAATCATTTATAGAAAACCTGATTTTGAATTTCCTGAAATGAAGAAATACACTAATAGGCAAGTAATGTGTTCTGTCATTACATTAACCAGCAATGAACACCAAGCAGAGGGGGAAGTTTCTCTGGAGATTTCAGACTCCTGTGCTGGTCCAGTGACAGCACATGTACTTACTTCTAGCTATAGATACTCCTTTCTACACTGTGCACCTGAGTCTGAGGCATCTTCAAGCCCTGACATCCCTTGTCACCTCCAAGACTTCTTGCAGCCTGCAGATAATGCAGGTGCTGGGACTATCTCTTGGAGAATGAGGAATTCTGAAATTGCAGGGCTTGAACAACCACATCTCTCTGCCTCTATACCAAGATATACAGCACTACTGAGCAGGAGAGCAAGGAGTGGCCAGAGAAATTAAGAACAATGCACAAATTGTATTGGGGTTCTTTCCCATGGAGTGCAGAAGCTTAACTTTTAATTGTAATTTGACTTTTTTAGTGTTTGCATCCTGTTCTAAGGTTATAAAAACATGTTTACTTTCTGTTAGCTATTGAGAAAGCTCGCTGTGGTATTCTCTTTACCTGGTAAATATTTGTGAGTTTAAACAAGTGCTAAGGCATGGCTTCATGGGTGCCAGAGACCTCAGCCCTGTACAGTCTTATATGTTCTGGTTCTTAATCTGCAGATTAGTCCCTGATGACATATGTGATTTTTGGCACATAATTTATGTCACATAATCATTTAGAGAGTTCTGAGGGGAACAGCAAGATCCCCTCAGTTTCTTGCTGCTTTTCTCAAAACTTTAAATTGAACCTGTCTAAATTTCTCTCTAAAAGGAATTTTAGGATGAAATGCTTTTTGTAACCCTGTCTGTAATGTTTAGGACAGGGTTACAAAAGAAACCTAGAAAGCAGATTTTTGTGGTGCCATTCATAGTCCTCTTGGCTCAGGCACTGGTGTATCACAAACAAACAGCTTCTTCTAGGAACCATTCAGGTTCCATGCAGCTGTCATGCTGAGTTTTTCATGGAAACTGATCTGCAAGACCCCCAGACCTGAAGCTGCCCAATGCTAAGACCCAACATTTTGCAGCATCAGTGCACAAAGAGCACACAGATCTCATGTTTTATAATGCACAAATTTCTGTGAAAGTAGAGCTTTGCATTATCAACAAAGGGGATTCACATGTCAGTGAATTTGGAAAGGAATTAAAGGCAAGCTTTTCGGGCTGATGGAATGTTGTGGAGGAAGAAACTACAACAAAATGCTAAAAGGCTTTGAGAATAAGTTTATATTTATGTTTATATTTATGTGAAACTAATCTAGGCTAGTATTTTTCTACTTGTCCTTTGTTAGTTCCTGTTTTATTATCAGTATATTAAAATGTTTTAAATTCTATTAGGTTTGAAGGTCTGAGCCAGTTCAGTAATGGTGTCTTGTCACAGAATCACAGAAAAATAGAGTTGAAAAGAGTATTATGATAATTTGCTTTTAGAAGTTTCTGTGTCCCTTACCTAGCAATGTATTTCCAGTATCTGAATGTAGCTATTAGATCAATAGATAAGAGCTTGGAGATCTTGCATGTTTTTTCTTATTTGAGAACCCAAATAAGATAATCAGTGCCCTGGTTCCTCATGAATGGTATCAATGTAGTCAAGTGCAATAAATAAATAAATTCCATGTGCTTAATATAAAGGGCTGGTTATGCCAATATTATTTAGTTACCACCTGGAAGAACAGGTTATTTTATTGTTATTTCCTTTCTCATGAATTCACTTGTAATAAAGACCATATGAAATACAGTGGTATCACAAGGCTTTTTAATCCATTGGAAAAAAAAAATAGCAAGAAAAGGGGAAGGTAGTGGGGTTGTTTAATTTCAAAAGGCCTAGGGATAACTGAATTCCAGTTTGGCGACTTGCACTGTGTATTTGTTCATGTTTGTGTCTTTCCTTCCAGCACATCCTGGAATTCTGGTACTGGTTTAATGAAACTCAGAGTTTTGAAAATAAGGAGATTTTACTTGGCTCAGGGTAAGCCTTGCACTTACATCAGTAAGAAAAACAGGCGGGAAGGGTCCGTTTTTCCTCGTAAGCCCAGCATCAGCAGGGCCGGGCGCAGCGCTCCAGCGCGCAGCGCTGCGCGGCACCGCCGCACCCTCCGGGGGCCCGAGCCGGCCCCGCGCCCCGCCGGCCTGGTGGCATGGGATGGAGGGGACACGGTGGGAGGGGACACGGCGGGATGGGAGGGACACGGTGGGAGGGGACACAGTGGGATGGGAGGGACACGGTGGGAGGGGACGGGAGGGGACAGGACGGGACGGACGCGGTGGCTCCGCCCAACCGCCCGCGCGCTCCTCCTGGCGCCCCCTGCCGGCCCCGCGGTGCGCGCGGGAGGGGCGGGTCACGTGAGGGCGCTCAGCTGACCGCGGGGAGCGGCGGCACCAACTCAGGGTGAGCGCCGGGGCCGGGCCGGGCCGGGCCGGGAGCGGCACTGGCACCGGCGGCGGCCCCGCTGCTCACTCTCCTTCTCCCGCAGATGAACGGGGACGTGGCGGAGCCGGCGCCGCTGTGGGAGCGGCCCTGGTCGCTGGACGAGATCCGTAAGAGCAGCCAGAGCTGGTCCTTGGCCTCGGACGCCGGGGTGAGCGGTGCGGCCGGAGCGGGCCGGAGGGGCTCTGGGGCCGTGTGCGGGGCCGCGCTGCCGCCGCTGGCCCGGGCCCGGCGGCTCTCTCCTTGCTTTAACCCTGCGGTCCGGGCAGGAAAACTGAAACGAGGGGCTGGCTCGAAAACGGAGGTGCAGAACGAAGTGGCTGAGACTTGGTCCTGTGTGTGTGCGTGGGAGTGGTCCAGTCTGATGTGCGTGTGTTTTGGTCCTCAGTTGAAGTGTGTGATCAGTTCTGCCTGTCTTGCAAACAGTGCCAAAAGGAAAAGGAGTTGGATGCTGACTATTGCTTTCCTTTGTTGTTGTCAACAGCTCCTGCATTTTCTACAAGAATTCTCACAGCAAACCATTTCCAGGACACACGAAATCAAAAAACAGGTGGACGGATTGATCAGTGAAACAAAAGCTACAGACTGCCGCCTTCATAATGTCTTCAATGACTTTCTTATGTTGTCCAACACACAGTTCATAGAGAATGTGAGTGTACAACATCAAGCTTGTACTCCAGACATTGTCATTGTCTCTTAATGTAGTGTGGAGAACTAACCGATTTATCTTTCTGGCAAGTCTGATGCTGATTTAGGGATGAAATTACTTTAATTGCGTCTTGTTGAAAGATATCCTAATTCCCTTGTGAGTGATGCACTAGCCAGTACTGGCAGTTTCCCTTTGCCTTTTCAGTGATACCTTCCGTTCCTTGCTAATACATGAGCAGGAGATCAGAGTTTTGGTTTCAGAACTATGCATGAGTTGGGAATTCTGGGATGTCTTGCTTTATCTTCACAAGTTGCAGAAATACAGCATTTGTCTGCACTTACTTGTCTAAATATGAGGCACGATACAGAATGCTGTAAATTTGCTAATGGTGTTATTTTACTCTAAAAGCATTTGGTATTAAAGTTGTTGGCCTGCAGGCAGCTGTTCCCTTCATGTGGTCATGAAGAGCATGTTTTCTGGTTAATGTTGCCACTTTATAGATATCTCTATTTTGAAAGATAAAGCTAGACTTGAAAGTCTGTTGCAACATTGTATCACTGGAAGTATGTGTTTAATTAAGATGGAGAGCTTTAATAGTATTTCACATTTTTGGAAGGTTTTTAGCACTGGGTTTTTTCAAGTGTTTTGTTTTGATCAGCATGATTTCAGGCCATATGTGTCTCATCATGGCATTCTTATTGGAAGGGTGGTGGCAGAGGAAAAGATGGAAAACTGGATTTATATTCTGGGGGTTTTTGATGGTAGTGACTTTTTTCAGTGCTGCAGTGTCTTTTCTGACCTAGCTTGGCTGTTCAGCATGATTCTGCTGAGAACAGTTTGCACCAAATGTTTTAAATCTCATGTGCTTACAGCTGTTTGTTCCCAGATTAAGGTGCACAGAAGTAGGTCTTCATTTCTGATTCTCATTTTAGTTAGTGAGAGATTTGTCTCTTCCCAGGGGATAACTGCACCTGTGTTTGAGATTTGGATTTAGGTTTAGAGGTTTTATGGAGATCTTTTATTTCCCTTTTTCTCCTTGTAGCTGTTTCTAGAAAAGAGTTCTGGATGTGAGGTATCATCAGAACAAACTGAAGGTTGAGGGTTGTTGTGAACCCTCTCTATGAATATGGAAGGAAAGCTACTAAATAACAGAAAACTAAAGGAAAGTAGACAGCCTCTAAGTAAACTATAGGTTTCACTCTGAAGGTGTCTAGAACAGCTTTATGTGGAGAAGGTTAATACAGTGCATTTTTTATCATGTTCAGGTTAGTCTGTTAGCAGGCTTGAATTACCTCAGTTGCACTGAGAGGCTGCCAGTGGTACCTTCAGTCCCAATGCATGAAGGTACATGACGTCATCCATGGCTTCCTTTTTTAATGTGTAATGAACTAATGTGTAGTTAATTACATATTAGCAGTGTACTTCGTGGTGGTACCCATGGTTTAGCCCCTGTAGTAGTACATTGTTCTTACATGAATTAATTTTGCTTGGCTTTTCAGAGAGTATATGATGAAGAAGTGGAAGAGCCTATTCCCAAAGCTGATGTTGGAGACAAAACAGAGCAGGTAGTTAACTTCGGCTGCCCTGAGTCCTGTCAGTATGTTTGCAGCCATTGTCTACCTTCTCATTTTCAAATTTGCTTTGCTTACATATACAGCTTACAAACCAAACTGCTTCCTTTCTCCTTGAAGTCTCTCTGTTGGATAGTGTATATCACTCAGTCATAAAGCTGACAGTGATACTGGAGCCTTCTACAGTGTGTGATCACCTGGTAGGGCCTCCTCAAGCTCATTACCATATCCAGCAGACAAGACTTATGCATTTATTTTTCAAGTGGTTATGCATGTTTTTTCAGCAAGAAGGCCTTGGGCAACTGTACTGGATTCCCAGGTAGTAAATTGGGGAAGCAGAATCTGACTGAAATAATTCCTAGGAATTCAGAGAACTTTAGATGTGTATATATGTATGTATGTATGTATATTACAATCTGGATGTTTTATACCATAAATGTCCCCATAATAGCTTAGGAGCACAAATAAAACAATATTGTGCTTGTGTGGATGTGTAGAAAATCTGTTTCTGGAGTGATGAAAATTACTTAAGTCAAGCAAAAGAAATCTGATTGTCCTTCTAGTGCACATAGTGAAAAAGCTTTCATTGTGCTGATTTGAAATTAACATTTTGTGTGTGTGTTGTGGTAAGATTGAGTCTTAAGTAAAATTCAGTGAGCATGTGTTTTTTTTCTCTTACTAAAGGAAAAGACACGGGAACAGAAAGAAGCTGATCTAATCCCTAAAATTCAAGAAGCAGTGAATTATGGATTGCAGGTTCTGGACAGTGCATTTGAACAGCTAGATATCAAAGCAGGGAACTCTGACTCAGAAGAGGAAGAAAGTAACGAAAGAGTGGAACTGATACTTGAGCCAAAGGTACAGGGACCTGTTCTTGCTGGGTTTGTTTTGCTTTCTTGGACTTGCTCTTTGCTTCTGTCAGCTGTATTACTGCCTTAGTGTAAAATTGATGTTACCTGAACCTGTTACCTAAAAAGAGGATTTGATGACTGCATCTGAAGTAGTGCTCTCTGCTGAGCTACTCCTTTTGTAACCTGCCTGTCTTGCAGTTAGGTTAGCATTAAGATATGGCATCTTAAAGTTAGTTGGTTTAATGGAATGAACTTCAAAGGGGAAGCCTCAGTTCTGTGTGGGAGTGGGACATATAAATTTTGTGCTTTTTAGGTATAAACCATATCTTTATGGGTTATTTTTACTGTCCCAGTAATTAAAAATCCAGGGTCCAGGTTTTGGGATAGGACTCATGCCTATAGGTCTTTGCAAGGATGTTCTTCTGTTAGATGGCATGTAGAAAACAAGTTGGGACTACACAAATAGAAGTAGCCACTTTGGTTGACAGTGTTGAGAGGAATAAACCTCAGCTAGCCCACCCAGTTGTATGTTGACTTGAAGCATATGTTTGGTGGGACTCTAAACAAGCTTGTGTCTTCCTTGAGTTAAAAGAAGGGATGTAAGACTTCTGTCTTTGTCAGCCATGTAGGGTTGTTCAAAGATGTCAGAAAGACCTGATGTTGTCTCTTTCCAGGATCTCTATATTGACAGACCTTTACCTTACTTGATTGGCTCTCAGCAGTTTATGGAACAGGATGATGTTGGCCTTGGAGATCTCTCTAGTGAAGGTATGCGCTGAAATGACCTTAAATTTCTATGCAAGTAATTAGTTCCTAATCCAAGATTTTTTACTATTTTAAATCACTGCTTCGGTTATCCCTTGTGCTGTTCTTTCATGGTTAGATGCAGGCTGTAATTAGCTGAGGAAAAAAATGTTCATCATGCTGTAACAACCATGTTTCCATTATACAAAGCAGTAACTTCTCAGTTACTTGTGCTTTGTGTCTTAGAAATGCAAAGTGTTAATATTTCATCAGCTTTCAAAGCTCTCTCAAGCCACTTTCTACCCACCTGAATTTTAGTTTCCTTCACAGAGTCTTTAGGTGGCTTAAATGGTGACTACATTGTTCTGTGTCTGATGTTAACTTTTTTGTTTCCATTTACATTAGAAGGATCAGTAGATAGTGATCGTGGAAGTGTAATTGACAGTGAAGAGAAGGATGAGGAGGTAAGTGGCAAGCACCAGCATTCCTTGCATGTGAGGCCATTAACTATCTTGCTTTTTGATGTTGGCTCTCAAGATAATACTGCACGATGCTTTTTCCCTGTGTTGGTTGTGATAAATATACTTTGATATTGTTCTTACACAGTGGTTTCCTCTGCAGCTTTCCAGAGGAACATTTATGGGGTATTGACTCTAGCTGTTATTAAAGTAGAACACTTGAAACTGAAGTGTTTTATTCCACTCTAATTTAATTTTTTGAAGCAAATGAGATTCTTATCAAGAATTGCATTTATAGGAGCACAAATCTGTTGTAAATTACAGTTACAAAGAATGGGATGGAGACTGACAGGAACAAGTTTAAAGCTTTAAGTAATGCATCTCCAGGCTTAGCCTCATAAATTTGCTGCACTGGAATATCAGTTTCTGATATGTTTTCCCCACTTTGACTGGGATGTCCCTGCTTTGTAACTGTGCTATGGTAGCAATCCCTTTCTCCTGAGGTGTTTGCTTTTGGTGTCTTGGCTCACTTAACGTGAAATCCCTTTTGAGTTAGTTGAATATCAGTTTCTGATATGTTTTCCCCACTTTGGCTGGGATGTCCCTGCTTTGTAACTGTGCTATGGTAGCAGTCCCTTTCTCCTGAGGTGTTTGCTTGTGTCTTGGCTCACTTAAAGTGAAATCCCTTTTGAGTTAGTTGGATGCAGTCACAATGGAGCCTGCTCTTTGCTGAATTAGTGACTTTATAGTGAGCTCCTGTCATGCAGATGGTCAGCAGTGGAGGAGCAATTTCTTGGTCAGATCATGGTGAGGAGATCTGAATGTCCAAACTTGAGCAAGTTCAGAGTTTCTGAGCCCTATCCCTTAACCACTGGATGAAGTAATGTGTGATACTTGTCTCTGTCTCTTATGTTACAGGAATCAGAAGATGAATTTGGAAACCCTAGTGAAGACGACCAAAAGACGGTACGGTTAAACACTCTGGTACATACCTGAAAGAATTCACATTTGTGACACAGTGAGCATGCATGAAGGAGGAGATGAGAGCTCTAGACAGCTGATTATTAGCAACTTTGAGGCCTGATTTTTATAAGTTTTTATGGGAAGGTCCTGGCAGATGGTGGCACCATGTTCTGAAAATGAACCTGAGTTGGGCTTAAAGACATGCTTGCAAGCTGTCATTAGTTACAGAGCCTGTGTGGGATGGAATTGCCTGATACGTGTTTTCCTCAGGAATAATTTGGGAGACATGAGAGTTCAAAGAATCTACCCCAGAAAAACTAGGCTTCTGTGGGTTTACTTGGTTTATAATTAAAAATCTAATCTTGCTGTGCAGGAGACAAGGAACAATACAGTTTGAGTATTACTTGGAATCAAAGATGTGAACAGTATTAGACATTTGAACAGTATGTCCATTTGGATAATGAACGAGAAGGGAAGAGAAATGCTAAGATGTAAAAATTCAAGCCTGACTTTGGTAGTAGGTTTTAGAAGAAGGACTCCTACCATATTTAGACGTGCCACTGCAACAGATTTTTAGGTGGAGATCCTCAGTCTGGCATGATATATTGCCAAAAGAGCAACATGCAAAAAAGCAATCCTTATTTAATCTTCTTATTCATAAAACAGTGTTTACGTGCCACTGCAACAGATTTTTAGGTGGAGATCCTCAGTCTGGCATGATATATTGCCAAAAGAGCAACATGCAAAAAGCAATCCTTATTTAATCTACTTATTAATAAAACAGTGTTGCAAAAACACTCAGATGTTACTTTAAGCTGACCTTCATAGGGTAGCTTTGTATGCCTGATATATTTTAAGATGAGCAAGTATCTTTGGGTTGTTGGTGATTTAGTTCAGTTCTGGGCGCTTGTTTGTGCCAGCCCCCAGCTCTCATCCAGTTCACTTCATCTTTTTCACTCTCTTATTGATGTGGCTGAAACCAGGATGTGAGAATGTACCGTCTCTCATTCTGCTGTGCACCCTAAGGACAGAGCAAAATGATACAATTTTTTACTAGTTGATCAAGGAACAGTAAGGAACACTTAACACAGTGTTCCTGTGTAAAGACTAAATTCCAGGTCTTTACTTTGTGTATGGTAGTAGTACACACTTTGTAAGGGGAGCCTTTGTGTCCTCAGTTGCAGCATTCAGTAACAGGGCACAGGGTTGGGGTGTGCTAGAGAATGCAGCAACTCACTTGGAGCTAAAAGCACTCCTTCTTTACCTTTCAAAAGCTGTGAAATACTCCAAATTGGCTGTAAGTTCTCATCCTTTCTGTAAGTTTTATTTGAATATTTTATCTAAACAGATGTAATTTTGTGCTTGTTTTGTAAGTGAATATGATATTAATTGTTTTTTAGAGGATACCCCAGATGAGTGATGAAGATGATGATGATGGCTGTGATCTCTTTGACTCTGAAAAAGAGGAGGACGAAGATGGAGACTTAGATGAAAGCACAAAGCCTGTGAGTAATTGCTGCCTTCCTGGAGTGGGAGATCTAACTTCCTATATGAAAAATCTGTCATTAGAGGGATTATAATGGTAGCTCTCAAGTACCTGGAATGGAATCCTGTAGGAAGTGCCTCCAAAAATCCTGAGTAGTCTTTTGACATGATTGTTCAGGTGTTACCCCTTTAAACTCAGGGATTCTCGCACCTTAAGAAAGTATCAAAGCTGTCTTTCAAGAATATTAAGAAATGGATTGTTGTAAAGTAAAAGCCTTTTGTGTGGTAAAAGTGAGGTAAAAGCCTTTTGTTTCTTTTGCTTACAAAGACATTAAAAACTGTGTTCATCAGAACTAGAAATTCTGAGGAATATTTTTATTCTTGATGTATGCCTAATCTCTGCTTTCTTAATAGAAAGCTGTATTGCTTCTTCTGAGGGCTTCAAGCAAAGTCTAGACAAGACACTGTACAAGTGAGGCTATAGAATACAGTATTTATAATTGTAATTGCATCAAGTTGCTAACTGGATCTGCTGTTATTTGTCCCTGCTGCTCAGAAAAAGAAGAGGCCAACATCATTTGCAGATGAGCTGGCAGCCCGAATCAAAGGAGAAGTGCCAGTCAGACAGGATGAAGAGTGTTCATGTGAGTTACCCCCCAAGTTTTGAAAAGTGTTTGTGCAGTAATGGGAGATTTGTGAAAGTGTGGGACAGGAGATTGTGGGTAGCAATACATGAAGTTACACAGGTCTCTTATTTGAACATGTATTAGGTAAAAGCATGACCAGAGGAATTGCAGACACTGTTTTGTGCTCTGAGTAATTCTTTGTCCATAACTCAGAGGACTGAATTGGAATTCACTGAGAGTTATAGTAGGAAACACATTGCTGTCAGGTGAGACAGGTCACTCAAAACACACAATATTGGAATTGTTTACTTTCCAATCTGATTCTCCCTCTGCGTGTTTGACCACATGTGCTTTTTCCTGTTTCAAGTAAGTTTGTGGAAGCCACTGGTCACTGTGGTTTTTCTGTGAGCTCTGCAGTAGGAAACACCTCAAGTTGATTGGTGGTTTCATGTGGTGGGAGTTGTTCGTTTTTTTTGTGGCTTAACTACTGTGTTTTGAGGAAGTTTTCCTTGCTACTGTCACTAATGATATTTTAGGCTATATAATGCATTTACTTTTGTGTTGGTTTCAAAGGCAGAAACATCTCAAGTATTTAGTCTTGCAGCAAAGCAGCAGTTGAAAATAGCTAGCTAAAGTTGAGTTGGCAAGTGCTTGTGAGGCTGCTGTTGGCCTGTAATATTGAGAAGATGAACAGACAAGAGCTGTGTGTGCATTCTTGCACAGTTCAAACTAGGTCTGTTGATATCAAGAGTATAAAACCTACCAACTTAACCTGTTCAGTTAGAGGGAAATCTTCCAGTCATTGAAGTAACCTTGTAAGGCCAGAGGAGATAAAACTCTGGCTTCACCTTTGGTAGCTGAATGAAGGCAATAATAAATCTGGAGCCGTTTGAGATGCTCTGAGGTTCCGCAAAGGTGCGGAACCTGTGCAAAGCTGTGTTGCTTTCTGACACCTCAGGTGACACTGGTCTGCATGTAGACAATTGTGTTGAATCCCTAGTACCTGACAAAATTATTCTATTAAAATTTGAAGTACTAGTTTTAGAAACTGTATTTCATAGAATTGATTCATCAGGCTGATTCATATGAGAGCACAGAGGTCAGCTTGGTTTGTTATTTTTTTAGATTCTTTTTATGCCATAGATTGATCTCAGACTGTACAAAAAGGTGGACTAGTTTTTCATTGAAACTTTCTTCTTAAAGCTCTGTCATCAGAGACCAAAACAAGGAAAACCCCAAAAGAGAAGAAGGAAGTTAGAGTTCCATCGGATGGTAGGATATTCTCTTCCCTTGCTTTTGAATTTTGGGCTGGATTGTAAGATAACATTTCAGAAGTCATGGCTTTTGCTATAGAAGCTGGGTGGGATATCAGTGAGCATCCTTCAAGGTGAATATGTAAACAAATCTAGGTTGTGATGTGCATGTAAACAAGGCTGGAAACAATGAGAGTTCTTCCTTTAATGTGGCCTTCTGCAGCACCGCACAACCCAGTCTGTCTTCAGCAGCTTCTGTCTGTGTCATGTTTATGAGAGCAGGTGGAACCAAAGCAGTTTTTATTTTGGCTGTCTCTAATTCTCTTTCCTGAAACTTGATCAGTCTTACCAAAGCTCATGTCTCTTGTACTTTCTAGATGAAGATGATGACATCTTCAAGCCTCCTAAACTGACTGATGAGGACTTCACGCCATTTGGTTCAAGGGGTGGCCTCTTCAGTGGTGGAACAGGCCTCTTTGATGATGAAGAGGTGAGAATGCTGCAGACAGTAGAAATTGAGTATTTCCCCCTTTTAAAAACAAAACAAAGGATCCCTGAAAATCCCCACCTGTGGAAGACAGAGAGGACAAACAGCATTTTGTTGCTCTGTAATATTGTGGAGTAGCATAGCTTTCCAGTGGGGAAGAGCTACACAAGTGACATATTTATGTTCCCCTTGGTACAATGTCCTCTCTTCTGCAGTACTGCTGCTCAGAGATGCAAGTGTGGTTCAAGCTCTATGTATTGTTGGAGATTGGTACAGGTCACTGCGACCTGAACATAGGAACAACAGTGGGAGTGTTCTGCAATGTTTTTGAGCTGTAATGTATTTCCCTGCACATATGTTTTATCCACATGAAGTTCAGGAGTATTTTTATGCTTGCCCTGACCAGAATTTTTCCCACAAACCTTACTGTATAAACTTCAGTAGGAAAGCTTAGATGGGTATAATCAGGACCTAACCATCTGTAGATTAATTAGTGTAAGTCCTTGAAGATGTGCAAATAAAAGGTCATTCCTTCTCTTCAGCAAACAGACTAGTGATCAGTAAAATTAAATTTTAGAAGAGTGCTGCTTTTCTGAATGTATGCACTCAAGTTAACACTTGAGTACCTATTTTTTAGTCTGTATTTGCAGACATCCTTTTGAGAAGGGAGTGGTAATTACTTCCTCTGTCTTGGCTTAGAAGTGAACATTCAATATGGAAAAATCAGCATCTGTAATTTCCTACAAAAACAAATTCACCACTTCCCCCCCTTTGCATTTTTGTCTCTGAGCAGAGTGATCTTTTTGCTGAAGCACCCAAAGGGGAAGAATCAAAAGAGAGAGAGGAGAGAGTCCCAGTAAGTGAAGGTAAGAACCAACAGTTGCCTCCTGTAGTCCTGTCCATGCTGTGATTTATTACTGCTAGCAGCTAGGCTGTTTGTTCCCAAACTAGAGAGCCTGGTGTAGCAATGACAGAGCAAGTCTCTTCTCCTCACCAGTCTCAATAGAGAACAGCTATGTTGAATTTTATGTGTGTTTGTTTGCTATGATGTGTTACACACACTCTCCTAGAGTTGAAAGGATATCCTTAATGCTGTTGGCAGAGCTCTCTGTGTGTGCTGGGTTCCTGCTTCTCAAGTGTACTTTGTACTTGTGGCTTTGAGGAAAGGAGAGATTTCTTCTTACAGGTTAATTCTCATGAGTTTTCCACTAGATGCTTATCAAGATCCTTAAGGACTCTGACCCTTAAGGACTCTGCAATACAGAATTGTATTGCAGAGCTTTTACTGAAGCACTGTATTTGATGAATTGTCAGATATGTGTTGGGAGACAAAGCCATTTTGTTTTGAATGTATTGTATTGAAGTGGTTTTGAGTGTGTGAGTGTGAACTGTTGCTGTATGTAAACTTGTAATGTGTTTATAAGCTTCAGTGTAGTAGAGCTGTTCTGTGGAGTTTAAATGGAAAAAAAAAATAGACTGTTACATATATTTGCAAAAGCCCAGAAGTTCAAGGAGAATGTGTAAAGAGTTCTGAGCTGTTAAGAAATAAAAAACAGCTCAGACTTCTTGGATTCCTCTTTCTGTAGTAAAGTTCTGAAGGCTTTGACAGCATAAAATAAGTGCATCCATTTGTATTGTACTTCCTATGATTTCAGCATCCTCTACAAAGTCCTTAAAGAAAGTTCCTGCAGGTGCAGTATTTCTGTTTCCAGGTATGATTTATTCAATAGCCAATTGCTTCATGCACAAAATGCTCTTTTCTTTAAAACCTACTGCTGAGGTTTTAAAGAAAAAACTATCCAAATACAGCAGCACTGCATTGCTTGATCATATGCTTAATGATAAATACAGATGCTTCTACCATGCTAAGCCTAAATCGCAGCATGTTTTATGGATAATCAAAGATTCTGGAGGAGCTCTGAAGGTAGGTGTCACTAATGGCAGATATTAGCAACTGTCAGCTTCAAGTGTTGTGCTCTGAACTTTTAAGAATGTGTGTCACTTCAACTGATATTATGCAGCTTAATTCTGCTGTGCATGCAGTCACAGCTTCCACCTGTAGCCTGAGAAGGAACTGCATTTTGTTCTTTCACATTTTATCATATTGTCTTGGGTTAGCAGAAGAACAGTTTAAACATCAAGTTCCTGTGTTAAGACCAGTCTTGTTTTTCTGGTTTTGATTAGGAGGATCTGCATACATGGGGAAGAATCAGATCTATAACTTGGAGCTAAAAATAAAGAACTATACTAAGATCTCTGTTTCTTATCAGAATCCAAGCTGATCAATGAAAAGAAACATGTCACCAGTTGTTTTTTAATTTACTGGCAGAGATAGCTGTCAGTGTGCAGGCTCTTCACTTGATTGAGGTACCTGAATTTTAAGTTTTGGCCTTTCTTAAAGGTCTATTTTAAGACTGGCTTCAGTTAACTGTGACCTCAGTCAGCATAATTTTTAGAGTAGGAAGTACATAAATACAGACTTTTAACTCCAGGGTCAAAGATGTATATCAACAATGGGACTTCTACGTAATTGTAAAACTCAGTAGCAGAGTTCAAAATAGCAGATTGATGTGTGGGATTTTTTTATCCTTCCTTCTTGGAGGTACTGTTGTGTAAGCGGTGAGTTTATTCATTAGTTGGTCCCTCCCAATAACTTGTAGACAGACTGAAGTCACCAGAGAAAAGCAAAGATTGAGGCTCCTTTGATATTCCAGTGAACAGTTTGTTTAGGAACTCAGTAATCTTTAATGAATAACCAAATTTTGTGGCTGTATTCCTGTCAATCCTAAGGAACTTTATAATTGCATAATTAATAAGAACCTGCTGCTGATCAAAATTTATGCAGTCTGCTGACTTAACCAAATAGCAGTTGTTCTCCTTTCTGCTGAACTTTCATTCAAGTATCTCCCCACCTCTGTCTCATTTTCAAGCATCTACACATGCAAAGCCAAAAGACAGGCTGAGGCCATTGGCAGTGTCTGCAGATGGTCGTGATCTCAGCACTGAGGCTGGGCATTCCACACAGGGGCAGAAGGAGCAGTTGCTCTGGCTGGCTCTGATCAATCACTGCCACAGCTGCTGTGTGCCGGGATCTCGCGGCCAAAGCCAGCCTCGTACTGCAGGGCAGCCCAGCCTCCTGGGGACAACTCAGTCACCTGTCCTTCCCTCTCGCCAAGCACATCACCAAGCTATTGGGCCACAGTGCTGTGGTGTGCTTGTTAGTAGAGTAGGATTCTGGTTTGAGAAGTCCCCAGGGGCAGCAGTGTGGGACTGCTGAGTCTTCTATCTTCAGCACAGAGGCTGGCTGCTGTTCCTAGGGAAGATGAGCAGGTTTGAGGAAGAAGTGGCTGCAGTGAGAGTGAGGGGCTGTGTGTGACTTGGCTTTATCAGAATGTGTCTAGCTAATGCTTTTGATGTGGCACTGTTGCAGGAGCACCTTAAAATTTGCTGAGATGGAAACTATACCTGATGTCACTTACTATGGCAATTCAACTTTTTGGTAACTCTGGCAATATTATTTTGATTTTTATTCTGCCCCCATCTGACCTGCAGGAGGAAGTGATGTGTTTAGTTCCACTGTAATTGGGGAAAAAGACAAGAAATCTGCAGCACGGAGCACAGAAAAAACTCCTAAACAACCTGGGAAAGTTGTTCTGTTTGATAATGATGATGATGATGATGACTTCTTTGTGGAAGCAACTAAAAAGCCTCCAGATCCAGGTACCTCTAAAACACTTGCGGTGAAAGATTAAACACTGCAGGTCATCAAAATTCAAACTGGTAGGAACCAGTGGGTTATAAAATTCAAACCTTCATCACTTCTGCTTGGGTTTTGGGATGTTGTGGTTTTGGTTGATTTTTGGTGTTCTGTTGTAGAGGGGATTTTTGTCATTGGTAATTCTTTTCATCAGAGTGACATGGGGCTGGTTTGTTTGTACATGCTCTCCCCTGACTTCTCTCTAAGGATGCTCCCTCTACCACTAGAGCAATATCTGGACTTGAGTCAGGGAATTGGTACAGGCTTTATTCACACAGCCTTGAATCTTTGTGCCCAGCATTCCCTATTAGTAGGGTCTAGGCCTGTGCTAAGCCAATACAAAACACTGCCAATACAAAACACTGGCTCAGCTGCTTCACTGCATATTCTGTCACCAGTACTTTCAGGTAAGTGGTGTTTCACTTTGGGGGCTTGACTGGATTTTTCTCTCACAGACTCCTAATGTTGGTCGTCATTAAACAGTATGGTATCTTTTGAGATTCTTATCTTCTCCTGTTCTGTATTCCTCATTCCCTGTTGATTTTGTCTCTCTATGCAGTCAAGTCCACAGCTGACCTGTTTGATGATGATGAAGAAGGTGATTTATTCCAGGAGAAACCTGCCATGCCATCTGTGGTTGCTGGCACAACTAAAGAAACACAAAGCCGTAGGGAGGCAATTGTGGAAAAAAAGGTAATGGCATATAAATGGATTGTTTGGCTGAGGTTTTAGGAAGAGTTTCTAGTGCAGTTGAAGCAGTCTCTCTTTATATAACACTATGAAAGTGATATATTTATGAAATAGGTCTAGGTTCATAGGGTCTTCCATAATGTAGTGCTTCAGTGGTCCTTAAATGCCTTTTGCCTTTTAAACTTGGGGTTTATTTGAGATTTTTATTTGTTGGGCCATGATTGAAAGAATCTTATTAAGGCAGGATTGAAATGAGAGCAAAATGAAAAGCCTTTGATAATAAAAAATGTTTATGAATTTCATGGCTGAAATGAAACCAGCCTGAGTTGCAAACCTTTGGTGTCACAGTTCTGTGCTGCAGAAACTGTCTGCTTTTCCACCAGCCACTGACAGCAACTTAGCTGGTAACCTATAGCTTGTGTTTATTCTGGGAGAGGAGATTTAGAGGAGACCTAAGCATTTACAAAACTTGGGGTGTTTAGTTTTTTCAGCTGGAAACTCCTCTAAGTTGTAGAAAGCTCTGAACATGATACTGAGCACATGCATATTTACGTGAGAGAGTTAGGAGAACCTCCTAATGCCCACTCCACTTTCAGAACAGTACCTTCAGGAAAGTAGTAATGCTCTTTGTTTCTGTAGTAGATACTGTATATACTCATTGTATACATTTCATCCAATGAGTATTTGAACATAATTAGCTGCAGTGACTCTTCTCCCCTCTGGACTGAGGGGTACGGTGCTGGGGATATCTAATGCAAATTGCTGTAGCACCTTCTCCATATTGTCCTATGAGAAGCACCTGAGCACAGGGGCCAAAGCCAGCTTCTATTTCTGCTGCAGTGCAAGAGAATCCATGCTCAGTGAAGCAGGAGCAGTGAGAGGGATCTCACAGCACTGGGCTTTCCTAGGGAAGAGGATGATGCCTGATTCAGCAGCACCCCTCCTGCTCAGTCAGGAAGAGAGGGCTGTTTTATATTCCCAGCTTTATGACAGTAGTGCTTGGGTCTGGGATCATTCTAAGTTTAATGGCAATATAGCTGGTGGCAGGCTGAGGCTGTGCTGTGATAATACAGGAAATGATGGCTGGCACAAACTGCCTTTGTCCTTTATGAAACACAGCTCGTTAAAAGAAACATTTTCCATTAGCTTCCGAGGGCTGGCGCGAGTTGCTGCATACATTCTTCTGCTGAGAAGGATGGTGTGGCAGAGAGGAGGCCTGTGGTAAGACCTTGAGGTCACCTGTGCATAGCACATGAGTTTTGGACTTCAGCCCATGGGAGACAAGCTTGGGTTCTGTCCCTTCAGCTGCTGGGATTTTGCCATCAGCTTGCCTCTTAGCAGGGATCTGGGGATCTGTCATGGTTTAGGAAAGGTACTTCCCAGTTTAGTGCCCCCACTGCAACCACTCCTCTCTCCCTGAGGAGGGCTAAAGAGGGGAATTCGAGGCACAAAAGGTCAAGATCAGGGGTTGAGATATAAAACCAATTTACTTGAAACAGCAAAGAGATAAGAAAGCAAACAGCAACAGCAGTAATACTGATGACAGAAGGTACAAAAAAGAGGCAAATGATCCCTCTGCCTCTGCCACACTGAGCTGCTTCAAAGAGAGTGCTTCTCTCGGGAAGAGACTCCCTTTCCCCCCTGTCCCCAGCAATGACATGAGGTGGTATAAAAGAACTTCTGAGTCCTGGCCACTCCCCCTCCTGGCTACTGCAGAAAGATGTGTCATAGATGTGTCAGCCCTTACTGAATCTAAATGGGTGCTGATGCAGTCTTTTTTTGTCCTAAAGAGTCAACCGTCTTCAGGTGAGGACTTCAAGCCTTTGTCTGAAACACCTCCAAGAAAACAGAGGGGCCTTTTCTCTGATGAGGAGGATGCTGAAGTGAGTATTACTTTGAGGAATTCCTACAGAATTGTAGGGATCCGTTGGGATCTCGGTCATACTGACTTCAGTCCATTTGTATCTGGGGACTCCTAGTGCATTTTGTAGGATTGGGAAATCTGACATACATGCACGTACTCTCAGCTGTTCTGAAAGTTCCTTCTTGCTCCAAGAGTGAAAGCTGATTGTTTTCCCTGTCTTCAGAGGGTTAAACATTAGTGGTACACACAGGCATAAATTAAAAGCCTGAAGACAGGAAGGAGCAGCAAATTAAGAGTAAGAATCATTAAAGACTGCGTATGTTTCATTTTGGCTTTCAGCTAGCAATTAACCTGCAAAGATGAGGAAAATCCCTGTGCAGTTGGAAGTGATTGGTACATCAGATAAGGCATCCACTACTTCACAGACATTCTAAACATCTTTTTTCATAACGAAAAACATGAATGTCCCCTTTAGAGTTCTTAAACATATGGCCTTGCTTTGCAAAGTGACATTTCTTTGGTTTGCACAGGATTTGTTTTCATCAAGTAAACCTGTGAAGTCCAAAGCTACATCTCTCCCCGCCAGCAAGTCCATGACAAAAGCTCCGCTTTCCTTGTTTGATGATGATGAAGAGGTAAGTACCACTTCCTGATACTGCCTGTGTGGGGGAAGCCACCTGCACAGGCTGTTGCAAATGCAGCAGGAAATATTCAGAAATTTACAACACTGGGCTTGCAAATGGAGCACTAAATTGCTCTTGCATTGTGCACCAGTTCTGAGCGTGTGGACAGCACTGTGGAGAAGAGTGGGATGGGGGAGTCCTGCAAGTTTTTGAGGTCTTTTAAGAAATTTGCAGTCAGTGCTTTTCACCTCTGGACCTAGGCATGAAGGATATTATCCCTGTGATTGATAGGACTAGAGAACACTGAGCAGTAGAACAAATATGAGCTTCAAGAAGCTGTTTTATCCTAAATCTGTGGTATCTGTCACATGGATGACTTCTTGCTTCTCTTGTCATGGCTGTTGAATTCCTTTTTTCTCACTCTTCACTGTGTAAGAATCATGACTGCTATTATGGAAACAGAGGTCAGAGCACAAGTTCATGCAAGAAACCTTAAAAAATTTAATTAGGGTGTGCTTTTTTAATCTTTTTACCCAGTGGTAGTTGTTCAGCTCACTTAATGCCTGTCTTCAGAATGGGATTCATTCTCCATTTCATTATATGGGTTAAAAACAGTGCCCCGTTGTGTTGGCTGCTGTACTTCAGAATTGCTCAGTGGTGGTTTTTGGCTGCTGGTCACATCTTGTGGTGGAGAATCTGTGAGCCAGGCTGTGTGCTAACAGGCTTCTGGTCTATCAAAATGCTGTATGTGTAGAATTCCTTGTAACAGAATATGGTGTTAACTTGAAATTATCTTCAAGAAACACCCATTTCTGTATCCTACTTACATGAGAAGTGGATGGCAGCAGTATCTTGTGTGCTGAAGACTTCTCAATGAGCTTTTCATTGTGGCATTGGCTTTTGATTTTTTAATAATACTATATTTTATTTTGTTTTAAGGATCTCTTTGGTGTGGGTCCTGCCAAGAAGCACCAGGAAAAGCCCCCAGAAGAGAAAGCAAAACAGTCAGGGCCTCTCAAGAAAGCCTCCAGCTTATTGTTCAGCAGTGATGAGGAGGTACTGAGGGGTGAGATTTGGTTGAAAGTGGTTACTGGGCTTTATATTGAGCAAAGTATAAAACTTTCGAGAAGGGAGCCACAGAGAAACTCAGCTGTGTCCACATGCCATACCTACCCCAATCCCTTGACTTTTTTGCAGCTAAGGAGGCTGATCCTTGATCCAAATTTTCTAGGTAATAGAAGTCATGTGGAAGAGAAAATCAGTATTTTCAATATAATTTATCGAAGGTTTGATAGCAAATGAAGACTGTTGCCAACAAATCTGACTTAAAAACACTAAAAGAGAAAATAAGTTTTTTCTTACTGCTTTAAATTCTGTAAAAAATGTTTAGCAGTTCTAGATAGATATGTAATGAGGTTTTCTTTGTTTTGAGGTGGGTTTCTTTTGTATGTGGTTTTGTTTATTGGAATTTTTATTTGCTTAAGTTTTGGTGGTTTTTTTCTTTGTTTGGCTGCTTTGCTTTTTTAAATCTAGGGATGGGAAAATGATACATAAATAATTAGGCGTCCCATAGAGCAACCCTCTTCTAGGGATGGGCTAGGTATTGTCCTCCATCTTAAATGAAAGCCAGAGACACTCAAGTAAATTAAAAACTTAAAAATTAAAAACTTGTCTGGAAAACACTGAATTAGCTCATATGAACAGGGTCCAGACTCTTTGTAGTCCTCCTACCTCTCAAAATTACTCTGTTGCATAGACTTTATTACTTGTCCTGTAATTGCTTGTTTACTAGACAACAGTAATATCTTTTGATACATTTTTAGCTTAATGTAGAATAAACCAAGTTCAAACTTGGTTTGCTTGTAGTCCCTTTCACAAGGAGGACAAAGAAAGGTGGGGAACTGGGGAAAACCACTTGAAATGCTGGGAATAGCAAAACAAACAAGGCAGAAGTATCTTGTCTAGTGTGTAGGCTTGAATAAATGGTAGATGTGGGAGGAGGTGGGTGCCTGGGGGAGAACTGCTGTGAAGGAAGTGCGTGCAGCATTGAGCACTCTAGTAAAGGTGTCTTGGGTGTATATGTGGTGGGGTTTTTCTCTTTTTTCTTGTGTTTTCCCATACATCAAACTTGATAACTATTTAAGTGACTTCAGTAAGGTTCTACTGAGTGCCCCTACTCTTGTGACACTGCAGTTGACACTGACCTCAGTTGTCAAGAGCAGCTGTAACAAAATGTGTGTACTGTATTTTGCTGGATTAATACTGTGTGCTAAAAGGTGACCAGGCCCTTTGCAAAGCCAGAGAAATGTCAGATTACAGTGGCTAAAATGCAGGCAGCTAAGTACACTAGTAGACAGATGAAAGGACTGCCAAGATGATGAAGTGTTCCTTATAAAGAAGATTGCAAAGTGGCTTTGACCAAGACAAACGAAAACTTGTTCCTTCTTTTTAAGGAACATTGGAATGTCTCCAAGCCAGCTAAACTTCCTTCTGAGGATGGCCAAAAAGAAGACCCTGCAAAACCAGCTAGCACTGTCAGTCAGGCTAAAGATGTGAAGACGACAAGCCTCTTTGAGGAAGAGGATGAGGAGGATTTATTTGCAATCACTAAAGAGAGGTGACAGTCCTGGGAGGGGAGTGGGAGGCATTTATTCAGAACAGCCCAGCAGCCCTTCCAAAACCAGACGGACCCGGGCATATTGCAAGTGTTGGTTCCTGGTAGTGTTGCTGAGGAGGAAGTAGGGTGTGTGAGTAGGAAGAGGCAGTGCTGGGCTCTTTGTGTCTGTGTCAGGTCATTCTCTTTGCCACCACTGAACTGCCCTTTCCATTTCTATGCCAGTGATATAAAATGCTCTTGGCCTTTTTTTATCTCCACTGCTGCAGAAAGCTTTGTAGACAAGAAAGTGTGTTAGAATTATTGGGACAGTGAGGAAGCCAAGTGCTGTATCTGGGAACACTTGCTGCAAGTGATGGTCCTAAATGATGTTTAAACAAATGCAGTGCATGGCCTGTTAATCTTCCACTTTCTTCCTTCTCTCACTGCAGCCAAAGAAAGCCACAGAAGCCATCATTGTTATTTGAAGATGATGATACTAATGGAGAATCATTCTTCAGCTCCCAATCAATGCTACTTCCTTCAGCTGCTAAGTCTGCAGTGGTAACTCCCCATTCTTTTAAAACTGACATGGAACCCTTAGTTATTTTGCAGTCTGTCTTCGTTGTTAGGTAGTGAATAGAAGTCTAACTCATTTTACACAGTGGTAACTCCAGCAAATTGGGAATGGAAACAGGGAAGACTGAACTCTTACATGTACACTCTTACTACAATTAGCCTAATAGAGACTTCAAAATTTTCTTGACCACTTAAAAAAAAAACCCTAAATTTGTTTGGTTTATGCTAAAAGCCCTTCCTAAGGATGTTCTGAAAGCTCTTGACCATTAAATAACACTAAAAGGAACAAACAGCTTACTGCTGACTCAGTAGCCAGTGTTAACCTTTCATGCTACCCTACCTGTGATGACTGAGATGTGTAAACAGGCTTCTTACAGGCCCTCCCTATGGTGTGCTCATGCCATCCTCTGTGTTACAGAGGAAGCTTGTAGCTTAGCCTATGATGTACTGCCTGTCTGGTTGTGCTTTGGAATTGAGAGGATGAGATGCAAGGGTTTAATAGAGCTGTATCTGTAGTGGGGATTCCTGTACATGTACTTCCTGGCACTCTTCAGCCAGATTCAAAAACTCATAATACTGGAAATTAAAAGTCACAAACCAGAATGTCCTATGGGAGGAAAACAGGAGAAATCAAGTATGTTGCCAGTGTCCTACACGTACTCTGCAGTAGGCAAACTGAGACTCTGCTATCCCACAGCAGCATACACTTTTTATATATAACCACTAATGCTGTGTTGCTAATATTCTCCTGATTTTGCAGGAGAAAGAAAAACCAGCACAAGCACCACCTACCTTTAATGAAGAAGAAAAGGAGGAAAAGGAAGATCTGCCAGATGGAACAGTGAAGTCTAAGCAGATAGAAGATGCATTGTGGTCTTCAGAAGAACCTGGAGCAGCTCCTGTGCCTCGAGGAACAGATGTTGCAGGGCAGCAAACAAAGGAAAAAGTGAGGGATTTTCTTACATTAATCTGAAGTTTGGTAAAAATTCAGTTAAAAAAAAACAACACATAATCAAATAGTGCTGCTCTGGCATGGAAATATTTTTCTGAATTGGAGGAAAGAGTTCCTCTGTCTCCACTTAGCAAAAGCACTTGTCAGTCTAACAGCAAATTGATTAAATGGCATTTAATAGTTGTTTCCTGACTGATGTCCTTGAGAGGGATTGGGGTTTTTTGGGAGGAAGGAGGTAGGCAGAATCTGTTTTGATTTTCCCTCCAGACTGGCTTAGGTAATCTTCATTTACATGAAAAAAAGCTTTCCCTTAAAACATAGCCTATATTAATACATAGATTTTTCTTCAAGCTCAGTAACTTTGTTTCACCATCACCATGTGTGATGATTTATAAAGTGATGAGTGTTATTATGGCCTTCAGGATTGTGAATTTCTGCTGGGCAATGCTGATACAGAGCAGTATTGATGAGTATTGAATATATTATAGCAGAGGTTTCAGCAGAACCGATCTTGGGCATAGTCTTACTCAGTGTTGAGGAATTACCAGCTGATGAATTTCCATTGTAGTTCTTACTCTTCCCACTTTTCCTGAGCACAGTTAAGGTTCTGGTAGTAGTGCTGTTCACTCTAAAGTATCCGAAGTGGTATGAGCTAGGTAACTCAGAGATAGTGGCAGAGCTGGTTGGTGCAGCCTTGTGGTGCGCATACAACCTGACAGAGATGAGGAGAAAACCTTACGCAGGAAGCTGCTTATCAATAGTGCCATGGGGAAGGGTACAGGAGGAAATATGTCTTCCTTTCAGAGCTGAAAGGTGTGTTCTTTTCTTTCAACTGTCTCTTGCTAACCTTCATATTAATATTCTGTCTGCTTGGGAAAAATTAGTTGAGTATGGTTGCCTGCTTGGTAATGATTGCAGAACTCTGACCACTGCTGGTATTTAACCAAGAAAGCTTAGCAGGGTTTTTGGGCAAACTTGAAATAAATAACAGGCTGATGTGTTACTTTCTTTTCCTTTGGTGGAGCCTTTTACAGTAATATCTTCAGAGCCAGCTGACAGTTCAGATCTGTTTGCAACATCACCACCAGCTCTGGTGAAAGATGTGAAAAGCCAAACTAAGAAAGTGTTAAGCTTGTTTGAGGAGGAAGAAGAGGAAAGACTGGAAGATGATGATGGCATGAAAAATGCACAAAAAGGAGTTGTTGTGGTGAGTGTAAGGATGTTCTTGATCACTGCAAAATGGTATTTTCATCTCTGCTTTTCTAGGCAAGGTTTTGTTTACATTTCTGTACAGATGTTTCAGTGCAGCTACTTGATTTTTGCTTTACAGAACTGACTCTTCAGTTAGTCCTCAAGGTCAAAGACACTAGGAAGTAAAAGGATGTGGAGTTTTAAGCCTTGTGGTTTATCTTTTTTTTTTTTTCTTTTACATTGTTATAGTTTGTTGCTTGGTATATACCTTCAGACTTAGGTTCAGCAATAATCTAGGAAGTAAAAGGATGTGGAGTTTTAAGCCTTGTGGTTTATCTTTTTTTTCCTTTTACATTGTTATAGTTTGCTGCTTGGTATATGCCTTCAGACTTAGGTTCAGCAATAATTATCTTAATCCTATGTTTACTTATTTTTTTCAAGTATGTGTGTTCATTTTTTAAAAAAGCTTCCAGCTACCATATTATTAGTCTGGATTTTCTGATATAGTGTGTACCATCACTTGGAATTTTCAACAGCAATATCCTTGAATCTGTGGCAATATTCTTGTTTCTACTTTATGCAAATGTACTGAATTTTCTTCTGTAAGTTTAAAGTAGTGTCAAAAGGTATACACTGTATACTACAGTGTACCACAAGGTTTTGTCATCTTAATGTGACCATGTCCATCACTTGGAATTTTCAACAGCAATATCCTTGAATCTGTGGCAATATTCTTGTTTCTACTTTATGCAAATGTACTGAATTTTCTTCTGTAAGTTTAAAGTAGTGTCAAAAGGTATACACTGTATATTACAGTGTACCACAAGGTTTAGTCATCTTAGTGTGACTATCCATGTAAAGTGAGCTGCCAATCCTAAAAGCTGTGTATACTTTACTCAGAAGCCCTTGGAACTTAATGAAATAGATGACTCTTGGAGGAAAATCACTCTTTAGAGCAGCTTCTGAGTTAAAATGGATTGTTAACTTGGGCCCTTATTTACCACTTGTGAATGAATACTGTGTTTGGTTTTTTGTGGGGAGCACACTGGGAGATGATTGAAAGAAGCCACATCTGTTGTATGAATTTAGAAAAATAGAAATCCATTCACATCTTTCCTTCAGAGTTCTCGTCTGTCAGAATATAGTAGTCACAAAGTGATTAAGGTGCTGAAATGCAAAAAAACAGAATGGTAATTTATGAACTTAACCTTTTTGATAGGCAAATCTGAAAGGTGCTACTACTTTTCTGGCTTATTTCAACTTACTTTGTGTTTTGTGGGTGGATGATTCTAGATGTGCATTAGGTTTTCACATATCTGGGCATAAACAGCAGTTCTAGTGCTCTAAAAATTTGACCTGGCTTTTGATACTAAATTAAAGCTGGTGCAGAGAGAGACTGAGAATGTAATAAAGAAATTACAGAAGTAAAAATCATAGGAGAGGATGTATGGATGAAAAATGGTGTACTGGAAATGAAATTTAAGCAGCCCTTTGGTGTTCCTGGAGACTTGAATAGCAATGGGTAGAATCAGGCTTTAGTCTTATGTGACCACTCTCGCTGCCTGCATTTTGTGTCTGGTGTCATGGTACTGGACATGCAGTCATGCTCTGAAGTGGCAGCCTTTAAGTTGTTTTAATAGAGACAGATGAGTGGTGAAACACAGATGGGGCCTTTACCTGGACATTTGAGTGGGGCCTTTGCCTTTGCACCTGGGTGCCTGCAATGACCATGATCATACACAGGCATTGTTTTTGGTGCTGGAGCTGATACTCATTACTTTGCCAAGTAATGGAGGACTTACAGAGGGATATGTGTAACTTCAGACTTCCCCCCAGCAGCAAATTAGAAAGTACAAGTTCTTGCCAAAGGCAGTATGTTCTGTTCTTCCATGTGGGTGTTTGCTTGCTTTCACAGGAGAAGAACAGGGAGTTTAGCAACAATAATAGCTTTACAGGCCTTTTGTTAAAAAAAAAATCTATTTTTTAATTCTTCTTTGAAAATGTTGCTTAGGAAGATGACCAAGAGATTCTTTTCATTTCACTACCATGTTCTGCATCCTTAGCTGAAACTTTTGAGGCATAAAAGTCTTACTGGAATATAAACCTTACTGTACAGTCATGATAACATACTGAAAACTTTTTGTTTTCCTCTTGAAGGAGGGTTTACAAGTAAATAGTAGCAGCTTGATCTTAGATCAGCAGACACAGATAATGTGCTGAATGTCTTCTCATTAAATTGAAATGTAAATACAAATATTTACATTGTAAGTTTTGCAAATTTGGTCAAAATAAAATATAACCAGCAGTTAAAGTTGTGTTTTTGTTACCAGTACAGGGCTGTAGTGCAGCCTCAGGGGAATTGTAAGCTGCCTTATCATGAGGCAAATAACTTCCTCACAGAGGGAGTTTCTCACTGTGTGGATCTTTCTCCTCTCCTTCCAGTCTTCTGAGAAAAGTACTGTGCCCAAAAGCACTGGGGTCTTTCAAGATGAAGAGCTTCTCTTCAGTCACAAACTTCAGAAGGACAATGACCCAGATGTTGACCTCTTTGCCAGTCCCAAGAAGTCAAAAGTGAGTCTAAAACCCTCCTCTGAACCTCCTGTTTCAAAATAGTCTTGGAAGTGTTCAGTGTACTGATGTTCCTTGTTTGGACACAGCTTAGAAATCACTGATTTCCAGGGAGGGCCAAATGCTAATGTCAGTTATATTCCTGGCATCATGGGCTAAAGAGATGTGCTTTGGGTCTGTGACACATCTTTTCTTTATCTTTTGTTTCTTTAGTCTGCAAAGCATATCCTGAAGCCATCACCTGGAGGAGGGCTTTTTGGGGATGATGATGAGGATGATCTCTTCAGTACTGCTAAAACAAACATTCCGGTACCTTTTCTCTACTGTCAATGGCTTAAATAAAAGAGATTGGAAAGAAGTGTAGGGAAGGGATTTTCTCCATTTGTATACCCACAAGAAATTAAGTGACTTTTGAAATCTTTTTGAGAGAACAGAGATGGTCATTGTGACCCTGAAGACATAGGGAGCAAACAGATGCCCTGGGTCTCCCAATGTTGGGATGAAGGAATTGGATTCTATTTATTTTTGTGTACACCTGGGACTGTCTGAGGTATAAGAGAGCACACCTGAGCAGAAATCAGAGTAGTAGAGTTTGTTTTGTTTAATTGCTTAACTTGCTAAAATTACTTCCCTGTGCTTTATGTATTACTGATGAGCTGTGCTCCAAGAGTTGTGTAAGTCAAGTTTCTGCAGGTTGGTTTGATCTCAGGCAATGGTGCAATGTCAAAATCCTCACGGTCACCCAATTGTTTTTAAAGGGTGAGTAGGTGCAGTAATGAACTAGGCTGTGTTACAGGTGGTCTGAGGTCAAAGCCCTAACACACATTTTAAACTGCTACTTTTAAACACAGTTATATTAATTAAATTGAAACTAACTTTTACTTTAGTCTGTATCCATGTCTATAGCTGGAAGTTAGGCTAGAAAACTGGCAATAATTCCTGAAAACAGTTTCTCTGAGGACTCTGGACAGAGTGGTCTTAAGTAATTGGGGTACTATATATGGAGCCTGGTTGCTTGAAAACATAAAAATGGCAGAGTTCCTTAGCTAGCGTTATGCTTTTATTTTCTCTGCTGTTTTGTTCATGAGGAAATATGTATGCATTTGAAAGTTTATTGAAACTCTCATTAGTAATTGTTAGCACCAAATACAACTATGCACAGCAGGATCAAAAAATGTAGCTAGTTTTCTGTTCAGTTAAAAGGAAGATTTTAAAGATTTTTGCTTGTGTTCTTTTGGGGTTTTGGGTTTGTTTTTTTTTGTTTTGTTTTGTTTTGTTTTTTTAATCTGCATACCATGCTTTTTACCCCATTCATGTTGACTTGTGCCCATAATGCTTTCAGAAAATGGCCGAGAAGAAAACTCCTCAGACCAGTGTTGGCCCTTCTTCAGTGAGCAGTAGCTTAGAAAATGCTTTAAGTGCCAAGCAAGATGAGACTCTGAAGGCAGCAACTACAGAGGCAAGTACTTAAATCCTGTGCCTTGAACAGCATGCAAAGAAAAAGGAGATGTATCATCCTGTTTTAAGTGTCTTGGAAAGATGAAAAATAATGCCTGGATTTACTGGCTGCCATGTGTAACCAAACTTCTCTGCTTATCAGCAGGTACACTGTTAGTAGCAAGAAGTTTAAGTGTTATTGATGTTTTATTCATTGTGCACACCCTTTAAAAAGTTAAATGGCAGTGAAGAGCTGCACCCTAGGTCCAGTTGTACTGAAAATGAGTTATTTCTTCTTCTCTGAAGTGCCAGTGTCTGTTGGGGTGAATGTGATCTTTAAAGGTAGCCTTTCTCAGAAAGGAGATCAGGCCATGCAGCACAAATCTGTGTCAGTTGAGATTTGTATCTTGGAGTCTTCATGGTGAGTAAACAAGACTCTTGTCCTTAATCTTGCAGAATCAAAGTCTCTGGGATAGGTGATCTGGAACAGAGTTCTGGGCTGTGTCTCACCTGAGTTGCTTGGTGGATTTTCATGTGTACAAGATTAGCTTTTTGTTGTAGGGAGTGGGAGTTGTTTTTTCTTCCCTGGGCTGAAGAACACAGAGCATGCCTAGGGCAAGTAATTAGCATGTCTTCCCTTTTTGTGAAGTGATCCTTGAAGTCTAGAGCCAGGCTCATCTCCCTGGTTTTTGCACCTACTGACAGCCTGCTATAGAATGGTTTCAGGCTGTCTGAAGTTAAGCTAAACACCACATGCAATTAAGTAGAGAACAATCTCCTCAGATACTAGGATTCCTCTGTCATGCTCTCAAGCCCTTCCAGCTAGTGTCGTCACTCTCGCAAACTCTGTTACTTCAGCCTAGCTGAAAGAGCTCTGACTGCCCAGTCATACCAACTGCAGTATTACCTAGCTCACAGAACCATGCAGAGAACAAGTCCTGGGAAGTGCACCATAGCTGATTTGATTCATTCCTTGAGTCCTAGAATTGACCCAAGTGTCCAGACCAAATAGCTTCTCTTGCTCTTTTAGTCTAGTCTTCTTTCTAGCACTACTGGCCTAGGGGTTTTTTTCAGAGCAACACTCACTTCTCTGAAGCTGTTTTTCTTGAAGTCTGAGTGGAACAATTTTCAAGTTCTCTTGGCTTCCATGTGGGCTTCATTGAAGTCTGTAGCCCTGTTACAGCCAGTCACAAAGAGAAAAGTTAAATCATTGCCTGGCAATATGGCTTCAGAGGATTTTAGGGGACAGAATAAGTAAGGAGAGAGAAGGCAGCTGTCCTAGCGGTGGCAGTGACCTGGAGAAGATGAATGTTGTTCAGGTACTGTGGCAAATTATAATGTTGGGTAGAAGGACAGGTGAATGAAATGTGGTCATGAAGATGGGGCCATGGCATGTGGGAAACTGAAACTGAAAACTTAGTGACTATAGCTCTAATGGTAGAATGTGATGATAACAAGATATCTTCAGAAGAAATTGGTAAGCAATTAGCTGCTTTGTATACATGTATTGAAATGAAAACTATGGTCTGGTTGATAACAACTTGTCAACTTGTTTAATCCAATGTAATTTTGTGCAGAAATCTACAGGTCCTGTTCCCATTAAAACCAAAGAGCCTTCATCTCGGATTGGAAAGCTACAAGTAATTAACTTTACTGGCACTTTAACTTTCAAAAAAATAAAAAAAAAAGAAAATCTTCCTTGCCTCACTGATAGCTTTCCCTGAACCAAAATCTTATTGCTTCCTTACCTTATTCTTGCAACATTATTTTTTTTCAGATGGCATATTTTTGATTGCTTTTTCTGTATTGCATGTTTAATATTATTTCCTCCTTCTGTTTCAGTCCTGACTCTAAGCAGCACTATTTACTCATGTTGGGGGGGCAGAGGGTGGGCTCCTCTTTGAACTGCTGTTGTTCTTACCACTATTAAGTATGTTTAGAGACTCTTAGGGAAGACTATGGTTATTGTCCCTCTTCTGACACAAATCGACTAATAACTGTCTATATCACAGTACCATTCAAAGTCAGAACCATTGTCTCCTCAGACAGAATATTGAGCTGCGTAGGTGTTTGGTCTGGCATAACCTGACCCTGCTGTTCCTGAAGCTCTTACACAGAATAATAGTGTTGACCACTCCACAGTTTTAGTGAGACAGAGCTTGTGGGAGACACAGAAGTTCTTAGGCCTGAGAAAAGCCAGATACTTTAGAAGTAAAACTTGAATACTGAGATACTCTAGTTCTTGCTGCTTCTCTGGGGCCATGCCTGCTCTGGAGCAGTAGTAATGTGATCTCTTTTTGTGTGTATGTTTTTGTTGTCTCTGTTTTGTAGGCTAGCTTAGCTATTAACCCTTCAGCCTTACTACCTGGTGCAATGCCTAAGGTCTCCAATGTCAAGTCCCCCTTACCAGTGCTGGACACTCCATTACATGAGCCCAAGGAGGTGCAGAACAGCGAAGCCTTCTCTGCTGCAGGAAGCAATGAAGAGCAGGGTGTCAGCTTTGATCAGCCCATGCAAGCAGACACCTTGCACAGTGCCAATAAGGTAACCTTGGTATTTAGGTTAAGAGGAAAGGGGATTAAAAACACAGTCTGTCCTCATGCAGGAGTTTGTTTTGGTATGCAAGTTCTGCTAACAGTGGGGGTTATCTGAATCTAACTGGGAGTATGAAAATCTAATCCCCTCTCACTTCTGTGGATCACTGAAGAGAAAGTCTAGCTTAGCATCTATACTTGGCTTATGCATATACCTGGTGCCTTTTAAAGTACATGTGTACCTTTTCCAAATACTGGATTTCCCTATTGGCTGAAGGTATGTTAGCATAACATCTTGTCCTATCCCAAGAGACACCAACCTAAAAAAAAATTAAAAAGACATCTTGCTAGGCTAAGTATAAAACAGGTTACAGGCAGCTGCTTTGACAAGCTATCCAGAACACATCACTGCTGGAGGTTGACCTTTACCTCTTCTGTGGATAAAAATGTCATGCTGTCCTAAACTGTAACTCTCAATTCTTTTTCAAAGAAATGTTTGTTTTCACACAAAGGAAAACAAAAAGAAGTGTTACAGCTTTTGAGGTGGCAAATCTCTGCCTCCTGACTCACTTGTTTTTCACTCACACTTTCTGCTTTATGGACTGCAAAAGGCATATTCTACTTAAAGACTTAGTGGTTCTTTAAAAAAATTCAAGTGTCAGCCATGTAGTTAAGATTTCATCTAGGTGCCTGTGATTTTATAAGTTTGTGGGGTTTCCTGAGAGCAGCAGTTTAAGATAGAGTTAAAGTTAAGATTTTAAGTTACCTTCTTCTAATGCTGATGAGGCTGTTCATTACTAGATGAGTAACAGAGATGACTTGGTAAGATGCAGCAGCCACCAACAACCCTGGCTGTCATGACCCCTTAATGACAGATGGGTTTGAAGCTTGTATATCAGCCTGGTGGATTACTGTGGAGGCATAGTTGTTTCCAATAGCAGCGTGTTCCAACAGACAAAGCTCTCTATTGTGATACTTTTAAATAGATAGGTCTGCAAAGAATAGACTGCCTGTAGCTGCATATTATCAACCTTGAATGCTCATTTTAGTGTAGTAATGATGCATTTTTTTTACAGAAGTAATCTGAGAAGAAGCATCTTGGTAACTATACAGTGAATGCTTTTTGTGGCTCAGGTTAGGTGCTGTAATTTTGGCATATCATTGCTTCTTCAACCTTTTGAGTGTAAATATATCCAGTCAAATGCACTTTTTTTTTCAACGGCTGGAACAAAGCAACCTGCCCAGCATTCTGCCTGCCCTTTCAATTGCATGAAGCAATTAACAAAAGGGAAGAAGAGGTTGTAGTGATCCATTTCCTATCCATGTGAAGACTCCTGTCCATGTGGGATAGGAGAGAGGCTGTAATGGAAACTTGCAGGAGGCTTCCTTAAAAGCAGCAATTAACTGCAATAGGCTATACATAAAATGAAATTGTGTGGAAAATACAATTAGTCATGGTTTGAACTGCACTGTAAAAGCCCCTAGATTAGCAAGATAACAGGCTGACTAAGGTATTACCTAAAGCTAAGGGGCTAGAGTGGCCTGCTGACCTGTTGTGACTATTTGCGAGTGCTGTTGCTTTTGTACACCGGTTCCACCTCTGTGGAATGACTAAGGGCAGCAAATCAGAAATTCTGGGTTATATTTCTAAATCTTTCTCCAAACTACCCCAAGCTTGAATGTCCTGTGGGGCTTTTTCCTTATGTATGACCCTGCTTTGCTTTTCCTCCTTCCTTGCAGACCAGGATCAGGGCTCCAGGGAAGCGCAGACCCCCTAGCAGAATGGCGCGCCGTCTGGCTGCCCAAGAGGCTGAAGCGAACGAGGAGGTGGACGCTACTAAAGGGTCACAATTCTCTCTACCAAAACAGATGTCAGCAGTAGAGGACATAAAGGAGCCTCTTGCTGCTGAAGCAGAATCCAAGGAAAATGGCTTTCTCTCTAGTTTGTCGCTACCAGCTCACAGCACTGTTTCTTCTGCTGGGACAAACAAACTCCTTCCTCCAGAATCCACAGAAAATGGGGATGATCTGTTTGAATCTGAAGACCTTTTTGCAAGCAGCTCAACATCCAGGCCAGCTGCACAATCAAAGTTGAAGGAGGGAATGCCAGACAGTATGGCTAACAGACCCATAAAGGGCAGGGAGAAGAAGCCTGATCTGGGTGATCAGGACAGCACTGATCTCTTCCAACCTGTACAACAAAAATCTTCAATAAAAAGCAGCCCTATACCTTTCTTGGAAGAAGAGGAGGATTCTCTCTTCACCTCTCAAAAAACTGGAAAAAAGGAGTTAAAATCTGCTGTCCACCAAGCAGTTGACCCTACTGCCCAAGATATCTTTGAGGTAATGGCTGAACCTGCCACATTGTGTTTTTTCCCCAGGTCCATATGTAGACCCTTCTAATTTAGAGTTAATGGAGGCTGCTGAACAGGATGGGGTGTGCAGGATAAGGGAGTGAAATAAACTCTCAATCCTGCTCCACTGCTGGGATATAAAAATACTTTCTTTGGTTGTTCATCCCCTAACTAGCAGTAGTAGTTTAAAAGGTGAAGCCTTAACACAGAGCTGGTATGCACTGAACATGCTGTGACAACATATCTTTCTCAGAATAATAAGGTATTTGGTTCTTATTGTCTGTTCAATTCCCATCAACTAAATAACACTTTAAAAAAAGGAATAAAATTGGTGGGCTGGACACTTGATACAGGCCTCTGTGTGCTGTACTTGACCTGTGTACAATCCACTACTAAGGCACTTCTGCCAATCCCCCCTGAGGAAAAGGGTCTCAGACTTCTTGCTAGGTAGGTTGGCAAGACCTCTCAGATTGCTGAGTTCAGCCTTGGTTTGATAAGCCCAGGAAACCCAAGTCTTCTAAACATCTCAGCTGCTGTATACAGATAATTTGACTATTCTCTTGAAGTGTGTTGTGGATTGATAAGATCTTTCTCTCTTTTTCTCCAAGGATGATATATTTGCTACTGAGGCAATTAAGCCAATGACCAAAATGAAAGAGAAAATGCCAGAGACAAACCTGTTTGATGATAACATTGATATTTTTGCGGATCTAACTGCAAAACCAAAAGAAAAGAAGACCAAGAAGAAGGTGGAACAAAAATCCATATTTGATGATGATATGGGTACGTGCATGTATAAGCAAAATCTTGCTGCTAGTCTTGTACTCATGTCCTGAGTTGGATTCATCTAAGATGTTTTAGAACCTTCTTTTACTTTTCAGCTTCTCTGAAATCTCTGGTCATCTTTGGATTTTAGCCTTGGATGAGAACTTTCTAGATTTGTAGAATTAGGATGACATTAAAGTAGTTTAGGAGAGAGTAAAAAATTATTCTAAGAGAAAGTTTCATTCCTGTAGGGAATTACTCCAGAAAAGTTTCGAAGAGACTCATCTCAGGTTGTTACGGCTCTGAGATTCCATATTTCAATTTGCACAGCTTTTGTATTGTACTTTGAGATGAGTCACTGATACGAACAAGCTAGCATCTCTGTCCATCCCACCTTCACTATTGTCTTGACTATCTTGGAGCCCATAAGCTTTTTTTTACATTCCTGTTCAGTGGTACAGCCATAGGTATGCAGCTCCTTAGTGCCCTTGGAGCTCCAGAACACCCACAGGAGTGCAGGGAGATGCCTGAAGATGAGGATGTTCTGCAGTAGAGTTGTGGAACTGGCACATGACTACGTTTCACTAAGGGCTGGCTGAAGTGATCGTGGTAGCACTTTTACAGAGCTGTACCTTACTGTCTTAGGAAACCTTTCTGCTGCAAATGAAACAGTAAATTTCAGCTGCAGTTTGAGGGTGGTGAAGGCTGCAGGCTGTTTTCTTTCATCCTACCACACCTTTCAGTCACTAGAGTCCTTAATCACCTTATAGCTGATGTCACCTCTGCCTGTCTTCAAAATGGTCACTGAGCTTTCTTGCACTCTGAAAAATACTGTTTTCCCTGGGCAAAATTTTTGTAATCTTTAAGCCTCTTTATAAAAAATGGAAGTGATACCTCCATTGCTTATGGCAGTATCTGTACTCCCCCTCTGCTGTAAAGCTAATCCATGTAATAGCTTCTTGCTTTGGAGTGATGCCAGTAGGGGATTACTCTGTTTTGCTGCCTTTCTAAAGTGCTCTTGTGCTGAAATGTGGTCCTGGATTATTCCTGTGTAATCCCTGTGATCAGCACAGTAGCAGACACATGCTGAATTGGAAGTAGTGAGAAGAGACAGGGAAACCCATTTTGATAGACCACATTGTGCTTGGCCTGGGCTCAAGGTTAGGTTACATGCTGAAGATTGAAATACTAGTTTTTATACTCTGGACTAGTAATTCACAGAATATTCTGAGTTGGAAGAGACCCACAAGGAACATCAAGTCTGACTCTTAGATGAATGGCCCATACAGGGATCAAACCCACAACCTTGGTGTTATTAGAGCCATGCTCTGACCAGCTAGACACAGTGGCTATATTAACCTCTATAAAACACCCATCTTTTCTTCATAGGGATTCAAGACCAGTTATGTGCTATTTATACTGGTCTTGTGACTCACTAGTGATCCTCATATCTAAGGCTTGTAATTTTTTGGTTTTATACTCCAACTGCATAATCTGAGTATCCCAAATTTCTTGGTTTAGAGTGCGAGATACACTGTTGTGTGCACTCAGGAAACCTCATGGTAGCCCCTCAGCATGTGTAAGGTAGCAGCTTCATCACTTTCATGAGCAGAGTCCTAAACACAAGCAGTTCTAGCCACAGCAAGACTCTGAGCTCTGCAGCTGACACCCAGCTATCTGTGTTGGATGATTTAATTTCTATGTTTTGTTGTCCTCTGCCTTAAAGGCAGTGTGATATTTTTCCACTTTGTGATCCTAGTTATTCACAACAGATATGCTTGTATTGAGGAAGGTGGTGGAAGACCTTGATTCAAGACTGTAGACAGACTTTTTGAATATTCATCAGGACAGTGTTATAGCTGTCTGCCTCCTTGCATCATAGCAATGGTCTGTTCTCAGGGGATTTATATTATGTTCTTCAGATTAGACTCATGGCTAGTGAATACCACCACAGTAGATGCTAGCAACTACGATCTTTTCCTCTTTGGATTTTCTTTAGCAACAACCTCACAGCTCTTGGATCTCTCAGGTTCCTCAGACATTAATATTCTAGATAGGAGGGATGTTATCTGGCACTTGCACGATAGAATTTATTGTGGAGCTTTAATTTATTAGTACTTTACAAATGCTTATGAGAGACCGAACATTTTATAAAGTACAAGTATTATGCTGTCTACTAAGAAGAAAAAAAAAATCTTAACAGCTAACAGCTCCCACATATGTCCTTACAAATGCATCCAGAATTGCAAGTAGCAGGAAAGCATTTGTTTATCACAGAATGTCCTTGGCAGTCTCTGCTGTGTGATGGACTCTCTTGTGTACAATGTTGCTTCTGTTTAGTAGTCACTTCTCATTAAAATCTATTTTTTGTTTCCCTCTTTAGATGATATCTTCTCTAGCAGCCAAGTCAAGATACCTACTCCTAAAACCAGATCTTCCCAAGCAGCCTCAGAACCAAAATCTGAAAGCAAGATCCTGAGCACATTTGATGACCCGCTGAATGCCTTTGGAGGCCAGTAGTCAATGGGATGTGTTGCAGAGAAGCAGCCTTCCTTAGCCCTGGCCAGTACTAATACTCTGGATTCTCTAATTCAGTAAAACTGGAATGAGATGAACATGGATATTTAAATGAGATTACCCATTTAAAATGGTTAGTATTCTCTTGTGCTAGTCTAATTCTGCTAAATTATATATTTTTTAAAAAATACAGTAACCTCCTGCTATGATGTTTCCATGGTGCCGAGATGAATACAGCCTGTGCAATACCTGCAATGAAGTAACCTATTCTATAAAGTATAGTTTGTTTTATTGAACAGATCTATAGATAAAATAATTGATAAATAGTAAATGGAATCTGTTAAACTTGATCTGTCTGCAGGTCTTACTTTCCTCTTTACTTCTTGCTTAGAACGTGTGCATCATGACTTGAAAGCCACCAAAACCATTCCTGTGCTTTGTCTGGGTCAGCTGCCACCTGCTGAGCTAATGTGAGGGTAAGGCTGGGTTCAGTACCAGGTACAGCTTCTCTTACGGAGTGAAGCAGTTAGCAAATCTCAGAGCAGGACTTGACACCACCTCTCATGAGGTATTTCATTTAGGCAGCTAATGTGGGCTATAAAAATAACGACAGTTAGTGGTTTTCTGCCAGGGACAGTGTGTTACAAATGAGCACCGAGCAGTCCGTGAAGACAGCAGAAACCTAACAGTGTCTTCTGTTCAAGTTGTAGGCCTTTAAATCAGATTTTTCACCTGCATGGAGCTGCCAGAATCTTGCAAAAATAACAGTTTTCACAAAGTCCATCTGTACAGAGCACATTTGGTCACTTCTAGGCTGACAAGCCTATGCACATACTTCATAGAAAGACTCTTCTGTGCCCAAAGGCCTGCTTTCCCTTCTCCATAACACAGTGTAAGCTGTATACAGGAGGTTGCTACTCTGGAATCCCTCCAGCTGTGGAATGTATTTGGTCTAACTTTGCTTTCTGTATTTTCTAGATTCCTTTCTGAAACAGATGCCATTAACCATACTTGATACCCAGTGGTAGACACTTGCTCTCCTGCACGCATACAAGCTGAGCAAATGCTACATGCAGGAGGATCAAATGTTTATCTTATTGTACAAGTGACTGCCTGCAATTCTGACTAGATTCACTGCATTTATGATAGTGGCTACTTTATCTCAGACTGTTAAGACTGTTCTGCTGCGAATTCAAAGCATGTGCTCAGAGCACTTCTTTGAGATCAACTCCCACTTGCACTGCAGTCCTCATTCTGAGACATCTGCTTCAGTCTCTTGTTTCTCAAGTTGGATTTCCTTTATCAGGCACAGTAAATACTACAGCTGAAAGATCTAGTGCTAATGAGGGTGAAGCAGAAGGAAAGGTTGGAAGGGATAAAGGAGAAACATGATGTATTGATCTGCACCATAGGTGGGCCTAGCAATGATTCATGTTAAGTGGGGGGGTAAGCTGAGAGTAGCAGCTTGAAAAAGAGTGTGGGGGTTATTTGCAAATGGCTGTCTGCAGTGAAAGCACTTGAACTTTATTTATAGGCATTACATCTGCTGCATATGCCTCATACGTGATTGGGACTGCTTCTTTACTCCTTTCTTCTGTGCTTAGAAGGGCTTCAAAGATACGATGACGAAGAATACGATGGTGAATTCTTCTGTTTCTTTTCTGCATCTTTCTTCTTGGCCCTTCACATTAATAACTTCTGTTAACATTGAAAAGAGGGCTGTTCCCAAGCTAAGAACCTTGAGGGCTAAAAGCTCTTGGAGTAGGAAAAAAAAAGCTCCTGCCTTGGTGTTTCTTAAATTTTCACAGGAAAGGTCAGCAGAGAAAAGCTCTTCATAGTGCAAGTTTCTGTGATGTAGATCACCACCTTTCTTCCCACCTAGTCTTTCTAAACTGGCAGATGGAGATTGTCTGTGCCTTTCCTCATGCCTCTTCATATGTTAAAATGAGGTCTAGGGACTTCACTTCTGGGAGGGCTTGGTCTGAGAGGTGACTTTTTGAACTGGATTTTGGCTAGAGGGCTTGGTTTTGGGTTGTGTTGTTTTTTGGTAATTTGGGGGTTTTTTTGCATGTGGGTTTCCTTTTCAGGTTTGTTTTTTTGGGGGGTTTTTCTGCAAATTCAATAAACCACAGCTGCATATTTCCCATAGAAGGGCAGAGCTGAAGGCTCAGTATTACAGCATCCAGAAGCTCTGACAGGTTCCCATTACTGTGACATATTTCTAAAAAGCCACAGTTTTAACTGGGCCTGAAACCTAACAGTGAGTCAGGGTAGGTCTTGTGTATTTTAAAATCTAAATGGAAAGTAAAGCGGTTAATGTAATTAGCACCTGCTAATAGGATAAGCTTGTTTTCTCCAGCCTGTGATCATCCACTGGCCCTGCTGCTTCTGGAGCTTGCCCTGGCCCACCTCAGGCTGAAATAGGAGCACAATGGAGCGCTGCCCTTCAGTGGCGGTGCCCCAGCACAGTGCTTGGCACCTTCCAGGGCGGAATGTTCGTGTCCGGGCTGGGAGCAGCGGGGCGGCTGCCCCTGCCGCCCGGGCCCAGCGCTGCGCTCCGGCACACCGGCAGTGCCGGGAGCCGCTGGCCTGAGCGCGAGGCCTCGCTGCTGCCTCTGGGGCTCGGCCCTGAGCCAAGGCCGCCGCAGCCTTGGCCGGCCCCGGCCCCGCCGCCCTCCGTGTCCCAGGGGGCAGCGCGGCCCCGCCGCGATCACGTGTCCACCGGTAGCGCTGGGGGCGTTGCACAGACTCACGGAGCGGTTTGGGGCGCAAGGGACCTGAAAGCCCATCCCGTTCCTCCCCGGCCCTGAGCAGGGACACGTCCCGGCGGAGCGGGCTGCCCGCAGCCCCTCAGCGCGGCCTCCAGCACTGCCGGCCATGGGGAAGCGTATCCGGGTCCTTCCCTGCGCACGCGCTGCCGCCCCGCGTCTTAACGACCACAACAAGCGGCCCGGCGGGCGCCCGCCCCTGAGGCGCCGCGAGCCCCGCCCCCCGGAGGCGCTGATTGGCCGAGGTTCGTGAGAGCGGCCGTGCCATTGGCCCGCGGGGGGAGCTGTCAGGGGGCGGAGCAGCGCGGGGGCTGCCGGGCGGCTCCTCCCAGTGCTGCCCCCGGCGGCTCCGGCTGCGCTGCCGCTCCGTGCGTCCCGCCGGGCCCGGCCGGCTCCGGCAGCTGCGGCGGGCGGGGCGGCGCGGGGGCCAGGAACCGCGTCTGCCCCCGAGCGGGCCCGGCGGTGGCAGGTGAGGTGAGACGGGTTCCGGGCCCTCCGGAGCGCCGTTCCTGCGGGGACCCTGCGGCGGCAGCGCCGAGGGCGGCGGGGCAGGGGGGCCGTGCTCGGAGCTCCCCGGGCCCGGCCCTGCCGGCGAGGCGCGCGTCCAGGGAGGAAGCGGGGCCGGGGCAGTGGTGGCGGGGCCCGCGGGCAGCCCGGGAGCGAGGCCGCCCCGAGGCGCGGCCGGGACGAGGCAGCCGCTCGCGTCCTTTGTTCGCGGCGCTCCGCTCCGTGCCGGCCCGGCCCTGCTCCGCTGCGGCGATGGACTGCCGCCTCCAAAGCCCGGAGCTGTCCCTGGGCTTACGCCTTTCCGGAGCTTTCCTCTGGCTGTGACACTGCGGAGGGCTCAGCTCTTGTCTGGAGGCATTGGGCGTCTGGTTGTCATGTCGCTTGTGGAAACAAAAATAACAAAGGTAGTAGGTTGCGTCTGGAATGCTGACTAGAACTAGAGCCCTAAAACTACAACGTTGGTAACATAATTTGAGGTTATCATGCCCTAAGCTAGGTAATAACTCCATATTTCTTAACAACCATTTTACACAAAATGAATTTAAATTCTCTTTAGCAGTTGCGTTTAGATGTTGTCAGAACTATATTTGTTTGCTTTATAGGTGAAAAATCCTAAAGATGAACAGCAATGCACTACACGTGTCTTCAAAGCTGCCTTGGCTAGAAGTGGAATGTAGTTTCCTGACAGATCTTCTTACAAGGAAGTTGTAAATCCGTTCTAATGGCCAACAAGAAAGAGCCTCCTTTTTTTAATAAAGATAATATGGGACCATTTCACTACAAACTTCCTTTCTATGAAACTATGGAGCTCTTCATTGAAACGCTTACAGGAACCTGCTTTGAACTGCGAGTTTCCCCCTTTGAAACAGTTATTTCTGTGAAAGCTAAAATTCAAAGACTGGAAGGTACTATTCTCTCTTATTTCAGTGTAAACTTTATGACTTTAGAAGAAGTCCTGTTTTTAAAAGCATAATTGCTGAAATCAAACCAGAAAACTTAAATGTCATGTTTAGCAGTATATATAAAAACTAGGTGCTTAGGCTTAATTGAAGTTGAGTTATTTTTCTGTTCTTTCTGTTTTCTATAAGTTCATGGCTTAGGCTTCACTTCAATTAGCAGTATATATAAAAACTAGGTGCTTAGGTTTAATTGAAGTTGAGTTATTTATTTTTCTGTTCTTTCTGTTTTCTATAACTTTGTGGTTTAGGCTTCACTGCAGTTGGTATGTTTGCTCTTCTGGTGGGTTGGTTGGGGTTTTTTTTCCTATGTCCAATTATTAAGGTTAATTGTAAAAAGTCTGTGGAGTCTCTGACCCAAGTTGTTTGTTAACTAGCAAGGTTATAAATTTGAGCCATGGAATATATGTATATTGTAACTGAGCATACTTTAGATTTACTGCTGTGTTTGTTGCTGATTAGGTTAGTCAGTTTATGGTTTTTTTATGATACTGCAGTCACAAGAGTAACTGCAGTGCAGGCAAATCCCAAAGGTAGCTTTAGGTTACTGATTTGAATTTTGTTTAGGTGAGTGATCTTTTGCTGGTAGACATCTGACCTCTGAGCAATGCTTTGTCTTAAAGTGATAAACTTGACACATTCTCCTTTAAGTTATGAGGCCAGTCCTGATGCTTGTGCAAGAAGAAAAAGTGTAGGTAGTCCCCTCTTACCTCTTTCCCTCTATGGTGAGGATGACCTTGCATGAAAGAATGTGATTTGAAATATTTATATATTCATAGTCTAAGCATTGTGTCCTCGATCTTCTTTTTCACTTTGGAGGTGTTAAAGAACTGTACAGCTGTAGAAGCTGAGTGTATCAGAGTTGGTAATTTTAAGAAAAGGGATCCTCTCATTCCCTGCTATACCTGTATGTGTTTTTAATCCTTTGTCTGTGTGGAACCCATCCTCTGGGAGATGTAATATAATGCTGTTGCCTGGAATCTAAGATACTCTCCTCCTCTTATGGAAATCTGCTCTGGTAGATGGAAAAAAACCCAGACAGCTGGCACAAGTCTTAAAACACACAAGCATTGCAACAACAGAGGGGACTGTTTATGGTAAGATGCACACAGCAGAAGCTGCACTGTGCAGATGAGCAGCTCTTGCATCCCTGTAGGTTCAGCACTGCAGCTCTGTGGGTGGCCTTTTGTTTGCTGTGGACAAGGCTGTAATTAATCACAAGTTAGAGAATGTGTCAAGATGCTCCTGGAGGCTAGAGGTGAAACAGGAAAAGGAAAGGGGTTTTCCTACTTGTGATTGAATAGGTGTAGGAGACATGGGTAGAGCGCTGACTAACTTTGAGTTAGAAGGTAGCAGAGGTAGTAGAGAACAGAAGAAGGCAGGCTGTCTGGGCAGTATCAATGGTGCTTTAAAGGATATATTAAGATGTAAGGAAGAGGGATTTGAATTCCTTGTAGTCCAAAATGTGAGACTTTGAATAGCCATGCTCAGTTATACCTACAGCTTACAAAGGTATCTTCATTTCTTATTAGAAGAACAGCTCAGTAATGAAGTTATAATAATGCTTATCTGGAATTTTGTTTGCATGTTGTAGTTCATAGGATGGTAAAGTAATTATGGCTTAGCTGCCTGCTGTATAGAATTAATAATAAGTAAATTTCATTAAACATGGAAGATGAGTTCACTGGTGCTTATCATTGAATTGTCAACAGTCAGTTTAAATACTTTGACACTCCATAGCAGAGTTAAAATATTTGTACTGCCCTGATTAATGATTTTTGGGAGGCAGAGTGAAAACAAATTGATCGGTTACATGTGGATGAAACAGATACACGATGACAAATTAATTGTATGTTGCATTCGGGGTTGCTTTTGCATGTAAAATAATAATTAACAATTTTTCAGTGACAGAGTTCCTATTACAGTGCGCAAGTTCGAGCAGTGAATCACCCAGATGGAGCAAAAATTCAGAAGTAATTTTGTTGTGATTTAGCATGGGAAGGAGAAAGCTTGCATCTGTTCCTGTTTCTGCTGCTGGTTTTCACTTTTAATTATTGTATTGTGTCAGCTTTCATGGGATGTGAATGTCTCTTATTTGAACTGCACTTCTGGTTGGAGAATGCCTCCTACAGTGCTGGAAGACTACATGAGGTCCCTAGTTAAGGGTGTTTTCTATGTTTGGATGTTGAGGATGATAGTATAGAAGCAAAAAAAAAAAGAGAGGTTTTGGAAAAATGAGCTGAGACCTGAAAGTTCCAAGAAAAAAATCTATATTGTGTCAGAAGTTAACAAATTGTTGAAATATTACCAATGCCTCTAATTGGAAGAGGCTAATAATAAAATTAAGACAGATTGATCTTTGTCAAGAGCTGGAAAATCAATAGCTCTAGACTGTCTTCACAGTAATAAAAAAGCATGATATGGATGGCATGTTAGGAATCTTGTCTGCTTCGGATACTGTTTGTCATTCTTGATGCCTGCTAGTGGTCTGATATGGAAAGGCTTTGTTTAGACAGCTGTACTAGACATTGGTACCTTACTGAGAAAGAGCTGCATGTTTCCAGCTATGTGTTTTCAGTGGTTTTAGTCAGTAAAGAATATGCATAAAATTTACGGGTTCTAATGCATCTGAAATTTCAGTGCAAGTCTTCTACTCATAAATTGAAGTTACAGCATATCTGATGTGTGTTTGGATCAGATCCAGGTATTTGTCCTCAAATATGTCCTATGTGATGTAAGCAGGAGATTTGTTATAGTGTTGACTTTGGAGCCCCAGGGGTAAATCACTCCTAGTCTCAGATTCACTGACTGAGCCCTTTAAAAGAGCTCACCTGGGAAGAAATAGCTCTCTTTGTCTCTGTTGGTGGCATAAAAACTGGTATACACACACAGTGCTGCTAGCAGTGCTACCTACTCTATTGGTTTTTCTTGTTAATCAGTGCTGATGGTATCTGAATTTCCAGGTGGCATGAAAGACTGAGCTTTAACATGGGTAGTTCTTAAAAAAAATTATTGAAAGAGGAAGTAATGGGGTTTTTAATCTGAGTTCTTTTTGCTTTCTCCACTGCACAAATCCTTGTAGTTGCTGGGCTGGGCGGAGTTTAGTATTCATTTGGAAACACCAATTATTACAGTGTTTTATAGACAGAGCATTTGGGTTTATTTGTAGTAGTGGTTAATTAATCTGTTAAAGAACCATAGGTAATACCTGTAAGCATGTTTGTTGGGAAAGATAGGATTGAGTCTCAAGGGAGGAGGCAGGCTTTGGATTTGGTAGTGGTGGTGTTATTGTTGTTAGCTTGCCAGAATTTATTTGAATTCTTCAGTATGGAGTGTTAGGGTATTCGTTTATGTAGTTAGCTTTAAAATAAAAACCAACTTTGGTCATGGTTTGTTGCGTGAGTACTTGCAAATGAATTTTATGATCTATGTACATGGAAACATCGAGCTTGTTAGATGAAAATTCAGATGTTCTCTTTTTCTTGTATTATTGTAAATGGGAAAAGAGAACTAGCTTTCAGAGCACATCTTGATTTCAATGTTCAGTAGGTGTTCCCTTGTGTTCAGCAGGGAACGACAGATGCAGCAGTAATTTCGTTGTGTATGTGTGTACTCAGTTCATCATGTGAGTTGTTATTTTTCTTTGGTCTTTTTGCTGTCATTATTTTGCTGTCTGTGTACAGCAGCTTCACATTAAATAAAAGAAACTAGAAGAATGTCAAGCAGATTTCATATGGATGTTGTAATTTCTTTCAATATTCTGTGAATTCAGAGTATGTCATAATGACATTTGTTACTATTTGCATTAGAGAAGATAGCTGTGCTTCTGCCAGGATTGGAGTAAGTGGATTGCACAAGTGTCATGAATTTTTAATGGGACCAATCCTGCTTTTTTCTGTTTGCTACTTTTCCCCTACATCTTCTATTTGCTTTATGATTTGCCTGTTTACTGTGCTGATAGAGAAGTTCATGAAGCATTTTTTAAGCTTGTGCCTTGTCTGAGCTGGGGAAACATTTCTGCTCGTAGCAGATGCTGCCCAGAGCAGCATCTGGAAGCTGTAAGTCAGGTCACCTTTGTCAGGAAATTTTGTTAGCCTGCATTCAGTTGCTGGTGACTTGCTGTCTTTAGTTCTTAGTCAGTCCCTTCGACAAAGAGTAGGTCAGTGCTGACTCCATGTATGCTGCCATAGTTACTGTCATTCAAGTGAAACTGGGGGGTTTTACAATTAGGAAAACAGTCCTGCCACTGTAAGTTGTGGGCTTTTGCACCACTTACTAATGTAGCCAGTTTGTGGGGGAAATAAGACTGTCAGCCCAGGCTCCATCAATTTCAACATTGATAGAAAGATAAGTGCAGTTTGAATTTTGACAGTGAAATATATGTGGCATTTTTAAACATAGGAACTTTATACCCACAACATAAAATCAAGGATTTTCTTTTCTGAAATCTACAGGAATTTTAATTTTTTTTCCTGTGTCAGACTTGGCAAATCAGTTTCTGTGGTGAACCTACTTAGCTTGCCAAAAAGAAGAGTATGGGAGGGAAGCTTAAGGCCGTATGTGATACGCTGATTCAGAGACAGGATAGGGTAGCTGCTTCTCTCCTCTCCTTCCCCTGTTTTAGTAGGTTACATTGTCAGTGTACCTGCAGCCATTTCAATCCGTAGTCTGCAGACTCTTCTGTCCTCCTGTAGCATGAGCTGGCCAGCTCATTTCCATTTGAGATGTAGTTTATTGCCTTGCTTACCTCTCAGTACTGATTTGGGGCAGGCCAGTGATACCATCATGTGCTGCTTATGGAGAGGTATAGTGGATGGGTATCTCACAGTTCTCATTTTTGTTGGCAGTTGTACATGATGATCTCATGTGCAAATGTCTCCTCAAGAAATCCTTACTATAATCCAGAAAAGGGACAGCTGATTAATATTTTGCTGCCTCTGAAGCTATAAAGCACATACTATTTCCTCAGTGTGTAAATACAGACTTCTAAGAAAGCAGTATAAAAGGGAATCAGTAATAAAGATGTGTCTGTTTCCAATTACAGCAGAGTATCCTCTTTTCATCTGTTCATTTCATCAAAAATACACTGTCATTGTTGAATGAGCAAAACCATGTTTCTCTCCAGTACTGCCAGCTGCAAGCCAGCCTTTTTAACAAATACTCTCTCAGTTTATCAAAGTAATTGGAAATTGCTCCTTGGAGGCTGCTGAAACCATAACAAATGCAGACAGTAATCAGATTGTTTGTAATCAGAAGAGTGCAAAACAACACAAACTTTAATGTAGACTCACTGGCTATTGCCAGCTTTTTCTTTTGCTTACACTGCTGACTTGAAACATAACCAATAACCAGCTATTAAATAGCTGGCAGTGTAGTAGCAATTATGTTAGTCTACTGTATGAGCATGTTCTTCTTATAAATGTCCTATGGACTTCTGAGGATATAAGATTCCTGTTAAATGCAGTCAGAGGGAGTAACATGTTGGTTGGTCAGAACAGGGAAGATCTGGATATGGGCTGGGGTGAGAAGAGGAAATTATCATCTTCTGTAAAACCTAAAGAAAAGCAATGACAGTTCCTCCCTGTGTGCTCCCCCTTCTGCACAGGGGTGTCTCCTGCTTGCCTGTTAATGGTGCTTGGACTTTGATCCCCTCTTCTTCCTTAACATTGATGGGTGTTTGGAGCTTTGTGCCCCTTCCTCTGCCTAGCAAGAGACTACTTTCCTGATCCCTGCCACAGCTTGCTGAGCATTCTCACAAGCCTTCAAAAACTTAGATGTTTTTGGGAACTGTCTGAAAGACTCTGATCTTTGTGTACCCCTCCTGCAGACGTTTAGGGACATAATTGATGCGTGTTTGGAGCTTTGTGCCCTTCCTCTGCCTAGCAAGGGACTACTTTCCTGATCCCTGCCACAGCTTGCTGAGCATTCTCACAAGCCTTCAAAAACTTAGATGTTTTTGGGAACTGTCTGAAAGACTCCGATCTTTGCGTACCCCTCCTGCAGATGTGTTTAGGGATGTCTTACTGTGTAGCACTGTCACTTGTATTTTCTTTTGAGTATCTGAACATTAAATGAATTAAAATGTAGGATAAGGTTATTTTAATGTAACCTTTAGGAAAATACAGTTATAGATTTTGTTTCTTAGTATGAGAAATAGTGTTTAGAACTTTTTGAAAAAGTAGTTCTTGATCTCTGTAGATATGGATTTTAATTGACATTTATCATGAATGCACAGTGAGATCTTAATTACCTGGGTTTCACTAGACAAATTAAACAACTTCCTTTTGATGCTGGAGGGAAGATATATAAATTTTTTGAGTGAGATATATATATATATATATGTGTGTGTGTGTATATATATATATAAATTTTTTGAGTTGTCTGAGATGTCTCATCCTTTTGTAATTGTCTTCATTTTTATTCTATCTGAAATTCAGAATGTGTTAGCATTCCAGTAAAAATGTGTGAAGACCTCAAGTTGTACCAGCTTTTGCTTATTAACTTTAATGTGTATTACATTTGTATCTGAGTTGACTATGCAGACAGAAATTGTGTAGAATTTGGATTCTATTTGTATAGAACACAGATTTTTAATAAGGACAAATATTCAGTATGCTTACTTTCTTTTAACAAAAACAGCCAAATCATCCCAGAACTTTAATTGAAAGTGAATATTACTGGATAATAGTAATAAGATTTTGATGGCTTGAAAAAACCCAGAATGAAACACAAGTGTTTGTAGGATGAAGTTTAATTTAAATGCTATGTTACTAAACTTTGAGGTCCCAAAAGAAACAGGGATAAGAACAGATTTGCACTTCTTGCCACTGTAATAGAGCTGGCACCAGTCACCTTAATGTGATTATGTCTGTATTGTGAGTAATACAAAATAGCAGTCTGTGATTAAATTATTCAGCAGTTTTGTAGGTTGAGCTTTCTCCTGTTTTTCCCGTCAGTAGTCCTAAAGTTCTGAAGTTCAGATAACAGGAAAAAACCTCCCTTATCTGATGACTGGAAAAAGCAAGTATTCAGTAAGCCTGAAACATCTGAACACTTCTACACACTCTGTACTGAGCCAGAAGGTTGAACTTTGTGTGTGAGCTAAAGCCTCCTGAAAATCTTTGGTTTCAATAACTATATGGAGGTTGAATGTCATGGCTGAAGACTGCTCAAGTGGCTATCCTTGTTCTGCTTCTTCTCTTCTTTCTCCTGCGATCCAGTTTCAGTCCATCAACCCCACACTCTTCAAAAATCAAAATTCCCCAGAAGTCTTCCTGCCAAGCCTTGAGTCATTTGTTTGTTTCTTTTGTTTAGGTATTCCTGTCTCTCAGCAGCACTTAATTTGGAATAATATGGAACTGAAGGATGACTATTGTTTGGATGATTATAAGTAAGTATAGAATAAAATTATGTTTCTAATTAATGTTTCTAAATAATTGTTAGCATGAGCAACAGAAAATGCAATGAAAATTTATTTGTTGTTATTTACAGCATTTCAGAAGGCTGCACTCTGAAGTTGGTTCTGGCTATGCGAGGTGGACCTGTTAACACCAGAAGAGGTAGGTGTTAAGGAAGTTAAAGAAAGATAGTGGTTTTCATGCCATATCTTGTAACTGTAGAGAGCTTCTCTTAGGTAAGCATTTTAGACAATGAGACTTCAGTTCCATATTAATTGGAAAAACACTTAACAAAAATGGAGGGATTTTTTTCCCATTCTTCTCTTAGCATATCAAGTGGACTTTGTTTACTCTTAAATTAAGTATATTAGTATGTATAAATTCTCAAGTCATAAAATCAGCAATTCTTCACTTGAAGAAAAAATTATCCTGGAATGTCATTATACAAATAATTTTTAAGATATGGTCAATTAGAATCAGGCATTGCTACAATCAGATGATAAACTTAGTTATGTGGATCATCTTTACAGGAGTGAAAAGGAAGAAATTCCATTGATAATTTTCACTTGGGAAAAAACTCAGTATTGCTATCTTCTAGGTTGGGAATTCCTATTATAAACTGAGCTGAGCTCTCAGAGGTCATCAAAAGAACAATAGTAATAATACTTTGGTTTAATTTTGGTTTTTTTTTCTTTTTAGTTCCTGTGAAAGACCCTATCAGGGAAATGGCTGAATACATGGATCCTGCTAGGGACAAGATCTGGGAGAAAGGGCCGTCCAACAAACAAATTACCTTCTTAGTGTATCGCGAAGGAGATCGCTTGAATTTCTTCCGTGTGGTTGACCGGGGCGATGGCACTTTAACACCACTGTCTGAATCTTTGAGGTAAAGTTGCTTTTAGTCTTTGTATTATTCTTCAAAAGTGGATTGCTGTGTAATTTTCGGCTGTATTTGTTGGTTTTATCAGAAGAGTATCTGGCATATTGAAAGAATTATTCCCTAAGAGCTGTGAAATTGTTGCAACTGTCTGAACAGCACAGTAGTGCTTTGTGGTCAGTGGTTGTGGTGATGGTTCTCTTATCACTGTGTACATAAATATAGTGAGATAAAATTGACTTCATACTTCAGGCAACTCTCAACATTGCAGCCCTTTCTGAAAGGGAACATGTTGCAGGAGAGTCAAATCAATATTTTATTAGATATTAAAAACTTCTGTTAAGCACTTTCTCTAACGTCTTAATGCATTTGTTTAGTTTTGTAAACATTTCCCTATTTGCATAACAATTTTTTTCCTATGGGTGTGATCAGTCAGGAAGATAGTCGTTACCAATACAGCCAGATTTTGGATGTAATTAAGCCTCAGGTTAGCCAATGTTGAGGTACCAAGTTTGTGTCAATTACTGTCAGAATCCAGTGATCTGGTGTATCACTTTGCCTGCTACCTTGTACTTGTAGTTAACAGTTTGGTCGTCTTTTTCCTAAAACTATCAAAATGGATACCTATTTAAAATTATTGCATTCTATTTGTGTACTGCAGCTTTTGGGTAGGTACTTTTATCCTCTCAAGAACTTCATATTTGTACAGCTGTGAGGAAGGGAGTCCCTTTTCTGGAAACTAGCTGTGTTTTCTCCAAGGCTAAGGCTCAGGCTGCTTTAAGTGACTATTCTTGTTCCTGTTTGCAAAAGGAAAGCAAGAGCTCTATACTGGGTTTATATTGTTTGTATTCAGAGTGATACTACTCTTGAAAATTTTTATAAGACATCCACATTTAAAAACCACCGACAAAAAGAAATACCAAAGCTGAATTCCCACATTGTTAAACAGAGTAGAAAGACCTAGTGTTTGATATACAAGAAAGAGAAAAGATACAAATATTTTAGATCTGTGATTTTATCTTTCAGCTCCAGTGCTCTTTAAGTAAATAGCCACATATGGTATTATCTTAAATAAAAATATAATTGATTAAGAACTGAGAACCTGCCTGCTGCATTGGGCTGGATACACTTCTGGAAAGATGAGCAGGCTGGTGTAATTCTTGTTCTTGCTGTTACCACTTTTTTCCTATTTAACCTCTGGCTCCAGTGAACATGGAAAGCCATCCACAAAGCTGGGACCATGGATGCTATACTGTGAGTTAGTGCAAGGAGTTGTCGTAAGGAGCTTGAAGTTTCATTTTTCAGCAGAATGGGCTCTCTGGTATCTGCCTATGTGTTCAAACTTTAGAGTGTGTGTTGATTTTTTTTCTTCCCATTTAAAACTAGTATAGACAGTGATCTGAAAGTCTTTTTACTTTTCCATTGGGTAATCCTAATGTACAGATTTACTAGTAATTTTACTAAGATTGGCTAAACGTTGCAAATGGGAGGAATAAACCACATTCATTTGGCCCTTGCAAGGTACCTGGGTAAGCTTTTCAAAGCATATCAGCACATAGGACTGTCAAATACATTGGGCTTTAGAAATGTGCTGGTGCTGGTCAAGTGAACCATTTGAGTTGGAAGCCACCTGAGCTGAAAACATTCAGTTTCAGTTGTTTCTGTTTTTCTGTGCTTTCTGTAGGAATTCACTTATTAGTGAACTTATTATTACTTATTTCTAGTAAGGCAGACAGTAATTTGGAGGGGAAGTAAATTCTAATTCTTGAGTTTGTTACCATGGCTGGGTGAGACTGTGGGAAATGGAAATGTAGCAAAGGGAGGAGAGAATGCAAACAAATCAGACCTTTTTGTTTGATCTTTATAGAGTAAAGCCGTGGGCCACTGAATGCTACTGAAAACTACTAGTTTTCCATGCTGACAGGTGTGTTCATATGTGTGGGTATATTGGTGACTAAGCATTTTGAAGCACATGTTTGTCATCCTTTTTCATATTGCTGATACCTGGAGCGGAATTCGACTGAAATTTAGAAATGATCTCTGGTTTTGATCTTGGTTTTTATAGTTCTCCAGATAATTTTATTTTATTTGTGCTTGAGTTACTGGTTAAAACTTGACAAAAGTATAAATGCATACAGTGATCATTGTCTCTGGGTTAGAAGAGCATTGAAGCTGTGGTGGAGGACTGGCAGACAGTGGTGCCAAAAGGGTTTCAGCAAACTAATAATTCTTGAGACATGCATTTTACAAGAAAGAGCTCAGGAATGTTGACACCTATGGACAAAATAAATATAAGATTTACTAATTGTAAAATGGCCTGAAAATATCTTTAATATCAAAACTCCCTGTCCAATGTCTATAATCTTAGAATCACATTAAAGCAAACAAAAAATCCTTTTGTCACTCTTTTTCTATGTGTATTTTTGGCCCCTATTTGTCAGAAAATGGAACAAAAAGATAACAATTATGTTGTAAACCTTGGTAAAGATAAAATTTTGAAATTTTTTTTTAGTGTTGGATTTTTACCAGGAGAAATATGTATATGTAATACATATGCTGACTGTTCCCCTATGGAATTGCTCAGGTTTTGGTAAGAAATGTCTGGTGTATTTTGCTGACTCTTGGTTTGAATTTGCTGCTATCTTGCTCTTCACACTCCAGCTGTGCTGCCTTTGGAATTTTGTTACATTTTAGGAACTGGATTTGGAGAGTCAGTGCAAAAAATGCTGGCTCTAAGGGCAGCAGAGTATTTCTAAGAATCAGGTAAGATGCCAGCTCTAATTAGTGATATTTTCTTTTTAGTACTGACTTCCAAATGACTTTTAGTTCTTTCTTGATCTCTTTTGGAAAGTAGAAATTTAAAATAAATCTACTAAGACATTTGTATGAACACAGGGGAAGTAGGGGAATTGCCTGATTATCGTGATTTCTAGATGCTGACAATGTAATGGAAGAACTAAAACACTCTTTAAAATGTACTACCTACAGTGTTGAAAATGCATCAGTTTGTAATGAATTGGACAGTCCTAATGGTTCTTTCATTTCATTGTCAAATGTTGAATGTGTTACTGATCAATACTTCATTGCTTTATAGGAAAAACAAGTTAGATGCCGATTTTTAAAACCTTGAGATTTAGATTCTGTTAGAACGAGGAATGGAAGAAGGAAATGTCGTGCTGTAAACTTCCAGTGACTACTGACTTAAAATATTTTGTCTTGGGACTAGCAATTCTAATCTATTTATTTTTTTTTCCGAATGTGAGACTCTTTGGAATCTTTGGAAACCTAAACTGATCTTTTTTTTTCTTTTTTTTCTTTTTTTTTATTTTGAAAAGGAGAAATAGAATATCACATCCACATGGGTGACCCCTCCATTTCCATTTATGGTGAGAACACCCCTCAGGATGGATAGAAATTTGGACTTTTCCTTCCATGCCAATGTCTGGTTAATTGGAAAACTGATCAGCTTGTTGTCTGAGTCACACACTTAACAGCTTTGGCCATATCTTCAGGAGACATTTGTGGAACTGGATATCCCCTCTGAGGGGAAAATATATAGTGAGTGTGAACCAACTGTATATGCTATAACAACTTCCCAGAAGCGTGGCTATGTACAGATTTCAGCGACATCACTTTGCCCTAATAAGGGATGCTTATGTGGATAAATGGATTTGAATATCTTTGCATACAGTTTTACATAATGTTTTGTCAACAGATCAACTACGGATATGACTTCCTAGTTGTGAGAATACTCTACATTGAAAATGTAATTGAATTACTTCATTAGAGGGTGAATACAAACTTTCTTTTATTTCAGTGGTGGTTCAGTTTATAATTTATATGCTGATGATGAAGATGAGACAGAGGCATCACCTTCTGGCCAGCAGATTATTGAGAATTCAATTACTATGAACAAAATGAAACTGCTCAAGGCAAAGATGGAGAACATGAATCTGAGTAAAAAGGTGAAATTGTGATTTCAGTTTTTCTGTCATAAAATGGTGTGGGCTTTCCTTGTGCTGCCTTTTCTAAAAAGTAGATCAGATATTCTGCCATATTGAGAAGTCACATTATCATGGGTCGATGATTTCTCAGCTATTGTTTATGTAAATACTGTTGTATAAATGTTCTGGTGAGGGGCATTGGCATTCCTTGGACCTACTTGCCTTCATTCAAAGAATTAGTTACTAGTCCTGGATTTATTTGCAAGCATAGATTTTTTGGGTAGGTGGGTGGGTTTTGTGGGGTTTTTTGTTTGGGTTTTTTTCTTCCAATACTTTCAATAGCATTGTTTTGCAGTACTGCTCTGGTAAAAGTCAATGTTTCTCTTAAAATGAAATTTCATTAGGTATACTGTTACTGAAAAACCTATAAAGTGAAATATGGGAATGATATTATCTTGAAAATAAAACATCAAACTGGTGCTCACGTGTGACTAGGTTACCTAGATGTAAAATGAAGAGATTATACTTCATTACATTTTTTGCTGTGTTTGCGACCTGAAGCTCCTCTGGATAACTTTGATGGCATTCTGGCTTCCTTTTTCTGTTTCTCTGATATATCACCTATTTATTGAAAACATGTCCTGATCATAATCTTTTATTTTATCACTCAGATGTTGGGATGAAGTCTTGATGGCTAGTATCATATGAGGGACTAGAAAGAATGATCTGGCCTTACACTGTCTGAATTCCTCAGAATATATTTTCAGTCAGGTCTTTTGAGTACAACTGGAATTCAAATACTAATTGTTGTTGTATCTGTGGGTATTGATTTTGGTTTGGCCTTTTTTTTTAACAGCCTAAGAAAACTGTCAAGGTGAAGCCTCGCCCTCCCATGACCCCTCGGCCATCGAGCGGCTCGGTGGCTGCTGCCCGTCACCGCTTCCTCAGAGTGCTGCCCCACATCGGACAGTGCCTGCCTCCTCCTGGCAACGTGCATCAGTCAGAGTCTCCCCAAAATGCACTTTCAGCATTGGCTACTTTGGCCACTGCTGGTAGAACAATGCCATCCGCAGCCAATCACTTCCTGAAGGAAGATGACACTTGGCAGAGCAGCTCTTGGTCTCAGCCAGTCAATAGCATCAGGTTACCACCGAAGATATCTCGCGTTGAACTAGAAAATGCAAAGCTGCCTACAAATAGTATTCTGACTCCTGTTTCATCCCTGCCTGCAAATTCAGAAAAAGCACCTGAAAATGCGACGTCAGCAAGTGAGGAGGATGCTGGTTTGTTTCCAAATCTAACAAACGTGGAACTGTATGGAAGAGAAGACGAACGTCTACCTGAACCAGATGCTTTTACTTTTTTATCAGAAGGCAGTGCTGCTGAACAGTGTAGTGAGATATATGACATAGGAAAGGTGAACCCAGAGCTTGAACTGCCTGATGGAGACAAAGATTCTGAGGTTGTAGAGCAGCATAGAAAACCTGTTGGCAAAGTGCTGAGCACTGCAGCAATGGAGACTGGTCTTCTCAGTACTCATGAATTAAGTCCTCAGAAAAATCTGCTTTTGTCTCCCCTCCGGTATTCAGCACAAGTGGCACATCACAGTTCTCTGAAACCACAAGCACAGCCCAGATGCTTTGAGGCTGGTAACTTGAGATCTACGGCCTCACCAAATGTGCTTCGGTCGTTGGAAGTGCGTAGTATAGCAGACTCCTCTTTTCCTAGGACCACTAGATTGTGTAGTGTGAAAGTAGAGTCACTTGGCAAAAGACCTGATGTAATTTCTAAAGCAGAGGCTAGGGACATCACAGATGTGGCTAGCAAGGCATCCAAAGAACCTGCGAGTTCTGTAAGTAGCTTAGGATTCCTGGCTTCGCTGGCCCGAAGCACAAACAGGGAAAGTTTACAGAGTTCCTGTGGGACTGACAAATTTCGGACTTCTGGTATTGCACTGCCTACAAGCCTGCAGCATTTTCAGGAAGAAAGCTTGAGGAAAACTGCTCCTCCAAATGAAGCTGCTGAATATATTCTAGTGAGTATGCAAACATCCAAAGAAATCAAAGTTTTCCTGGTTTTGTGATACTGATGTTACAAAACTACTGTGTGTGTGTTTCTGTCTTGTCAGAAGAGGCAGATGGACTGTGGGAGGTGTATTTAAATCCCTGATTGTCTTAAACTATTTTCTGAATGGCTGATGGTATCTAAACAGCCTGTTTATCTAAACAGGTCCTAGAAGTAATTTTTCATTAAGATTAAAGTGGTTGTTCAGTTCACAACTGAAATTACGAGTTATTGTAGTGGTAGAGTTATGAGTGTGTGTGTTAGAAGCATCATCTGGATTCTGCTGCTCACTAATTGTCATTTATTCCAAAGTGTGCCCAGTGACTGGCACCATATGTGCCAAGCTTCTGCTGTCTGATGTACTTTGTTGTTTCGGTGGATTTTAAAGTGTGGGGAGATTCATTAAATAGCATTGGGGGTAAGGCTTTATGTCACAGAATAGTAACTATAAAAGTGTGCAGAAGTTGTCTTGGACTCTTCGTGGGTAGATTGATAAAACATTGATATCAAATAAGCTGATACCAGACTACCTACTTTTCCATTTAATTTCCATCTGCTAGTAATTTTCTTGTGGACGTTTTTTTTTTTTAGTCTGCGCATGGGCTTGGAATGAATGGAAGTATGGCAGCTGTAGGGAAAAGAGTAGGTAAGTAACATATAATAATTAAAGATGACTCTTTAATCTTTCCTGATACATCACACATAGAGAGGACAAAAATAATTTCTCTTTGTAAGGCATTTGGCTTCTGGAGTCCTTGCTGTATTACACTTCTGTAGCTTGGTTAATCTTTTAGTATTTTAAGCAATTCTTAAACAAACAGATGGGATCCAGATCTTAGATGGACCATAACTGCAAGTCTTTCTTAGCTTTTTTAATACTTAGTGAATCCTGCACGTCATCTGGGAATTACTGTGCTGAAGTTTCCAAATTATCAGTTCTCTGAATACTTCTGAGTCTATTAAAATCAGAGCCAAATTTATCAGTAGCATTTTCTTTAGTACAAAAAAGTGGGGAGGAAGCAATAAGGGCATAGATGCTGCAGAACACAGATACAGTGCAGATATTTTACTGGTTTTTGTGCTTGTCATTCTTTCCACCCTAGCCTTGGTAACTGTGGAGTGCTTAATGTTTGACATCTATTGAAAAAAGATGTGTTATGCATAGATACTAACTGCTTATGTGATTAATTTATTGGGAGGAAAGGAATTGTCTAAACTAATGCTTTTAAAGCTCTTTAGACAGTCAGCTAAGAATTTTCAGCACATATAATTTTTCTTATATCTTTGACTTGCAGTTAGCAATTTTTCTTTTCTTTCTGTATGCCCTTAGGAAGAGGTGGGTATGTATTGGAGATCCAGGTGTAGAAAATGAGCTAGATAATAGATGTTCAAATAGCAGCTGCAACAGAAAAAATATGTAATTGCAATGTTGGAGCAAAAGCTGCTAAAAGAGTGGCTTGTGCCCTTGTTTCACAGCTGTGGGTGCAGCTTTGACTTGGCAGTCAGTAAACAGGTCTGTCCTTTGCTGCTCCAGAGGTGGTACCCTGAGAGCCTTGTCTGCATATGGGGAAGCCTGCTAACACCCGAGTCACTTTGGATAGGACTGTGAAGAAGACACTCCTCTGGTGAATCTTACATTGGACAAAAGTGTATTTTCCAAAAGATGCTGGATATGAGTTAGGGTGGTCATATCATGCAGGCTCTTGAAAGAGGTGTGGTGATAATCTGTTACAACTGGCCAAAGGACAGATCACTTTTCACTGTAGTTGCTGTAGGGATGCAAATGTGAAGACAGGTGTATTTTCTTTCTGTTCAAGTAGATCCAACAGGGCCAAGCTCTGTCTCTTTCACAAACTGGGCTAACCGATGCCTCTGAAATTGTGTGCTTTTAGATGATGAAATTGTTAGCGTGGACAAATGTTGCCTGGAACTTTGAATGCTAAATAGGAATGGGGTGGGAGTGGTTGGTAGTGATGACTGTGATGTATAGAGACTGCCTGGTGCTACTATTGAGTAGTCTGCTGCATTTCAGCTGAGAAATTACTGTTGGGATTAAAAGTGTGCTGGACAAAAAATACTTGAGAATTCATGAGAACTTTCTGGGAACATCCTGACAATATAGCAGTAGAAACACTGAAAGAATGTTTGAGAGGATGCATTGCTCACTTTACTGATCCAGACGTGGGAAATACGCTTAAGGAAGTTGTGGAGAAAACACTTACTTCCACAGAGGCAAGGAAGGAGATGAAGAAAGGAGAAGCCTTTTCTTTACTTGATCTCCAGTTAATAAAGCAACAGTCAAGAATTACATGGCAAAAAGTAAACATAAATTTTTTAAGTGTAGAAATTTTACAGACATCTGCAAAGTGCCTAATGTAACCATATAGCTAAGTAGAGACCTGTAGTCTAATGCTATACTTTTCTTGCATTTATGGAGTGCCAGCAAGATTTTAACGTGTTGCAGTACTTACTTGGCAAACTGGTATACTGAATATATTGGATGCTAGGTACTGAGTGCCCAGTTAATTCTTTGTGAAGCCATTGTGCACAGTGCTTTCCCAGTGACACTCTGTTCATTTCACACCTGGGAAGACCATTTGATTTGTTCTGTAACTTCTTGATTTGTTCTGTAACTTCTTGTTTACATGAACTTTTAACGGGTGTTCAAAATAACAGTTCTGTGCATTGTGATGCATTTCCAGAGGCATACATAGGCTTGAAGTGTGTTTCCTGTTTTGGCTTTCATGGTTTATTTTTCCCCTCTCCTTTTAGACTTTGGGGTTCCCACCTGAAGTATCCTAAGAAATACAAAACAAATCCGTGTTTCAAAAGATAACATTTAACTAGTTTGTGAGTAAGTTAAAATGTCTTTCTGCTTCTGAAAGCAGGTGAAGCAACCCATCTTCCACCTGTGAATGGCTTAATTCAAGCAAAAAAGAAAATTTCAAAGCACTGCTTTCTTTGTGGCAAGAAAACTGGATTGGCAACCAGCTATGAATGCAGGTAGGCTGAGTATATAACCAACTGTTACTTAAAATTGATAGCTGAGTTAACCAAAAAGTTTTATTTACTGCATGGTATTCCTTAAGCATAGCAAATCAAAAGGCAACCTTCAAAAGAGTTGCAATTCTCAGTTCAGCAAAACTGCAGGAATTAGAACTTGGGAATGTTGCCCGTGTTCTGCTCTTGAGGTGTATGTTCTTCCAGAAAGGTCTAGAACTAGAAAGTAACAGAATGGAAGATACCAGGAAATTAACAAGACAACAAAAAACAATGATACTTTGTACTGGTGGGAGAAAAAACTTGCTAGAGATAAACATTCTGTAAAGTTTCTCATCCGTAATGATACCTTTAACAACTTAAGGAAAAAGCAGGTTTGGTATCGTTTCTCAGAACCAAACCAAACCTCTCCCTCTGATTTCTCCCTATTGCAGCATATCTTCACAGTTTGTGAATTCACACAAATTTGTGTTCAACAAATTTTTGATGTGTGTTCTGCTTTTTGCAAGACTCCGGTTACCTTTGAGCATTTAGAGCATCTCACACACAGAACACCAAAGTGCTGGTCCTCCAAATCCTTACTTCTAGACAGCACTGTGAGACCTGGTGCTTGGTTGTAGTCTTGGGAAACTGTAAAAAAAAAAAACAACAAACAATTCCCAGACAAACAAAACGAACCTTCAAACAGACAAAAAACCCTCAACAACTACAAAAAAAAAAAACACAGGAAAAAAACCAGCTCTGTTAGTCTTATTCCCAGACAAACAAAACGAACCTTCAAACAGACAAAAAAACCTCAACAACTACAAAAAAAAAAAACCACAGGAAAAAACCCAGCTCTGTTAGTCTTGGTTTTCAAAGTATTTTTTCCCCACAAGATATTTTTTTCTTAATATTGTTCCCTATGAGCTAGTCAAGGTTGGGAACTGCTGCACTGTGAGGGCTGCATTTGGAGGTGATCTTGGTTCATGCCAACAACAGCAAAATTAAAAAGAACTTCTGCCACTGGGGAATCATATGGAGAATTTCAGGGTGAGGAATTGTCTCCATACTGACTCTTCAGTCTCTGATTTTGAAACAGTTTTGGGCACTGCTCACTTTCCTGATGAGCAAATAGCTGCAAGCTTTCCTAAAAGTAACTAAGCAGCTTACTTAAGGTTAAAAATGAAGGGGGTGATGGCTCATTTCCAAGAATAGCATTTGTTTTGGTTTTAAAAGGAGCAACCACAGGACCTTTTACTAGAAAGCAGGGTAAACCAAATAGAGAATACAGTCATATGAGAAAAGTTGTGATTATGGGGCCAAGAACCAAAGAAAAGCAAATTTATTTCCAGGCACACAAAGCATCAGTAACAGCTGCAGAGTTTATTATGAACCTAGATAGATAAATAAATAGGGGATTATAGTGTAATAGTGAATTGGGTAATGCTTAATCCATTTCAAGAGAATTCTGATTTTGAGTGGTGTCAGTGTTTAACTGTCAGGAAGCATCTCTTATCAAATAATCAGGCAACAGGACACCAGTATGGGTCTCCAGATAAAGCCCTTTCCCAGATCATTAACAACATCCAAAGTATGCTTTTCTCCTGGCTCTTAGCTACAGAGCTGTCAAGTTTGAAGCAAAAATCCTGATCTTAACTCATCAAAATTGCAGTGGATACTGGGTAGATGAACCCTATTGAAGTCCTCCAGGAAGTTATGTTCCCTGTAGTTTGTCTGATGTCTTAACAGCTGACTAAATCTGTATTTATTAATCTTAAATGGCTAATTTGAGTTTATTCCAGGTAGAAACAACTGCTTTGATTGTCTGAGTTATGTTGTGGTTTTGAATTGAAATGCATTATGTGGATTTCATCTGAGGGATTTACTGTCCATGGTTTTGTCCTCTGAATCTACCAACTAATATTGTGTGAGGCCCTTAAAAAAAAGAAAGAAAGTAAAACAAAGCTCATCATTCTTAATTTATAAGTGTATTTGACTCCTTACTAGCTGGTTCCTGGAGTACTGATACTGCTTGGCTTCCCAGCTGAAGAAACTGTTGGGTCAAAACTGAAATATTCAGTGTGAAAAATGTCATTCTGTGTACCCCACCAGTTAATGTTATCAGTCAATGATGATAACAATTCAAACAGCTCTGTCATCTAAAATATGATTAAGCAAAATGGCTCCCAGCATGTGAGAGCATTAAAAGCTTCTAAAAGCTTGTAACTTGTAATATTCTTGATTCTTTAGATGTGGAAACAACTTCTGTGCAACACACCGCTATGCAGAGACTCACACTTGCACCTATGACTACAAGAGTGCAGGACGGAGGTATTTACAGGAGACCAACCCCATCATTAGTGCACCAAAGCTTCCCAAAATTTGACATGGTTGTGCTGCATGTGGCCACTCTGCTGTTGAAGAATTGTATTGAACTGAGAGAAGCACTTGCTTAAACTGCATAATTTTGCCATGCTCCATATTTAAAGATTTGCCAAGTAACAAAAGCACATGAGGATGCATCGAAGAATAATGTGAACACTACTGCAGTTAAAACTTTTCTTCTTGAGTGAATGAAAGGTTAAAAATGAGTTTCTGAAAACTTACACTATGATTTAACTGTTACTGCACGTGTTGTGTTTTATATTTGGAAAAGCTATTTCACTAGACAAGTCTTTAAAGATGCACTTTACTAACTTTACTGTATAACCAGAGTTGAGGGGGTGTTGTAATGAGGGTGTCACGTAATGTCTTCTGTACTCTTGTTTTTGTCCATTGTGTGGTATCTTCTAAGTTATTTCACTAGAAAAATCCTCCTCCCTCCCCTTTCTTCAAACAGCCTGTTTTGAGATCTTAAGGGGATAGTGTGTTCCACCCCTCTGTTTTATTCTGATTGATATTTGTACATTGTGTGTCCATTCTGAAAATTACATATCATCTTAATCACATTTTCTTAAAATAATGCTGTTTATATGACAAGTTTGTTTTTAAATAGAAGGTTCCCTGTTTGTTGCCATTAAATATAAGAAACAACTTATTTTAACTTTTTTTGTAATCCTAGATTTTTTTAAGACTTCACAACTTGCTTTGTTAAGATGTTGAATGCTGTTACTGGAAGAAATTCTAATAAATATTAAATTTTATTCTTGTTTATGCTGTCATAAATGCACAAAATAACGTCCCTCTTACAGTGTGTTCCTAAATTAAAAGCTGGGCTCTGTTGGGAGGGTATATTTATTTTCTTTGTTTGTTTTTTGGGTTTTTTTTGCACAAGCACTGGCTCATATCTGTTCTTACTGAAGATGATGGGAGAAATTCCCACCAGCTTCATTAGGAATAGTGTGACCAACACTGTGTGCTTTAAATAAACCTCCTGAAGTCTTACAGGTGTACTAGCAAAGGCAAAAGGGATGCACAACAAATGGCCTGCGTTAATCTTTCTCCCTTCCATCTGCTACAGTATAACAGCAGTTCAGTAAATGCATGAGACACTTCTGATGATTATATAGGCTCTGCAGAAACTGCTTTTGAAGGAATATACCTGCTCAAAGACTTTCTTCTTTCATTCCCTTAATGCTTGTGAAATGTTTTTATATGCATAAGTTGCATGAAGTGTTCCAGTATAAAGAGATTAATAAAAATCCTATGACAAACCACCAAAACAAAAGAAATCCTCCCACATTGTGTCTAGGAATCAAATATCATTGTCCCTGTCTTGCCAAAATCCTCAGCAACTTAGTTGGTTGTGGTATTAAAATGATCTGTGCTGCATTCCAGTCAAAGGGGAGCAGCTTTATGAGAATGACAGCCAAAAGGTGGATGAAAAAAAGAAGATGGTCACTGAAGGAGGGAGAAGTAACTTGAAGAATCTCATCCTTGGAGGAAATCCATTTTGTGTAGTCCACTTCACACTTCTTAAACCTGAAGTTTTCAGAGTGATGAGCTTGGAAAAATAATGTTCACAATCATTCTTCTGGGTATTGATGAGATAAAAATGTCATTCAGTGTGTGTGACTTGTGTGCTTGTCATTACTGGAGGAAGTTCCCCTGATAGGACGAGCGTGTTGTTACTGAGCCAAGCTATGTACCATGAACGGCCTGGAGTTTTTTCCATCTCCAGCATGGGACAGTGTTTGATGCCAAAGGGAGAGAATAAGGAACGTGACAAATGCACAAGTGTTTTCACAACAATTGCACACAGCTCAGCAACATTCTAAAGACAGAGGTATTTGCACTTCTTGTAGGTACAGTAGGGATTTGGTAAGAAGTGGAATTAAAATACTGTGGTCTGTGATCACTTAATCTGATTTTGCATAAGTATAATTGTCAGGACATTGTTTTGCAGTATACTGGAATAGCCATACTCAAATTTTAATACAACTGCTTAACATATATGTCTGAGTGACATCTCAATTTTGACTCTCCCTTTCTGCATATGTATCATGAAATGCACAAAAATGCTTTTTTAGAATATGCAATGCACTAATAATCTAATTTCCTTGTGTACAGCTTCTCATAATTTTTGTTATACCTCATTTTAATTGTGCTTAATACAGATAATTCTTGTTCAGAACTCTACTGGTTTTGTTCCCACTAAGTGTTACAGGCATTAATTTTCAACCAGTAGTACAGCCACAAGAGCACTTTAATTTGAAATTAACTGTTTCAGTTGTTACTTCAGATGCTACTGGCTTTTACCAAGTCCTGTGTTAGTTTCTGCTATGGATTAATTACTGTTTACTGTGTAAACTTAAATGGTTGGGAGTTTGAGTATTAGTGTACCATGTTGCTGTGCATCTGCTGAACACAAATGTTTAGTTTTTCTGTGTTCATGTAATTAGATTACTGTATTATAAAGGGTTTACATACTGGAAGTTGAACAGTTACTTTGGTGTGTGCTTTTCTATACCTTCCTGCCAATTTTTTTTTGCTTGTTTCTTCCTATGCTTGAGAACCTGTGGGGCAAAACTGGGCTGGTCTCTTGTTGAATGATCTCCAAGATTCTTGTGTCAAATTCATAGGCACCACAGAGGTGTCAGAAATGGTTTTGGATCTTGTATTAAATACTTCCTTTCTCTGGAATCTCTAGAAGCCCATGGTGATAAAAATCTGTCTGCTTGCAATTTCTGTCTATTCAGTTTGCAGTCCCCTGGGATGTAATTGCAGTGATGCCTTCTGCTCACATTCTTCAGTTGTAGACAAGGCCAGAATTGTTAATTCATATTACAAAATACAAAATGATGTTTTTCTAGGTTTTTTTGCATACAATTAATTATACACTTGCTTTCTTTTCAAGTACTTCCAGCTTTCATAATGGGGCACCATCTTTTGGGTGTAAATTGTGGATTTGGCATTGCTTCTGCCTGCCAAGGAGTTGCTTCCACCTGCAACTTTTGCATTGGGTCACATTTTTCCAATCTTTATGTAAATCAGGTTTATCTTGAGATGCCTTGGACAGTTTTTCAGGTATCTACATTAGCACTGAGCCACAGTTGCTTCCATAAGAACATTAATGTAGCTGAGAACCACATCTGGAAGAGTAATCCACTCGTTTGTGCATAACTTTTCCTACGCAGGGACGTTGTGGCAGATTGTGCTGGATTTCTCTTGCATTCGCTGTGTGTGTGAAGCTGCAGAGAAGGAACACCAGAGGGCACCAGAGGCATTTAAAGGTGGTAAAAAGTTTTGGGTTTGTCCGATAACGAGATTTACAAATTAAAAAGTGTGTTTAGTTGTTTATGACCCTTACTCAGCCCACTCTGAACAGATCTGAGGAGGTCAGCAATAGCATACATTCCTTTTCGTAATTCCAAAGGTTTTTAAAAAAACAGAATGAAAGAGTACCTCAAAAACTTGTTTCTATGCTGGGTTTCATGATATCATTTATTAGGTAATCCTAATGTATTGAAGACTAGACAGCCCTGCTCTGTTCCTTCCCACTAACCCTGCAAGGGTGGATTTCAGAGGTGTCTGTCAGCCAAGCTATGTTGGATGGTATGTTTACCTGTTTACCAGATATGTCTGGTAAAAATACTGCATGTCCCCATAATTTCTTACTTTAAAAAGACAAGTGTTGCTGCTTTTTTCTTATGGGTACAGAATGAGGACATGAAGGTATAAATTCAGTGGTGTGTGAGGAATGTATGCAGTAACTGCTCCAGTGACCACTCCTTACTGTCTTGCCTAGCCTTGCAATTCAAAAAGCTTTACAGTGGCAGAAATTTATTTCTAAACCACACTTTAAGTCTGTTTCAATCCTTTTTAATCCAATCTTCAGAAAGACTGATTACTATGTACCATATATATAGGAAGTGTATATATAGCTCCATAAGAATCATATTCTAATCACATCTGGATGGTGAATTATTGCTGAAATTAGGTGTTCTGCCCAGCACCAAAAATTCAAAACAGTACCTAATCACAAAAATAGTATTATTTACACGGTATGTGATTGAGTGTTAATGAGGAGGAAATTAAAACACTGAAGTTTTCTAAAAGGAAAAATCTGAGGTTTCAAAATACCATCTCTTCTTTCTCTCTGTGTGAGAGGTTTTTTTTAGCAAATGCATATGACTTTTTAAAAAGTGAATAATCTTTTCTCTCACCCTTCTATTCATAAACTTAATGTGCAGACAGTCTTTTTTTTGCTTGAACTAATGACACTGAGATTTATTTCGCTTGAATCTTGTATTTAAGTGCTGGAACCATTGCCCATAATGGGCCTTATTTGCTAAAAGCCTGCAGTGGCTGATGCAAAGTTACAACACAGATATATAATGAAATACCTTTTGTTTTAAACATGGTCTTGGGACTGAGAGTTGAGTGACAGGATTTCTTAGCATCTGCTGTCTTGCCAGCAATCATAGGTAGTTTGTTTTGGGAAGACACAGTACTCATCAAAATAGACTGGGTTAGCCTGAAATCCATCCAGCTCCCATCTGTCTCTGGGAGTAGGAGTTAACAGGCACTTCAGAAGGTGCAAAAATTCCCTAACCAAGTATTCAGGAACAGGACACTGGATCCTATGCTAATGGCTAGTCTGAATTGTGACTTGCTATCTCAGTGTACAGTATGATATTAATTTGCAGGTCCATAAAGGTCTAAAACTATTTTTGAATCTTGATAGATTCATAGTTTCACTTATTTATATGTGTAATGTGAAAGGAATCTTCTTTCACTGCAGTTTTGAATTTCCTGCCATTTTTTAATTAAAATTAATTTGGTCTAGTGTCATGCGAAAGAGAGAACCGTATCTCCTGAATATTCAGTATGTTCTGTCTTTGAATCACATCCCCTCTTACTCATCTTTTTTATGGTAGCAATTCACTGTCGTTACTATTACAGAGCCTTAATTATGCTTGCTGTCCTCCAAATCTCCTCTAATTTTGCATTATACTTTGTCATCTGCAGTTCTCTGATTCCCATTTTCTTGTGTGTTTAGCTATAAGCTGCTCAAGGCACTGTTACAATGGAAGCCTCTAAAATTGTGATTAAAATAATACCAGGTGAAATATGCCCAGGGTTCTTCCAAGGAGGTCCCATAGAAATGCTTAGTGTTATTAATCTTCATCTAGTCTGGACAGGATGTAAACAGCATTTGTATGAGGAGGAACGCAGGAAGGCGCTGTAAGGGGAACATGTGGCTGAGTTCAGCACAAGAGCTGTGCTGATGAGGAAGATGATGTGTGGGGCTGGTTACACAGAACCAGACTGCCTATTTTTATGCCTTCACCACATCTGCGTGTCAGTCACATGCAATCTGTTAATTGCAGCAGGGAGAGCCAGAGCTGAGCATTGGCTGCTAAGAGGTAGGCTCGGAAAATGTCATTCCTCCTCTGCATATTTGGGTATGGGATAAATTCCTTTCTATACATTCCTTGATGGTCCGAGTAACAAATGTGAAAGTGAAGGAAACTGGCCAGATCCTTTTTCCAAATTCTTGTCAGTAGAGGAGAAAGTTGGGGTTTTTTCTTTCTTTCTCAAAGCTGGGGAAGAACATTGTGAGCCCTAGACCCAGCTGCAGTACCGCCTGACTTCTGGAGAAGCATTACTTGTCCCTGAGCTTCACTTTTTTTCTAGTAGTGCATATTCTGCCTTGAATAAGCATTAAATTGACTGGGATACAAAGAAAGGGCCAGTGTACTTTCTCTTTTTTCATTTGGACACTAAATGGCAATGACTTGCAGAGCTATAAGCTTTAATCGAGTGTGACACCTTAAAGTTATGGGTTGGATTTCTCTCGAGCCAGTTCACCCATACCCACATGACTAGTTTTACCTGGACAAATCACCTCAAAAGGTCAGTTTGTTGTTTTTGCCAACCTTTGGTTTTGAGGCTCAGAAAGCTTCTACAGAGGATAGTGGTTTTGAGGCCTGGGTTAGCCTTTATTACTTCAAAAGCTTATCTGCTCTGAGACAGATTCAAAGCTGAATCCAATCTTTTCAGTTTTCAAAGGCACCCTCACATGACTGCTGAAGGGTTGCTGAAGTCTGGGGGTGTGTTGTCTTAGGCCTGTTTGTCACACACCATGCCAGATTAAACCTGCTGCGTGCAGGGCTGGCTGCAGGCACTGTCTTTTGCAGGCAGGAATGCTCTCTTCTCCTGCTCTTTTCCATGTGAGACTTTCATGGCTCATGCCACTCTGTCCCTGAGATGGATTCCAAATCATCATAGTGATTTTCAAAGGCCAGGTTTTGGTAACATGTATTTACTATAGTACTGATTTATATCCTGCACCTGAGACTGAAGAAAGTTTGATAAATTTCAGGCACTTTGAAGAAACATTTGTTAATATGTCTCCAAAATCATCTTCTTGGTGCTCTGGCAGCATTTTTGTTATAGGTGATTTAACCTTAGAAATCTGGTGCCTTTCTGATAAAAGCTGATTCCTTAATCAATCAGGAAGTATGTAAACTTTATTTGTATTTCCTTTCATCTTTCTACCTGAATTCCCATCAGTTCTGTTCACCTTCCATAATGACTCCACTTTTCCCTTCTCCTACCAGAATCTGTTTTATTCACCTAGCACAGGCACAAAGCAGCAGAACAACAGCACAGGAAGGAATGAACCCTCAGCTCACCTTCAGTAAAACATAAGGTCATCAGAGAACTTTTGGAGAAATACCACTTTATTTTGGCCTGCAATGTGCATACAGGAGAGTGAACAGATGGGAGAAGACACAGCTCAGGATATGCAGCTTGAAGGAACTAGAGGAACTGAGCTGGCTTGGAGAAAAACTAGATCCAAAACACAGTGGAATTACAAAGTAATCCCTGAAATATTGTGGAGTTGCTATGGAGACATGCAGGTGCTCAGACTAACTCTGTAGACTAAAAAGATAATTTATAATTGTCTGGGAAAAATGAATTATGCTTTTCCACATAACTACTGTATATATTGTAATAAGTAAGGACCAAAAAGGACACAGTTATACAACAGTTGTTACTGTTCAGGGTTTCTGCCCCACACCACTTTCCAGGTCTTTGTGCTAATAGGAGTAAAAGTATTTCTAAAAAGCATAGACTTATAACCATATGCTAGATCTGTGCTGCTTCTAGAGAGGATTGAACTCTCCTGGGCACAGAGGTAATTTTGTTTTGTCTTTTAAAATAAATTCAATAACATTGTGTTAATTGTTGATGGCAAGTAAGGCCAAGTGTGTGCTCACAGTCCAGATCTCTTGTGCAGGGGATCGGGGCAGCTCTCTCTGCAGATCAATCAGTTCTTCAGCTAAGTGTGACGTGTATTTCTAGGCACACATTCCCAAACTATGTTCTTTCTGTAACTCTGAGCCAGAGCTATTCAATTAGCAAAATTGAACTGTTCCGTTCTGTTCCCATAATTTTTTTTAAATCTTGTATCTTCTACTCAGGTTTCAAACAGCAACACTAGCTGGAAGAATTTAATATTTCCATTTGACTAATGGCCTTTAGCTTAAGCTTGTTAATTTTTTCCTATTTTTAAAATTAGCTGCAAGTTTGAGGGGGGAACATTTGCAACAGCTTAGGTTTGTATTTTCTGCTGAACATTCAGGATGTTCCACAGTAGTGCTTGCCCTCAGTATGGAGCCTTCAGTCTCAGTTCTGCAGTCCTGTATTCAGGAGGCTGCTGCTGAGACTTTAAGCCAAGAACAGCAATGTGTTAAAGTACTAAACAAGCTTTCTGGGGAAACAGAGACCATGGAGTCATAATTGCAAAACACAGGGAAAGCTTAGATCTGCAAAGTGGTTTACTGTGGATTCTTTCATTTCAGGCCTAATCCTTAGTTATTCTACTTTGCCTGGAAAACCTCTTTTTTGTGCAACCATTTTTCTGTATATCTACTTCTACTATTCCAGTTGTATCTACAGGCCCTTTTCCTAGTCTGGCACACAGCACTGAGTGGTGAGCTATGCTGTTCCCAAAGTGGAATGAAATCCTAACCTGAAAAATAAGTTTAAAAACCCAAACACACCACACAACAAAATGGATTGAGAGCATGAAGGAAAATCCTGCCTTGAGAAATCCCAGTGGCCTCAAGATGAGCCAGCAGTACTGGTTCTCTTTACAAACCTATACTAGCTATCAAGAGGACAATGGTTATCATCATGTATGCATGTTTCCATACCCTATTTTATGAAGAGATACAATCTGTTGCTTCACTTCAATCTACATAGGATTAAATTGGACTTCTACACACACTCTCTTCTTCCCAGGAAGACACACCATACACCCTGGGTGATGCTTCTCCCAACTTTATGACATGGGGGTGCTGGGTACTGACTCTGCAATGCAATGAGTATTTCAGCCCAGCTTCTCTGTGCTCTGCAAACCTGATGCAACATGTCATTTTTCTGTAGGGGGTGGTTTCTGCATGAAAAGGGGTTACCTTACTCATTTTACACTTTTTGCACTGTTCTTGGTGGGTAAATGTAATCTCCCTGGAGCCCTGTAAATTATTGTGAAAAAGTGCAGATTCAGAAGATGAAAAATTCAACTTAGGTTTAGTGAATGAATTTTCATGTCAGGTCAGGAGATTTCTTTGTTTTCTGTTTTATTCTTCAAATAATATCTGCTTTCTTGCCTGTGCTTCACTGACAGAAGCTCTTCAGTGAAGCTGCCTATTTTCCTGCTCTTTTTCACTTATTCCCAAGCGGGATAGTCATCATGTGAGCACAGAAAACTCTCCCTTGACTCATTCTCATAAAACTCACTTTGCTTTTTCTCCCTGTAAAATTCACCTCAATAGTACAGTTCACCCATTCCAGCACATCTCAGGAGAGAGATTATCTTGGGAAGAAGAGGTTAAAGTATCCTGCTTGCATGACAGAAGTGTAAAATAGCAACAGAGTATGGCACCCAGATATAGTATGGGGCAAACTCGGAGCTTTTTGTTGACGTATTTTTTGCTGATAAATCAATACGTGCAGGTGAGCGATGAATACAAAACACCTAAGCCATCTTCAGGCTTTCAACATCCATGTATTTTAAAAAGTTAAATGGCACCCTATAAAGCTAAGATGCTTTATTCTACGTGCTAGAGCGCCAGCCGCTTTACCCCGTCCACAGTGACAGCAGCATCCCCGCCCGCGGCTGCGGAGGCAGGGCTGAGGGCTGAGCGCGGACAGCCGGACCGCACTCGCTCCGTGCCGATTGTCGCCGCCGGTGCCGCCCCCGCGCAGGTGCCCGGAGCGCGTTCCGGGGGAGCGGGGCCGCAGCTCGGAGCGCGCCCGGCGAGGCTCCAGCGGGAGGCGATCCCGGGGCGGGCGCTCTGTGCGGGGCTGCTCCTCCGGCGGAGCCGGGGAAGCGGCACCTAATTCCCTGGTAAGAGGCTTTCCCACCTCCGCCGTCTTTGTCTGCACAGCCTCAGCTGCTGCTGCCGGCGCTGGAAGCATTAGTGCTGCTGCGGGGAACCCGAGAGCGGATCAGCTGTGGGAAAGGGACCGTGTTTGCACCAGGTGTCCCGTTAGGAGGAGGACGCGAATTCGCGTTCCGTGAGAAGCGTGGGACAGAGGCCAGAGGGAAAACAGTGCACAAGGTGTGCTGGTAGCAGCGTGTTCGTAAGGAATCGTGAAGTTTCACGACAGACTCAGGAACAGTCAGAATTCCTTCGTGCTTCTTGGAGCTAGTTGGCAGGCAGAGCAATGCTCGAGTTGTTCCAAACTGTAACACTTTAACTTCGCCTCATTTTAGTGAGCTAAAAGTGCAAGAAAAGCGAGAATTACGGTGTGCCAGTGGCAGATCAGTTGGTCTCAAACTGCAGTGCAGGAGGACGCGCGGCTCAGCTGTGCAGTGGGCAAAGGACTGGTCTATTTCCAAGCATCGCAAATCTGTGAAATAAACCGGCAGCATAAACATAGAAGGGACGATTTAGCTAGAGCCTGAGTGGAGGTGGAAAGAGATACTGGAAGGAAGATGGGGGTGGGAGAGAGCCGGTCTGACAGCAACGCTTCAGCTGAAGCAGCAGCAGTCTTTATGAATTTGTGCTTCTAAAATTGGTTTGGAGTAGTGTCAGATGAGGCTGAGATTGATCTAGCAATAATCCTAGTCAAACATTTTCAGAGAAAAGTTTTCTTTGAAAAACACTTTATTTACTAGACCTAAGATACTTTGTTTGAAATCTGTCAACATTGATCAATTTCTGCTAATGCAGAGTTCTGCTAAGCCTGCCTGAGGACCAGGATTGCTGGAAACATCAATGTTCCCGTCTCAGGGGTATGCCCTAGCACCCGGAGTAATACCTGCTGCATGTGTTAGGGGCTTCTCAGCTGCAGCCCAAACTGCTTGGTGCCAGATTCTCCTCAGAGCAACCTTGTGGCTGCTCAGAGAAAGTGAGACTTGATTCTGCTGTGGTTACTGAAATGGTAGGACTGTGGAAGTCTGAGCAACTGCCCTTTTGCTGGGAACTTGGTGTGACTTAGGTCTAATGTAAACTTAAGAAATTAACAATTCGCTGAATATTTGTTGTTATGGTGTTGGGTTTTCTGTTATTCTTTTGATTTGTTTTTTTCACTTGGCTTTCAGCTAGCCCTAGCCAGAAGTTCTGCTTATAGAGATAAACTAGTTAAAAAGAAGAGATTTTTTGGTTTGGGGTGTCACATTGGAAGAAAAGCTACATGATTTTTGTGCCTCAGTGCATGGGTGTGGGGCTGGAATTGTTGGAGATGCTCAGGTGAGGTCTAGTGCTAGAACATAGACCTGTTCCCAGGCTGCTTTTGCACAGTCTTAGCTGTTCTGAGGATACATTAATTCAGCATGCTGGATGAACTTTCTATATTTTCAGGATGAGTTTGTTTTGGTTTATTTATTTGTTTATTTAAACTTTTGTTATTTTAGATCCAACATTTTGTACAAGCGTCACACGTTCAAGGGTGAAAGGACTTCCCAGCTGCTGAGGCTGTTGCATGTACTTTAGGCAATGTACCAAAGTGTCTGACAGACTGATTTCCTTACTGCTCTTCCAAACACTGACATCAGTTGGGAAGGCAGGGCGCTGCAGGAATATGACAACTTCCAGTAATAATGCTGCTCAAGGAAGGAGTTGAAGGTGGTGGTTACAAGCCCTGAATTGATCCTGCTGCATAAGAAAAAGCAGTCTCCTGCTATGGATCTTTCCTGATGTACAGCTCAGTCAGCTCTATGGGCCTGACTGATAGCTAGCTTCAGAAAGTGTGAATAATAGAGTGTGCGTGGCTGTCTGCCAGGAAAAAATGAAAACAGGAACAAGGTATTTCTTTTTTTTTTTCCTAATTGTTTTTTATTTTGTTTTGCTCTTGTTCTGCCCTTCCACCCTCCCCCAAAAAAATACAAGGAACTCTTGAGCCTGTAGAAGTGTTTAACTAGCATTCTTTAAGAGCCAGTAGATGGACCATAAAAAATTAACAGGCATTGAAAGAAGGAACTTCCAGGAACCCTGAACAACCTTGTGCTTGGACTGTGTGTGTGGCAGATAAATAGTGACTAGCAAAACTGTAGAAGGCTCTAAGGAATGAAAAAGTCGAAGTCTGGGAAAAACTTCCAGGGCACAAGGTGTTAGAGGGGAAATCTTCCTTGGGGACGAGTTATCTGTTTACTGCTTGTGCCAGTTCTTTCTTGGGAGCATCTAGTGCTGGCTGCTGCAGGAGCTGTGTGAACCATGTTGATTGCACATCTAAGTCACTGTATTAATTTCCATAGTGATGCAGAACTCAGGCAGGCTTTGCTGGCACTTCTGTTTTGCTGACTTGTGGAATGACTGCATAGATCTGGTGGCAGCTCAGTGCATAGCAGAGCTGGCATTACACTTGCTGGGTGGGCTTTGTTCACTGTGAATTTTCACAGCTCCGGATTGTTCAAATGCTCTTTGCTGAGATAGGGTCAGTTTTACTATTTCTGTTTGGATTTTACTGAAAACTTCCCAAAATAACTCTTAATTTCTAAACCAGATTATTTTTCACTGCTTCCCACAATGTTTTTGTGGGATTTATCAAGGTAGCCACATTCATGTGAAGCATTAAAAAACCAAATAATGGAGTACATGGTGTTTGTTTATTGATTCTGCGGCAGGTAAATGGACAAGAGCCCTTGGAAGCCTGGTCTTTTTGCAATTAAATGTATGCTTTTACTGCTTTGTTACTCTTAACTGTAACTCATCACTAGACAGCTCACCAACAGCAAGAGCTCTCAGCCATCAGCAGTTTCTAGTGCTTGCAGTTTCTTTTCCCCAGGGACTGAGAAGGAAGGCTGGCCTTTATTATATGTCCCACTAGTTATTGCATTTGGCCCAATCTAGATCAAAGGTGTTTGTAAATTATTGTTAAACATCTCTGTATTTTAAAATGATCACCACTCTGGAGCTCAATATTTGCTATCTGCAGACAAGGTGGGGGGGCTTAGTAGCAAATCTTGAATTTGACCTGGCAGAATGTCATGAAAACAGTGTTGGAAATTTTAGATAAAATACACATTTATTACTTATGTGTAATATGTCATGGGTGGAAAATAGTGAAAGGTTCTAGAAAGTGTGGCTGAGATTTTCCATAGTTATATGAAATAAAGGCAGTAGATGAGGACTTCATCCCTGGAGACTCATTTAAGAATCTCCACTGTAAACCTTGCAAAATACATAGCCAAAATTCATATGGAGTATAAATACTGTATATTTTGGGGGTAGGTAAATCCTGTGTATCCATTGGGAATGCCTTGATATATGCCCTTCAAAGGGCATCAAGACAGAACACATGTCACCAGTTCTTTTTGCAGGTGAACAACAGCACCAGAGTTTCTCCTTGGGAAGATAGGCTTGGATTTAAGAACATCATTTAACAGGTCACTGCTCCCTCAGCTAAGACAGAGTTTGTCTCCCAGTTTGGTCATGGCTTCAGTAAGATCATGTTTAGGCACCATCCAGATAAGAGGTTCATTACAAGGAATAAAAATGTTGTCAGCTGTTCTTTCCTGAGCTAGTAGTTTGACTTCTGTCATGTCCTTGATGCAGGATGAGAAACTTCTCTCATCAGGGAAGATTGAATCAAAGGGTCAGTTGGTTAATAGGAAAAGGAAAGAAAGACAGAAGGTGACAAACCAAAAAAGAAGAAAAAAATAGGGTTCAAGTTTACACATGAAGTTGCTCATTTTTTAAAAAGTATACTAATCCTTTGTGACTCTCTTCCTCTCAAATGTGCTTTATTTTTAAAAAGCTTTTTGGTTCCTCTTTAGTGTTTGTACTGGGCCTGCAAGGAAGAGCATCTGTAGGGAAAAAAACCCAATGCTTCTGAATAAATAGCTAGGCTTCCCCTGGGTCTGATCTGTTGATTCTAATGACCAGAATAATTTGTCACTCAGACTTACTTACTGCTAATAACTCTGTGCTGTTGTGCAGCTTGGGGAAAGGAGTTGTGCTTCTGTTCTTGTTGCCGGAGTTGAGTCTGAAGTTCTGCTTTCTCATTACACAAGAAATTCCATGAGCACACCACAGCAATATATGGGGGTCCACACATTGCCATGACTCCTAGGACTGAAACTAGAAACTGGCTTCTAGACATGGGATTTGGGTGAATTTTGCCTCTGGAGGACCATTTGAGTACCATTAACTGAAGGAAGCAACAAATTGACTCTGAACAACCTCCCCTATAGCACCAGTTAAATACTGAGGACGTTTTCAGTCAGATCTTTTACTGTAAGCACTTCTCTTGGCAGTGGACCTGGCCTTTACTTTCCTGGGAGAGGGAAGGTGATGTCACGGGATTATTGGTGGGAACTCCTCGTCTCCAAATTACTGCAGGATTTACAAAAGGGATGTCTTTGTTTAATGTCATCCCTAAATGTCTCCTAAAGCATTTCTTTGTTGAAGAAACTCCTTCAAAACCAATGGGAGCTGTAGGAAGACAAAGCCTTCTCTGCCTATTTATATTTGCTTTCCCTGTCACTGGCTCCGTGTCTCATCCAGGACAGAGGATTAATCTCTCTGATCCCTCTATTTCTAGTTGTAAAAGCACAGTGTGCTATTGAGGGTGATTCACCACTATGCCAATCCTTGTTATAATCTCTTGTAACTACGAATGCATCAGTCAGAAGAGAAAGGCTAATGGAAAAATGAGGCATATTTCTGTGTATCTATTTTTTTTCTATGTGCATATAAATATTTATGGGAAGATTGATGGATAAGAGAACAGGAAGTGATGCAATACAGGGCTCTGCCATGGTTTCATAACATGGGCCACATTATGGCAATAAATTCTTGTAAATGACTCTGCTTGCCCTATCTGAGTGTAGTTTTGTCTTCTTGAATATTTTCTGTGGCCTCCTTCAGCAAACCACTCTTAAGAGACTTGAATTTAACAGCATGATGAACTCTGCAACAGTAGGTTGCAAGTTGGCAGTAGCTTTTTGGTTCATCATACATAAGCATGCTGAAGTCTGGCATACCAGAGGAATGTGAAGAGCGTGAGGTAATAGTTTACCATAGGTAATGACAGAGAAGAAAACACACATGGGAGCAGTCTGACTCTGAAGTTGACAGTAGGCTTTGATTTTTCGTTCCCTTCTAGTAAATGACGTGAGTTCCCCTTGCAGTTCTGCATCCAAAATGTCCTTTTAACTGTAATTATTGTTAGAGCTTTTACAATAATCATGATGAGCTCGCCTGCCAAATCTGAGCTGAAAGTGCCAGGACTAGGAAGGACAGTTGTTGTCAGTGTTTTTTTTCCTAGTGCAATCTGTGACCATTGATTTCAATGAAACTGCTTCTATAAAATGTGTCTCTATGTGTATATATGTGCATGCATATAATCCACAAAAGCAGGTGGGCTGAAGATTTGCTGCTCTTTGACATTGCAAGTGTTCTCTAGAGGAAAGATTTTTTTTACACCAAACAAGATAAATGCATACTGAACTAAATGCTGTCTTGTTTCAATGGGAAGAAAAAAATCTGCTTAGCTTTAAAAAGAAAAGGAAGTTCTCTTGCAGCTAAAGAGGGATTTTTTTGTGAGAGACAGGAAATCTGAGTCTTTTTTCCTGCTTCTGGCCTGTTTTCCAGTTTCAGTTACTTCACCTATGCACACCTTTGTTTCCTGTAGCTCAGCTGTCATCTGTATAATGATATTTGTAAGGTTCTTGGATTTTTGTTTAAATTTTTAACCTGTTCTCTAAGGGGAAGTGGGCTTATGCAGTCACACTGCCAGTAACTTCTGAACCTGTTGGCTAAATGTCACATAATTGCTGGAACTTTAATGTTGCAGAAGGAAGGGAATATAAATTGCAATGTCACAGCTGGGAACTGCAGCCTCACCCTGTGCCAAAGCCCATGGAGATGGCACTTTTTAAACATGAGCTGGGCCACATGGATGAGTGGCCCCTGTAAAACCTACGACCACAGGATGCCAAATGCAGGATCTCAGACTGTGCTGATCCTTCTGCTGTGGAATGGCCTTCTTCCATTGCAAGGCCGTCTGAAAGCTTAGGAGAAATTTAAAGTATTGTTACCAAATTAGAGCTGGCACGATGCAGCAGACTCTTCACAAAATTTGTGTCTGAAAACTAAGGGGGTGGAGGGAGGAGAGATACCCTTGTAAAATTACATGATTCTTGTCAGGCTGGCTTGATCTTGGGAATTAGCAAAAAACAGTAGCAGGTTGGATTAAAATATGGAAGGGAGTTTTAACTTTACTCTTGGCATAATAAAACAGAAGCCAATAAAAACAAGATTAGCCTTCTAAACACATTGATGTTCTTATGCAGTGCTTTCCTATTGAAGCCTTGAAATATCTTCTGGTTTTGGGGCGTGAAAACTGTATATTGCCTCTTAGCAGCTCCTTTGTGCAAGGCATGTATGTTGTTTCTGTGATTATTTTGACAGTGATGTTCAGCTATTTGGCACCCTTCATCAGGGTCAGACCTGACAGGGCAGGATAACTCACACTGAGACCACTGAAGTTGAGTATTTCTGTTGTTGCAGAAATTCTTGCCAGTCATTGCAAAATTGCAAGGCTTGAAAGGTCTCTGTATTGTTCTGTTTAAGCTGCTGCATGCTTTGGCAGGGTCTGAAAAAGAGTCCTGCTCTAGTACGCCTGCAGAGCTCTGCATCTCCTGAGACTTTTTAGAGATGAGTATCTTTTTATGTGCCATCCTGGAAGTATAGGAAAGCTGCCCTGTGGTGTTTTCCAGGCAAACCATGGGGAACTTGCAACACTGTTGTAATTTGCAAATGGCAAGAAGTTCAAAATTACTATTCTTTGACCTTTCCTAATCCATCTGATTACATTCTTAAATTAAATACGTGGCTTTGCTTCCTGTGAGGCACTGTGCAAGTGATATATTACGACTGCAGTTCAAAGCAACAGGAGATGACCCTGCCAAAGCCCTGTGCCTCATACTATATCTGTCTAAGTGCTCCTTGCATTTTATCCCTGCTCAGTAAGGCTGCATTTGAGATGCTGCTAGTGAAGTGTGGAAGCATCTCCTCTGTATATCTGCATACCAAATGCAGTAGGGTAAGTCTGACATATGCTTTGCGGTCTTTTGGTGGTGTTTTTCTTCCCAGGATCTCACACGGTGAGTGTTTGGTGTTTTGGGAACCCTGAGGCACTTGTATCTGCCCCAGACTTAGGCTTTTATTTACTGGTGGTGTTGGTATCAGCTTCTCCAACCACAAGGCAAGGATCCCAGCTCAGTTGCAGTTGAACATGTGTGATTCAAGATACAATTTCTCACTCACTTTCCTTTGTTAGTGATACCCTGGCAAGCATAGCATCATGTGGTCCAGCAGCCTGAGAGCAAAGAACACAGGATCAGTTCCTTATATAGAGAGGGAATTAGATACCTCATGAATTTTATTCTTGGCTGTGATCTTTCATTGTGTCTTGTTAGATATTTGTTATGATTGTTTGCTCTCTGTCTCCTTGAGCTCTGCTTGTCAGCTTGGACGCGTGTTCAGTCTGTCTCATCCATCTTTGCCTACTGGGTAGTTTTTTAGTTGGCATGTTCTCACTGTGCAGAGCTATAGGTGTTTTGCAGGGACTTGGTAGGGCCGTGACGCCCTGCAGGCATCATGCTGGTTGGCTGTTTGTCAGCTGCCTTTTCAAGTCCTCATTAGCTGCTGTATTAAGGCTCTCTGCTCTGTAAGACCTGCATGGGTTTGGCTTAGCCCGTCTTTAATGTCTATGCCTCGTGCAGGGGTTGTGGGAGCAGGCTGCAGGGATGGTTCTGCTTCAGGGTGGATGCTCTGCCCAAGGAAGGTATGTTTTCCAGTTGCATCCTGATGCTCTGGGTGTTATCTCACTTTCCACATGACACTACAAAGCATGCACTTATCCCTTGACACACAGTTTGCATTGCTGCCTCTATGAATGAAGGAAGAGAAACTCAGAGAGCTGATTATCCAATCTCTGAGTGATGGCTTTTGAGCTATATCCTGTGTGGCTCATGGGCAGGTCTTTGTGGTTGATGTAATCTAACTAATGCGTATGAGAGGCATCTGAGCCAGGAATTGGGAATTTAATAAGATGATGAAACTGTTGGGTTTCACGTCTTAAAGTAATTCTTGTCAGCAGGGGATGGGAGTGGAAAGCAACTTGACTGTACACAGTGCATCCCACCAAGGCCAGCTTTTCTGAGATGCTGTTTATTCCCTGTGTCCAGCGACCCCTCGGAGTCAAGGACAGTTGGCAAGTTTCTGAGCCAAGCCTTTCTTCTGTGAGCCTCTGTTTCTTCCTTTATTGTAATGTGCCAAAAAATGAAGAAAATCACTATCAGGCTGAGTCATGCTTTAACTTGGTGAGCAATAAAACAGCACGTTTCACTGTCTCTGGGCCTTCTAAAACCCCTTCTAGAAAAGGTGCCACTCCAGCATGACAGCTTGCAGAGGGATGGATTACTCCAGAGCTTGCAAGTGCCTTCACCAGTGGCATGTCAAGATGGCTCTGCCTTTCCAGATTTCTTCATCTCCCTTCCATTCTTTCTAGACCTTGAGTGAGAAATTTGAAGATGTTAAGTACTTTCTTGTGTGTATGATAGCTGTGTTGTCTTTGCTGATAGATGATGGCTTTGGAAGAGATAATAAATGTTGTATTGGAAATTCATGTGTAAAATGTAGTCTTGGAAAAAGCAGTAACTAATTTGCAACTGAGTGCAACTCCGACTTAATCAGACAATTGCTGAAAATAATCTACCTTCTAATTCCACTGGTGATCTATAATTAGAGAAGTCTTCTAATTCATAACCTGCATATGGGACAAGATTGGAGACTGAAGTGGTTTTGCCAGTCTGGAAAGAATCAGTGTTTGGGGAGGTAATTTTGAGGGGACACCAGCTATTCTGACATTGATGGTAGTAATTTTGCTCTGCCTCTGAGCCTTTGCCCCAGCTAAATGCTGTAGGGTGCAGTTTTTCCAGCAGTGTCTTTTTTAGGCAGAGAAGATGCCCTCCTTGGTGGGCATCTGCTTCCTAGAGATTTTATTTTTCCTTTAAAAAAACCCGCAGTTACCCCAGAAAACCCAATCCATGGGCACAGAAAGGAACATTATATGTGTTACATTGTTGTTTCCTGCTTGAAGCTCTTAGGTTGAGCATTTTAAGACAGCTGTGTTGCTTTGCTGCAGAAGCAGCACAGCAAGGAAGAGGGAGCCTTTTCAGCTGAGGTATGTCACATCTCCTGAGATTGGGATCTGAATGCTTGTTAGCCTCTTGTAGATTTTATTTCTTAGGTTCAATGACTTCTGTTGTCTGTAATGAGGCAGTGAGAGATCAGCTGGCCTTGCTGAGATGTGAAACTTGTGTTAACTCTGCAGGAAATGTAGGGGATGTGAGCTTGTACCAGATTATTTCTTTGTACGATAATAGTAATGTTGCCAGGTAATGCCATTCACTGAATAGCATGTGTCCCTGAAAAACAGGGAGTGTAACTTCCTCCAAGTGAAGGCTTTATGCCTCTTTCAGGGAGAGTGCAGGCAGTGGAGAAGCACCGTGCCAGGCACAAGGTCACTTGTGACGCAGAGAGGACCATGCCTGTTCCCAGGCACAGCGCTGCTTCCTGTAGAGCCCAGAGGCTGAAGGGAGGGATTGGGTCCTCTAAGAGGAAAGCAGCAGTGTTTTGGTCACTTATGGGTTCCTGTCACTTCACAAATAGTAGAAGATATCTTTAGTCTTTATATACCTTGTGAACATCTTGATGTGCTGTACAGCCCATGTGTGGGAGCCTGTGCTAAAGATGGGACTGTCTAGAATTGAACAAGCCAACTATTTTAAGGGAGCAGAAAACGGAGATTTTTGTCTTGACTTTGTAACATCTGTTGCATTGGGAATAGGAGGTAGTTTGTTTTTTTTTCAGCTGGGAAAGAAAAAACAAACTTGCATTTGCCATTTAAAATGATTAATAGAGAAATACGTCGTTATCTCTCCATTAGCCTAATTCAATAGTTGTTCAAATTATTTGTAGTTATTTTTCATCTGCTCTTTGGGAGAGCAGATGTCCCTGAATATTATCATAATTGTAGCTACTTAGAGAAGGAAACCAGAAAGTCAGCTGATATGGGTCCTGGAAAACATGGAGGAGAGTAGGGTAGAGTTGTGTGGGTTTTCCTCTGCAGTGAAGGGTGCTGTTGATGTAAAATTCAATGGGTTTGATGCTTGCCTCTTCCTCCAGCAGTAGATTTTCCATGAGGACTAATGAAATTTTAGCTTGATAAATTAATAATTTTTTTCTTCTAGCTTTCAATTTCAGCAGATACCTGATAAAAAACTACTGTTTCTTCCAGGTTTTGTCTTTGTGAGTGTTTCAGGTTTTACAGTAGTGCTTATATGCACCAAAGTTGCATCGGCCTTGTTTAGCACACTTGGCTCATCTCACCGGCTCCTGTTTAAACTAATTTAAAGCAAAGATCATGTGCTTGGGGAAAAGACAGAAAATCCACTTGTAATGTGAGATTGGGTTGAAGGATGTGACATGTCAATTGGCATGAGTGATGTGGCCATGCTCCTGAATTTTATTTCCCTTTTTGGAGAACTTCATATAGCTGGTTCTTTTACTGCCTTGTAGGTATGCAACAGCATCCCAGTATCCATTTCATTGTATTGTTCAGTTATCAGCAGGTTCCTTCAAAACCACCTTTTGTCCCACAGAATTTTGCTGTCTGATGGCTTGGGCCTCCCCTCTCCCTTACTAGACACTTGGGAGATTGCTTTGGAACACATGCTGGAGTAAAAACTGGTAATCATTTAAGAGTAGGTCAGAAGGGCACTGCAAGTCAGCCTCTTCTCCAGTAGCAAGAAAGAGGCCTGTGCAGTTCTAAGTGTTTCTCATTAAGTAAGCACCATTTTTCTGTTCCTGGGTACTTCACTCTGTCTCAGTAGCTTTCTGCAGCTGGATGTGTTTGGCTGGCAGTGAGCAGATAGTGAATGATAGCTGGATTTCACTGCTGTAATTCTGGTGATAGAAAGCTGTGATGGGTTTGCTTTAATAGGGTTCTATACAGGTCTTGCAAGTGTGTAGGAATGGATTGATGGATTTGTGTGCTTTTTCTCTAAATTTCTCATAAAATCTCTAAACTTCTAAATGCTTTTAGAAATGAAGGGACTAATACTGAGTGGGACATAAAGGGTCAACACTTGATTGGTGAATTGAGAACAAGGACAATGGGTGAGGATGCAACTGCTGGACACTGTTTCCTTGTCTGTGCAAGAAGGCAGTGATTTAAAAGAATCCACAGTCACGTATTCATCTCATGATTGCATCCAGTGGCTATTTTAGGTACAGTGGGGATGAATGGCCCTTTATAGACTGTGGTGAGGAATGCCTTGTCAGTGGGTTTCAGTAATGCCAGTCCCTTCTTTTCGGGTGGCACAGAGCACTGTTGTGGGGAAGGATGGTCAGACCCAGCACACACGTGCCAGCAGGCTGGTGTGAAATGACACCCGCACGAAGGGACGCGGTGCGGGTGCTGCGCCGCTGCCAGCGCGTGTCGGTGTCAGCTCTGGCCCAGGGAGCTGGCCTGTGACTGTTTGTCAGCCATCTGGAATCAGTTGCCTGGCCTTTAAACTACACCAGGGACACTTAAAATACGATAGACACATGCAACCTTTTTAACCACCCAGCAAATCCCATGATAAGGTTGCAGCTGGAAGAGGCTGTCTTGTTCTGGCACGGGAAGGGATTTAGTTCTGTTCACAGGCCTGGACTCTGTCTGTGGGCTTTATACAGCTTTACTTTTTAATGATAATGCCATGACATAGGTTCTTAAACTGTAGGCACAGTTTTCATGTTGAAGTCGATAAGAAATACCATGTCTGTCTGCTGAGCAGCTTTTTCAAATCAAGGTCTGGCAATTTTTGGTGACAATGCAGGTGTGAAACAGAGAGAGTGACTCATGTGTAGTGCTGTTATTGCTTGTCTTACTGTAGCACTTCAGTCTGTGCTCTTGGTTGTGCCAGGTACTGTACATTGCCATGCTGGGGAACAATAGCACTCCACAAAAGCTGTCTGGGTGGCTGGAACAGCCTGGAAGTGGGAAGTGGAAGTACTGGCTACACCAGAGAACTCGAATGGTTTGCCTTCTTGAACCACAGCCAGTGAGCACACCTCTGTATTGGGGATAATTGAAATAACGATGAGTAGCAGTGTCAGTGAGGTGTGGACTCTACTCCCCCAGGATGTTGTTCTGCCTAGAGGACAGGTTCTCATGCAGGTCACAGTATTGGTCCTTCCCACATTGCCTTTTGCACAGGGGATTCTTGGACAACAAATAACAAATGTACAGAGAAAGTATCAGAATGGAAAAAGATAGATATATAAAGCCTTTAAGAAACATACTATGCCTGAGTATATTCCCCAATAAAAAGTTATTGCTAAAGTCTGTTATACTTTAATGACTCATGGTAGTTCCCTGTATTTAACATGTATTTATAATTTTTTAATTTGGGGGATTTGCAAACAACTTCTGGTAGTGAGTTTGGCATCAGAAATCAGGTTACTTTAAAATGTGAATTTGTGGTTGAAATCAAACTCATCTGTGACGTGCAAGTTAGCAGAAGACTCAGATACAAGGTGTTTCATACATTGCTCTTTTTACTCTGCATTTGAGCTTCTGCAGACTCTGGTTTTAGGGTCTCCTGTTGCTTTAGGGAAATCCTAAAGAATGTGGTTTGTGGTTGTTTCTTCAGAGTTTAAAGGCTTGTCATAGTGATCCAGAAATCTAGATTTTATTAAAGCTTCCACAGCAAAAACATATTGCAATTTAAACCTATAAATAAAGAGTTACCTGACATTTAACTCATAAATTATTCAAAAGAAATACGTTCTTATGTGCATGGCTTTGGAACTTTCTTACTCACCCAAAGACAAAGAAGGAATGATTTCACATTTCTTCAGAACACAGTATCATATATATTCTTTCTACTCTGCCTTAAGAGGAGTGTTGTGCCTGGTAGCAGTTAAACAATAGTGAAGAATGTTGATTAGGTACCTGTTGTTTGGAAATGGCTTTTACAACTGTTCGTCTCTGATGTAATGGAAAATAAGTGATGTAGCACAGAATTTTCCTAAAAAATGCATTGTTGTTATCTCTGTACAATATAGAATGTGAGCAATGTCCTCCCTGAACTATGGTGAGATTGTTCTGTTTCATCACTGTCTCGCATTGTAAATATTTATACTGTTGAGAAACCCAGGCTTTTGTTGTCTTCAATGTAAGTGTATGCATTTTTTAATCATCTTTAATAATCTTTAAGATAAAAATACAGAACAATTTTTCCTTGGATTTCAGAACTGATTTAGTTTTATGAACAGCAGAAGGATTATAATAGAGAATAGGAAAGGATCATAAATTATCTATAGGTGTTACATTGTATCACGTGGATTTGTGTACTAAACTAGAAATTTACCTGCAAGTAATTGGTGCAAATTCCTCTCTCTGGTCTATACATGTATTACTATGTCTCTTGTTCCACTGGATTATTATCTTCATTATGTTTTCTTCTAAAAAATATAAATTGTAACATGGAGCACTTGCCAAATCACAATGATCATGTGGGCTTTTTTCCCAATAGATTTGCAGTTATTCTGCAAATGGAGGTCTGGGGCATTACCTTGTCCTTGATATCACTTGCTGTCTTTCTCAGGCATGTCACAGTTTTGTGGGTTTTGGTGCTCACACATGAGTAGGGTGAGTGTTTTTTGTATTCAGTAGCTGTACTGTGGCCCCTTCTGTGCTGATTGCAGGATGATTTGCAATTGCAGTCGACCAGCTGCAGCAGTCTTGGTGGACTAGTCCCAAGCCTGTGTTCACGCTGTTGTGGAATCCATGTAAGTTACTGCTGTGCATTACTTTTGGACATGCAGTGAAGAAGGAAAGACAGCTTCTCTCAGAAACTGTAGGAATGGGTGTAATACTGTGGCATGTTCTTCTCTGACAATGACTATTGTAATGAAGCAAGTCTTCATCCATATCTTTTAGAAAAATTTACAGTTGTGTGATGAAGAGATCCTAATTTTTGATCTGCAGGGTGGCTTCAGTGCCAAACTGGAGGGAAGAATGCCTCTTCTGGAGAGGGGGCATTAATTTCTCAGGAAGCCAGTCTCTACTTACGCTGGGAGTTGATGGGATCATGGCTCAAAGTGATAAGGCAAGCCCCAAACAGGCTGTGATATAATGTCCTGCTTGCAGCAAAGCTCTAAAGACTCACAGCTTGCTGTGAGTGGGGTTCATGTGCTTGACGTGCTTTGTTCAGAAGCAAGATGTCTTTAATGTGAAGGGGTGAGGAGAAATGGTGATTATTGAGGCAAGAGAGTGAATGACACCCCTTATGCAAAGAGATTTGGGAATTCAGTGGAGCAGGTAGAGGAATTTGCTGGCTGAGAAAACAGGAGCCCTGGCTGTTACTTCTCCCTGGCCTCCCTCATTAGGACTTTCCAAAGTAGAGAATCAGACTCTTGCTTTACTTCTTTTGCTTTTTGCTTTTTGTAGTTTGAGACTGTCCCAGGGATTATTGCTGGTGTTATTATTGTCTGTTTCATAAAAAAAATATACAAAGGGAGTTTCTTAAAAATCTCTGTGAATCAGCAGACTGCTGATGCTAAAGAAGTTTTGCATCTGTAGCAGGAGCTTACTGCCACAGGTGTGTGTGGAGCACCTGGTGCTTTGTTTTTTCCACAGGACATCAAGAATGATCAGTGATGCTTCAGCCCTGTCTGTTACTTCTCCCTGGAGTCCCTCATTAGGACTTTCAAAAGTAGAGAATCAGACTCTTGCTTTACTTCTTTTGCTTTTTGTAGTTTGAGACTTTCCCAGGGATTATTGCTGATGTTATTATTGTCTGTTTCATAAAAAAAATATACAAAGGGAGTTTCTTAAAAATCTCTGTGAATCAGCAGACTGCTGATGCTAAAGAAGTTTTGCATCTGTAGCAGGAGCTTACTGCCACAGGTGTGTGTGGAGCACCTGGTGCTTTGTTTTTTCCACAGGACATCAAGAATGATCAGTGATGCTTCTGATGCAGGTAAAATGCTGTTAGTACCAGAAGCAGACAAAAGTAATTTCTTGGTTTCTCAGCAGACTGTAATGACTGTATTATTGGGTTGTTGTAACAAAGGAAAGTGACATTTGTTTTCCTGAATGCTAACCAAGCTAGTTCATAATTGCATTTATCAGTTGATTTAGTTTGAAGGGAACAGTTTTTAAGGAAACTTGTTTTTCAGTGGTCCAGATCTTTCTCAGCTTCCATTGAAATCATGGGAAGGGAGTACAAAAGTCTTTCTTTTGATTTCAACTACTCAATAGCATGACTTAAAAATATATTCAAACTTAGTCTTGAAGCTGATTAGTTTGGGGACACTAGCTGGTGGAGGAAAGGAGGAACTGAGATAATGAAGGGAGAAGTTACAGCTAAGCTAGTAAACAGTGCAAGATACATGGGCAGACTCAGAGCTGTAAATAGCAATAATCCAGAATTATATCTGCCTGGTTTGAACGCAAGCATTCTTTTCAGGATTAGTACAACAGTAAAAGTGAAATGTGAAAGGTACTGCAGGAAAGGAAGTGTTAGTTCCTCTCCCTTAAGCTCTCTTGATTAGATTTGTTTGTCAAGTTAACAAATGCATGTGAAGTGCATGAGGCTTGATAACATCTCTTAAATACTGCTGTTAACAAAGTACTGATTAAGCTGCAGTAAACTAAAATGAAATGCAGATGCAGGATCCTCTTTTTGAAAATGCACATCTGTCATCTCTAGAAGAGCATTACGTAAGATACATTAGTAGGGGAAGAGTCTGAACAAGCTCAAAATGAAATAAATAAAAGCTTCAAACTGGAGCCAACACAAGCTGATAGGATTGGAAATAATTGCAATTATGGAAAATGTAGTGTAGAGAAAGTAGACATCAGCTATATCCATCTGAAATGTCCAAGTAGCCAGGAAAAGTTAAGATGCACACAGGAATTTACTAAAGTCACTGCATGAGGGCTTCTGTTACCTACAGAGGAATGACAAAAAGACAAAACCAAAGGAGTTTTTTAAATGGAGCTTTGATATTTCACATCAAGATGTCCAGCAGAAAAATATTCCAAATCTGCATTAATAGATTGTTTCAAGTCTTATTATGAGCAAGTAAGACAGCTGAGGAAGATGTTACACTATCTAGCAGCAGATTTCTTCAGGGAGTTTCCATTCCTTCTTGTGTTGCGTCAGGCTTTGTGCTGCATAGAGGGGAAGTGTCAGAAGACCAGACTGCATGGCAGCAATCCACAAAGTCTCGGAGCAGAATTTTCAGCCTGCATCTGGAAGACCCTGCAGTCTACAGATGAATTTGTCCCATGGCAGGATTGTCACAGCAGTGGATTGTACTTCAGTGCCTACATTATGTGGACATCAGTGATCTGTTGCTTTATTTTTAACCCGTCCACCCTGCAACAGATTGTCAGAGCACTGACATAGGTGATGCTGCTCACTATCACTACTGTGGGCTAAGGCTGTTGTAGAGAAGTTAAGAAACCGTGGGGCAGACCAGAACAACTCACAGGTGAAATTTTTTCCAATTTCCTTCTGTTAGTGACTATCATCTTCCTTCTGCCACAGGTTCCAGGGCATATCTTTCATGCATGTAAAGACATATTATTTTAATCCAGAATACCTATTGTACTTTAAACAGGAAAGCAACTGACCTATTTGACTGGTGCATTTTTACCCCTTCTGAGTAATACAAAGCATTTGTACACACATGCATCCTCGAGATGCATTTCTTTTGGTAAGGCCTGTGTACATGTGCAGCCAGTGCCACTACAGCTCCTGAGCTTCTGTTGAAGTTTTCCAGTGTACCCTGTGTAGCAAGGGTATATGGTGGACTTTCTGAAGTATAAATGACCTAAGAGAATCTGTTTGTAGACTCTGGTAGGTACCAAACCACAGACATCAAATCCTGATTTGTGCTTACTTGCCCCATTCCAGCTGTGAATCTTTGTTAAAGAGTAGTTTAGCCTTTTATGTTGGAATATGTAATGGGCAGAGGGCTGCAGTAGGGGACAGGTGAGGAAAGACTTCCATCTGCATTCTTCAAGGCACTTGACACTCTTAACAATCCGCAAGTTACAGATCATTTCGTTCATCTCACAATCTTGCTTGTCACTTGGGAAACTGAGGTCTTGACAGGGTGGATGATTAAAGCAGGAATTCCAAGTGGTTTCCACCTACTTCAGTTATTCTGAGGTTTCCTGTTGTTGTCCCTTCTCTTTGCTGAGGGATACATCTGGTGCAGGTAGTTCAGTTTGCAAGATGCAGATTGAGCTCTGGGTGGGGGCCAGAGACAAGAAGCCATGAATTTCCAGCCTCTTGGACATCAAAGGGCGGGAAGATGAATGGTGCCAGTGAGGTAGGTGGATGGACACAGGCAGACACAGCAGGAGCAGGGGACTCTGGATGAAGAGTGAGATTTGTGTGCAGGTAGACTGTGGGATGGGATGGGATGGGATGGGATGGGATGGGATGGGATGGGATGGGATAAAAGCCCAGGGTGCCCTTTGTTGGAGTACTCCTTGGAGGCACCAGCTCAGGCTGTTTGTGTTCCTGCACTGTGAATAAATGGTTTTGTGGAACAAGACATCTGAGATGCTGCCATGGGGAAACCTGGGGGACAAACCAGTAGGGAAACCTGGTCTGACTGTGTGAGTGGGGTGTGCAGGGAGTCAAGCAGGGGTCTCGTGGGCTCACAGGAGCCTCCTGCTTTGAAGAGGCTTCAGTCCCAGCAGTGGAAGTCTCTGGTGTTGGAAGTGCCACTGCCAGAGTCATGGGAATGGTCAGACTGGAAGGTTTCCTTAACACCAAGTACTTCCTGCTGATAACCCAGAAGAACGTAATTTTCTGCTTCTGTCAGATGTACTGTTCAAGGGAATGCCCCAGCCACCAGGCCCTAGTCATGTCCATGCTTTTCCTTCCTTTTGTACTTCTCAGCTACCTTGAGAGACTGTCCTGTGTTCTCTGAATCTGGCTGATTTTGCTGCAGCTTTGTGGTTCCAGCAATGTAATGAGGGCCTAGGTGATGTGGTTCCAGGTGTCTGCAGGCATTTTTAGTTACTGTTTTGCCTCTCCTGCAGAAAGCAAAATAGGACTACCTGAGTGGGTGAAATCTTAGCTTTACTGAACAAAAATTGTCTGGGAGATCTGCAGCCAGGATTTTTACTTTTGTCTTTTGAAATGGCATTTGTTTTGAAGACTCTCTGCAATGGGGGTATGGCTGGAGTCCATCTTTTAGGAACCAGTGTAGCTATAGATAAGAGTAACAGCTGAGCTTCAAGCTGTCCTCTGTCTTGGCATTCTCATGTGCCCCAGGCAGCTTTGCAGGAAGTTATGAACCAAATAAAACACAGGGAAGGAGGAAGCTGAGCCCCTACTTGCCACCTCCTGGGCAAGTATGCTCTGCCATTGAATGGAGATGCTGTAGTAATGAGGAATTTGCATTCTGTGTGAGGTATGGCCTAAACACCTGACTGGAATCCTGAACAGAAGGGGCTGTCTAGGAGCAGTCTCATTGCCTTAGCACTTCTTCCTTTTTTGGCAGGCCCCCAATTTGATGTGCTTCAAGTTTGGATCCTTCTTTGCAGGTGCCCAATTCCTCACCTTTGAATCAGGTAGGACATGGAATTAATTTAGCTGTGAGATATCCTGTGGAACTTGTCATAACTTGCTTTGTGTTGGCTTTGAGTGGCATTGCTTTTCTGGCATGCTTGTCTGTTTGTACTCAGTACTGCAGATGGTCTGTTCATTCATGTAACTTTATCCTTTAATTAGCACTGTGGAGTTAAAGTGCTTTAGGTTGATACAGACAGAATTTGAGTTGTGTGCATTATTAGGGACCCAGCAGATTGGGGATGCGACAGGGTGGCATCTGGGTTTAGTTTACAGCTTCTCTAAGCCACCCTTGAACAAAGGCAGGCTTTATTAGAGTGTCTGCCAGGCTTCTTTACCAGAGGAGGGCTGTTTCACATCATCTTTGAATACACAGTTGGATTATATCTGCTGTTTGAACTCTTTCAAAGAATTCTAACACATGCTGTCCTTGAAATACCTGCAGAAATACTGGTTTGACTTGTTTGCCATCATCAGAGAGGGTTAACTGTGTTTTCCAATAATTTTTCTTGTTTTCTTTATAGTCATAACTTGTCCTTGCCTGCAAGCCCATAACCCTTTTTGAGGGGAGACACAGAGCAGAACTCCTTCACTTTTGCTCCGTTATCGCAGGCAATAGTACAGAATATATTACCTGGCATATTTTCATTGAAGCTTAATGTTCTCTGGATTTCCTTTCTCTGTTTTCTTGGGAAAATACCTTCCCTTCCTGCTTTGTTTATTGTGGTTTGATAATCCCATCTCGGCTCATGTTTATATTCCCTCTGGCTTGGCTCTTTTAGAGGATGTAACTAAGCAGGTGTGGGGAGGATCTGAGGAGGTTCTGTGCTTTCTCTTTGTGCTGGGATTCAATAATGCTGGTAAATCTCATGTTTGCATTTGTCCTCCAGTACGGAAGTGTCCTTGTTGCTAGTTTTATGCACACTGATATATTTTACTTTTAAAGTAAGTGATGCCTGAAAGTTACGGAGGCGTTGCCTTTAAAGCTCTCATGCGTGCTTTATGATGCTGTCTTGGCCTCTGTGGGAGTAATACAAATCCTGCCCACGTGTCAGTAAAGCTCTTGAACTTGGCTGAGCGCTCGAACGGGCAAACAGCATCATGCAGCAGATGGAGTGTGTGATTGGGATGCAGCAGGCCTTGCTTACATTTTTGGTTTTGTTCATGACTTTCTCTACAACCTTTGGTAATTCTTTCCCCTCGGTGAAAAGAGGATAGGGAACTGTCGTTGTTCATATAAAGTGCCTTGGAACTTAATTTTTTTTTCTATTGTGTAATCAAAACCAGTCAAAATAGTTGATCCTGTTTTCATTTTACACAACTGCAGTATTCCTGTGGAGTCTAGTGGAAATAAGCCAGGCTTTTTAGGTTTTTGATTACACTAAATATGCTGAGTAGTCTGGTTCTATCTTTAAAACTTCCAATTAAATATTACATAAAAAATGTGTGCAGTATAAATTAAGGGTATACACCAAGTGCTAAGCTATACTACTTCCAAATTACTAAACAACATAATACATAGAGAATTTATCTAGTCTGTTTTCTGCTTTTTCAGATTCAGAACCAGACAAAAAAAAAGTTGGTATGTTATGGAAACAGAACAGTGCATCATTCAGTTGCCCTGTTTAATATAGTCCCTGCTGTGTTAATTCCTTTCTAATCTGTTCTTTAAACACAATTGATTGTGTCTCATATATGGCAAATTACATTCCAAATAAACACTCCATGATATTACATGTTTTGAAAAGCTTTTTATTTATTGTAACTTCACTAATCTAATAAAAGGTATGGTTAATTATGTCTGCCTTTCAGGTTAGCATTGCCAATTTTGGCTAATTTATGTCTATGACTATCTTTCCTATGTGTAATGCTTCCCTATTACATTAGTAGAAGAAGGATAAAGTGTGTGTAGTCCATCCAGTGAATTCACAATCCCTAGTGAGGGATTTTGATTATATTAATCTCTAATAGTCTTAGGAAAGGAACAGCTCATGTGATACATCTTTCAACTGGTACAGGTTTATATGAATGACAAGAGCCAAATGCAGGCTGTTTTCTGTTTTTGGCCAAAACTGCAGCATTCAGGTTTTTTTAGGATGACTCCTGAGGCAATTTGATCCAGTATGGGGGGCTGGCAGTTCAGGAAACTTACTGGTGTGAGCTTTGTTCCCTGCACCTCCAGGCAGTGCGCTCAGCTTGGAGAGCTGCACTTCTCTCTCCCTATCCAAGCAAACTCAAGCATGATCCCTGCCCTCTAGATCTGCTCTTAGAATGCTTTCAGAACTGGTTGAGCATTTATTTGTTCATTTTGCATTAATTGTGCTCTGATCTGTCTAGTTAAAATTTTTTAGATTTTCTGTGTCTCTTTTCACCCAGCAAGAGCACCAGAATCCAGAGAAAATAAGACATATGTCTTGGTCCAGTGGATGGCATAGCTTTGGTTTAGAAATTACTGCATTTCAAGCTACTTTAACATCATCTAATATTTTTATTTTTTAGTTGCAAGGCCTTACAATGGCACAGAATGAGCACTGCGTTCAAGCCTCCTTCCTGTAAATGATAGGACCAAACAAGGCGGTGTGATGAACATGCCACTGCATCAAATCTCTGTCATTCCAGCTCAGGATGTTACCTCTTCCAGAGTCTCCAGGAGCAAGACCAAAGAAAAAGAAGAACAGGTACTGTCAGATATGCTTGATTTTCACTGGAAGTTATCTAAGTCTAAAATGATAGGGGTTACCAAATCAGACCTGATTCGATTCCAAAGCCCCAACTCCTTGCATTACTGCTCCTTTTAGTGAGGACAAATGCTACCAAATTATCTTCTTATTTTTGTGTTTGCTATTTTAAAGCAGCTGGCTGCAAAATTCTACAGATTGTTGTTGAGTAACTTCTGCAAAATGCAAGTTACAGCCCTCTATTTTGCATAAGAATTCAAGGCAGATAGGGATTTGGATGATAGTTCTAATGCAATTATTGTAGAAGCTGTTACAGGTGTATTTAAAGAAAAATTATATGGAATGTGAACTCCTATATGCAGCCATACATCCTGTTTTTCTTTGCTTTTGGTAGCATGTAGTAGCTGTGCTGTATTTCAAAGTGACTAGAATATCACAAGGAAGGCTGTATACACCCATATGTATACATATTGTACTGGTTTATGCAATATGATTTGCATTCTTAATTTGGGAGTGTGCGTGTGAGTGGAATCAAGCTGAGGTCTTGCTTTGGTGCTAATGCAAAAATATCTGTGGTATCTACTGATTATGAGTCCAGTAAAATCCAATCAATACACCACTTAACAGTTTGTAATATCATGTGAAGAAGACTAGACTATGTCTGGTCTTCACATGTCAACCTTACTTATCTGGGCTGTGTCTGATCCAGCTCAAAAACCTTAATGTGCATCATGCTTTAGTGTACACTGTACTGCATTGATCTTATATTATCTGTCAGTTCCACAGAAACATCTTTGTGGTTTTGTAGCTTTAACACAAAATGACTTCAGGAGAACATTCACAGTATGGCACAGCTGCAGGGCTTGCTTTGTGGACTACTCAGCAGTGGTTAACTCTGAGGAGACCTAGAGTGGTGCTGGTTACAGACAGTGTTGGTGAATCTCTTTCTGTAACATGACAGTGTCTTTCTAGTCCCTTATATATAAGCTACACCCTAACTTCGAGTAGGGTAAAAGAGTAATTTCTGATGTGTTGGGATAATTTGCCCTGATGACCCATCTCACCAGACAGCTGTCTAGATTGCACCTATCAAAGTCACCAGGAGAAATAAACTGTCCTAATATTGGCTGGTTTGAGTATTTTCCTTAGTAACATCTTAAAATGGATTCTAGCCATTCAGATTCTTAAACCAGTAATTAATTAGGCACTGCTTCTTTTGGTTGCCAGAACTAGGCAAGAAGTTACCATCACAGAGGAGATGCTCTAAATCCATAAAACACACTGTCTCAGGAGTCTGCTGGAATCTGTCACTTCCCCTGTCACATACAGTTACTGTCTGAGCAGCTCCCTGGGTAAGAGGGCTCTTCTGTTTGCTCCCTTTGGTACTCTCCCATAAAGTAACTGTATGTGCTGAGTGAAACAGCTCCTTTGTCAAATGCAGGGCAGTGCTGTGAATTTACTCTGCTCTGGGACAGTGGGTTAGGAGGCAGATCAGAGCAACTTGTGCCTCTAACCCCACAGCGGGCTCAAGTGAGAGTCTCAACTCTTCTTCTGAACATGTTTAATTTCCAACACAGTTACTGGTGTTAACAAAATATCCCCTGTGTTTCCTTCATGATAACTAGCTGCAATGTTGATTATTGTTCCCCTTGCTGGGCTGCTGATATTTTCAGGCCTTGGCATATTAGAAACAGAACAGAATACTTGTTTAAACATGTGCAGTGTTGAAGAGGAAGTGGGACCATGCAAGCAATAGATTAAGCTAACCTGGAAACACTTTGTGTTTCTTAAGTCTTGTCCTTCCTGTCTCCATCAGCATACTCATTCATCCCCATGTGTCCTGCATTCTGCCAAAACTACAGCAGGAGCAGCTGGAGCTCTGGGTGAGCTGTCAGCTGTACTGACACTGTGGCTGCTCCTGTGCACATGAGCCTGGCTCTTATACTCCCTTCCTCACTTGTGCTTCTGGTTTTAACCTTTAATGCTGGATCTTACAATGAGCTGGGGGCAATCAATTTGTTAATGTGCTGACTTTGACCAATCCAGTTAAATTTTCATATTGCGTCAGTTAGGATGGTCAAGGATACATTATAGTCAGAGTCCCTGTTACTCTTGGATGCAGTCAGGACACACTGGGCAAGACTGAGTTTTGCTCCTATGTAAAGAACATAGTAAAGGGGAGATGGGATGCAAGAGAAAAAGAATTTCAAGATTATCCTTGCCATACTTTAAGTCAGATTTTAGCTTCAAAATGTCTGTCTTCTGTTGAGATAGGAGCTCCAAGATAAAGAGCAGTGATGCAGCTGAACATGATCCTGTATTGGGCAAATCTGCTGAGCAGTTGCAGGTAGTTGTGCCCTAGGTAACATCTACTGTACCAGAGATTGATACTAGGTAAAACTGAGAAAAAAGGTGTTCCAGTACAAAGTCAGTGTAACTTCAGTACTTTCATATTTCAGTTGCATAAGCTCCCATTAGACAGCATAGGTCACAGTTATTTCCTTATATTGTAGTGGGTCTAGACACAGTTCTTATGTATGCAAAAACATACAATAGTTTTTGAGAAAAACCTGCAAAATTTCACAGTTTGATTCAAGTACCATGATTTTCTTACCTTTTATTATATAATAAGAATAGGAAATTTCTTATATTTTCTGTGCGGGAACAGTGAGCTACTCAAACACATGTGTACACTGTGGTCTTAAAATATTTTGAGCTGTACAAAGCCACTTGACAATCTGAACAAAATCAAACCACAATTGAAACCAATAGTACTATTTCACAGATAAATGTGTAGGTTTGCTTTGTAGGACAGGCTTCTTAGACTAAGTGCATTTCCAGGTGTGCACTTTATAGATTGAGCAGACTCATGTACATATCTCCCCTGTTTATTAACAAGCTGTGGCTAAAGCCAAGGTGAATAAAGGTAGAGTGTCATCTAGCAGATGAAATTTTGTCTTGTTTTCATTTTTGCTATTTCAAACCAGACCTTTGGCTTGTTGTTACCTACATCCTGCATTGTAAGAATTCCTTTGGAGGAAAGGCTCAAGAAGCACAGCACAGGAAATGAAGGACCAAGGTGCCTAGAGAGAACTTCCACCAGTCTCTGAAAAATCAGTGTCTTTCCTATTTCCCAGAACATGCTTTATATTCTGCTATCTTTTGTGATTATGGATGTGGTTAGTTATCCACATTTCTCATAGAGCTGCAGAGGAAGAATTCTCAATCTGAACAGTACAGATTTCTTATTCTTTCTTCTCTTCTATGCTTCTGGTCAAGATGTAGCTCTTGTATTTCAAGTTAAAGCTTGGTTTTATTTTAGTTTTTCATGCTAGAAGAGGAAATTTTCTGGACTATTGTTTTGTGGCTAAGTGAAGAACAGCAAGAAATCCTTACCAACTTTATCATTACAATCCAGTTTCTCATACTGAGTGATGATGTATAATACCTAGGCGTGCTTCATGGCAGATTAAAATGTAGATTCGACACCTGTGGAAGACTGGCAAAAATCCTATTGAATTTGAAGAAGAGTTAGGAGGAAAGGCTTTTGCCTACCATTTCTGGTCTATGTCCTTAGTGATATATATACATAAGAGCCTGACAGATTCAGGTTAATGTAATTTCAACATTTAAAATAGTTGAAATCTGAGGTTAGCAGCAGTATTTTGTGAAACTTTGTCCATTTCCCCAGTAAAATAAGGAAGGTCATAAAGAGATTATTACTCTTGTGTTTAACTCAGATGAACTGGTAGCTTTAAGGGCTATTAATAACCATCATTAGCTTCTTACTTACCCTTCACTAGGAATAGCTTCATGCTTACCTGATTTAAGGGAGAGTCGCTCTATTGTGTGTGGGAAGCTACAGCCCCCTTCCCCTGTTTGGTGGGCAGGGTACTGGCAGCAATGTTTCCTAGTGCATGCAAAAGCAAACGGCTCTCAGGATTTCATGGGAAACAAGGAAACAATGCAGCATGTGATTGAGGTGGAGTTCTGTGTTTGTTATATCATTGTCTTTTATAGCGCTTTCTGCCTTCCTCACTGAAGCAGACTGATGTCTGCTAAATTTGTTAGTGTTACTGCAGTGAGTGAAGCTCCCTCAGCAATAGCTTTTCACCACTCTTCTAAAAATGTGCAGCATCCATGGCCTCTGGTGCTGTGATCTCTGCAGATCTCATAAGCAGATCAGGGATGGGTGGGATCAGTGCTGGAATGAGAGATCATGAGATGTTGGTGCAAGTACCCGTTGCTTCTCAATAGCCTTAATTTGTGAATCAATACTGAGCTGTTATCAAAGATCACACAGCATTTATCACAGATGCAGATCAATGTACTAGTCAGATTTAAATTTGCTGATTCCAGTTCATCAGCTGAAACTCCCTTCTGCTCACCTCTCTTGTTTTCTAAGTACTGTGTAGTATTACTGGCTGCTACATGCTGTGATTGTCCCTGACATCTCCAGGTATTTCTCAAAGCTGTCATCTGGAACATACTGAGTGCCTAATTTGTCTGGATGAAATTGTGGTGAGAGAAGCATATTGTGATGCATCTTCATTAAGTTCTTCTGCCTTTGTAATGACCTCCTGCATCCTGTAACAGGAAAGGCACTATGGCCTATTGATTCAAATAAGCCATGTCTTACTGGAAAAGCAGGACTTAGAGGAAAAAAGGCAATTGATGCATTTGCAAGAGTTTGTAGTCATAGATCAGTATTCTCAAGGTAAAAGTGTGTGCTTTATGTTGTTGAATCTAGAGTGACACTTTGAGAGCTGTTTTTAAGGTACAGAAACACTCTGTGACTTTCTCCATTCACTTTTTGGACTTTGAGCTGTGAATGTAGTCTCTGAGTGGCTGAATTTGGTCCAGATACTCAGGCTTTGTAAGATTCTGTGTGGGTGTGTTTGGTTTTGCTTGTCCATTAAACTAAATCATTAATTAAGCAGCCAGGTTCTAAATCCTTTGTGAATTTTACCCCCTTTTTTTTTTGTACTGTGATTTGTGTGTTTAGGTGTAGCTATGTCATATATTAACATGGGGCTTGATATTTTTCCTTTCTGAAGTTTTCTTTGTATTGAAACTGGCTAACTATGGAAGGATTTTTGTCTGAGTATTCTTTATCTCTTCTGTGAGAAGCAGAATGTGCTTCTCCTGCTGTACTTCTTGTAGGCATAGGCTTATAGTGGGTGGGAATTTGAAGACCTTTTCTGACAATTCAAATCTTGTTTTTTACTGTGTTTTTCAATGGATCATAAATCATTTCTCAGAAAAAGTTACATTTTCCACTCTTCCTGCGCCTTGCCAGCTTAAGGGCTTTCTTCTACTGTCCCGTGTGTTTCTGTCAAGAACGTGACTTACCTTGCCTTTGGTGTGGTACCTGGAAAACTGTCAAGAAGCACACAGAGTGCAGCCAGGCCTGAATTAAGCCAGGTCTGTAATGTGGGATTTGTTTTTGTTCTATCAACCTGCTAGATGGCACTGGGCAAGTGCTTTGGGTTCTTGTGCTATCTTGACTCTCTGCTGACTAGCCTTGTAAAGGACTTGAGGTGTATGGATAGAAGCTGAGCAGCTGGAAGCCTTTGTCACTAGGTCCTTTGAGATGTCTGCTTTGCTGAGTCCCAGTTTGCAGATGCTTGTGCTGATGGCCAAGCACCATGTTCTGCTGCAGAACATGGTGGGCATGGGGTATGTGGAGAGCAGAGGGGTCTTCCTCCTGGTGGTGAGCATTGCTCAATCTTGGTCATGGTGAATGTGCAAAATGTTGTGACTTTCCTGAGTTTCTTCTGCTCGTACTGTGCTTGAGTGCAGGATGAGAAGCTGGGCCTCTCAAGCTCTACTCTTGGAAGCCAGCACATGCTCTTCCCAGCAAACCCCAGTGAAGGGGGAAGAGAGGAGACAGGAAGTGGGAGGGAGGGGATGGGGTGCAGTCCTAACAAAAAAGTCAGATCACGCTGTTTGATTCTGCATTGTGTTTGTTTTGGAGTGTGTACAGCATGTGTGTGTGAGGAAAGGAGCAGATGGCTGCTGAGTGGGGATGAATTACAAAAGGAAAAGTGTGGGAAGTGGTTTCTGAAAGGATTTTGAGGATTTTTTTTCTTTTAAAAATTCAGTAAACATTATGAAAACTAACAGCAGTAGATACAGCAGCAGAGTTTTAGATAGTGATTCTTTAGAGAAGAGTCTTTGGCAGTTTCAGATTTTGCAGTTTGCTTATAATCACTTGTTTGTTTACAATCTCTGTTTTGACTTTGCTTATTGCATGTGAACTCCTTACTTTGATGTCTCAAGACCAGAAACTTAGAGTTAATGATTATGATCTCTAGCAGTTGCATTAACCTGAATTTTAAACCACCTCTCCGATATTAACAAAATCTGTCTGGCTTTTATTAGCAGCTCACTTAAGTAAGCTGAGAGTCATTCTTCCGAAAATACTGTATTCCAAAAGTGCTGATGCAGTTTAATTACATGATAGTCATGTATGCTTAGGTGGTGTTTTGCAGGTCAGTTAATATTTCTGGTGTTTGTTAATGTGCAACAACTTTCCATAAAGGGAACCCTGGAAGTGAGCTCGTGACTGGAGTTTTATGGGTTTTTTTCTTCCCTGGCAGAAGCATGCTTGTTTGTTCGCCTTCTATTGAGATGTATGTGTCAGTCATGATCCCACAGTGATGTATATGTGCATATAAATACCTGTGTTGATAAAATCACCACAGCTCCACAAAGACATTAGTCAAGACTTGATTGTAGTATGCAGTGATTGCCATCATCCATTGGCTATCCTGTTTTTTTCAAGTGAGGCTGTCAGATTTCTAAAATCTGATTTTTCAAGTTTGTTGTTCATTAAATGTAATTTCTGTAAATAAGACACCCCAGAAGTACAGATGGTTTTTCCTCCTGTAGGATGTTTTGCCTCATGCATTGATGCATGATGAATGACTTTGTTGATTTGATCTTTCAGACAGATGTGTTCTTTGCCTGGTAAAATAAAGTAGGTTGGATTTGGGGCTGGTTTTTAGGGTATTTTGTTTTGGGTTGTTTTGGAGAGAAGGAGGACTAACAATTCTGCCAGGGAGGCATAGTGTAGTACACTTAAAGCACTTGAACCTCAGTGAGTTTTAACACCATCTAGTTTTAAGCTGCTGATTCCCCTTAAACCCTGCACCCCAGTGGTTTATATAGTTAAAACTTCAGCAAAATTCTATATAGGCTTAGATTTGTACCTTGAACTTAGGTAATTCTACTTGGTCTTTATGCCCCGTATGAATAATTCTTGACAGGGCCAGGGGAAGTTGTTCTTCAGAAGTTGCTCCTCCCTGCTTTGCTGAAATCTAAGCTGTTAGGAGTACAACCTTCTGAGTCAATAGTCCTCACACCTAGAAACAAAATCCACCTTTGGGATTCATTTAGCTTCTCTTGGTCCCAGCAGTGATGGTCTTTCATCTGCTACTGAACATGTTTCTCTCTGGCAGAAGACATAGCTCCTGTTTTAGGAAATTTCTTATGGAGCTTTTGGCATGACAGCCACAAGTCAAAGCATACTTTTATTACTGAGGAAGCCCGTGTGTGTTCTGTGAGGTCAGTGGTTGAAATTCAGAATTTCATTTTTTAGGAGTCAAAAATTGAATTCCAAAAACAAAGGAAGGAGCAGAATTCACCTATTTGTCAAGGTCTACATTTATTTACATCCCCGTCCTCTCTTCCTTTAAATAAGCATTACTTGGATGTTGATGAAAATGAGTCAAAGTGGCCTGTTTATAATTTTTCATTTGCTTGAATGTAGACCACGCTTGATTTCTTGTGCACCTGGACTACATGTGGCTGTTAGTGTCAGGAAGAGGGTTGTCCTTGAGTATGCAGCACTTGACTTCACCCCTGTGCTAAGTGAGTACTGCGTGTTTCCACCATGTTCTTTAAGGGTGCAGCATTTCTGGTGTTCCTGGAGGCAGGAATCTGGGGCTGTGTCTCCAGCTGCTTTGCACACATGTTGTGCATCTGTCAGGGAAACTGGAAGTAGGTGTGTTTAGAACAGATATTAATACACTCCGATTCTCTAAGTGTGGAAGCAATTTTTGGTGTATTTTTAAGATTAGAACAGTTTTAGTAATAAGCTTGCTTCTTATGCTTAGATTTTTCAGAGACCTTAAAGTAATGAAATGGGATGTGCATCTAAATTTTTTGTGTAACCTACTGAGGCCTGTATCAAAGCTGGATTTGGAGTCGCAGATTTCCACTGTGCCTCACTGTCTTGAAGGATAATTGTATCTCCTACTCTTTGGTACTTACACCTTGGAAATTCACTGCTTTAGGTCTCACAGACATAGAAGTATTTATGGCTATTTTTATGTAAAAAGTCAGTCAGGTTTTTTCCTAACTCTCAAGTCAAATTCACTCTCTAGTGTGTAGTTGTGTTCATTAGTTAAGTGTATTGATGTAATATCCCATGTGATAATTATGGATTGGCATCAAATTATTAAAAGTACGAGATTATCCTTTTCCTAGAATTTAGAGAGAGTAGCCTAAAAAAGATGTTTTAAAAGTTTAAAAGAGGCTGATCTTGGTGCTTTTGAATATCACCTAATCAATTAACTTATTTTTCCTGTAAAGTGGTGAAGGAGCAGCCTTGTAACACATTGATAGCTTTTGCAGAATGGAAAATTGCAAAATCAGAATTGTGTTAGCCAGCTGTGGCTAGATGCACAAACACCATGTCAGTTGTAAAGTTTCTCCTGGCAATCATCTGCCTGCCTATTTCTAGTAATATTCCCAAGCAGTAGGTGCAAGAGCAGGTGGGTAATAGATTGTTCAGGTTGAAACAAGGTGTGTTTACCTCAGACAGTGGGCTTGTGTGATACTTTCTTGCTTCAGTTTTTATTCATAATAACAGTGAAAACTTTTGATTGATCCCAGAGAATACAAAGAATTGTTTGGGCTTTGTTTCCCTTCAGTATTCTTAGGTATGTTCACTGTTACTCAGGTGGCTGAAAGCACGTTATTTGGGTAAAGATTGCAAGGCAGCCTTGTATGCAATGAAGTGAAACATTTCCTAATTTTTGCATCTTAATTTCTTCGAGCTGGTTAACTTAACAACAGTTAAGCAACTTTGTTCTGCATGGAATACTGGAATGTGAGGTCCTCTTTGGCTGCTAACAAGCTTCAGGTACTCCAGAGACACTGGACTTACTGAAACATCCGCAGGCAGATTTGTGGTAGTGACCTCTAAATGCAGGGGTTTCTGTTTTCATGCTCCACAGTTGGGATATCTGGGAGGAGTGAAGCACAGCTACTGCATACCTGTAAACTTTAAACCATAGCCATTTTAAGTTAAGTGGTGACAAAGGAAACATTAGGGTAGTTCTTGGGAACATTAGCAAATTAGGACCACTGCATACTGCTGGTGCTGATTTGTGCTTAGTCTAAGAAAAGATATCTTCTCTCTTACAGCTGGGAATAGGACTGTGCTGGTTCTCTTCTGTGATTAATACAAAAGACTTGACTATTTGGCTTATAATTGCTCCAAATCAGCAAACAAAAAAATCTGTGTCACTATGCAGTGATGAAGTTCATGCAGAAGGGGAGCAGACATGTTGGAGTACAGATTAAAGTTTTAAACAAAACACCTATTTTGTGTGGTTTTAATATGCAAATCAGGATATACACACCTGTATGTCTGTATATACATTCTTCCCCTGTACTCAGCACTGGTGAGGTCACACCTTGAGTGCTGTGTCCAGCTCTGGCCCCTCAGTTTGGGAAGTGTGCAAGTTTTGCTTGAGTGCATCCAGAGGAGAGCAATGAGGCTGGAGAGAGGGGCTGGGAACACAGACCCTATGAGGAACAACTGAGGGAGCTGGGGGTGTTTAGCCTGGGGAAAAGGAGACTCAGGGATGATCTTATCACTCTGCAACTTCCTGAAATCTGGTTGTAGTCAGGTGGGGGTTGGCCTCTTTGTCCAGGCAGCAGCTGACAGAATGAGAGGACCCAGCCTTAAGCTGCATCAAGGGAAATGTAGGTTGGATATTAGGAAAAAGTTTTTTAGAGAAAGTGTGATAAAGTACTGGAATTGTCTGCCCAGGGAGGTGGTGGAGTCACCATCCCTGGATGTATTTAAAAAAAGACTGGATGTGGCATTCAGTGCCATGGTTTAGTTGAGGTGTTAGGGCATGGGTGGACTCAATGATCTTGAAAGTATCTTCCAACCTAGTGATTCTGTGTCTGTGTTATAGATATGTACAGATATATATGTAATTTTTAGACACTGGTGATAAAAGGGTTGATTGTCCTAATTCCTAGCTAGAGTCAATATAAAAGTAGCACCTCCCACCCCCAAAACTGTTTCATTGAAAGTGGCTTGTTTTATTTTAATGATTCCTTTGAAGTTTGTGACAATGAAGTCCAGCAGGGTTGGCCACATCTGACTTGGAATTACCTGTGTTATGTTACATGTAGCTACCCCTGAACATTGAATCTGTAACTCATGGTATTTGGAAGTGGCACTTTAGCTTCCAGCCTTGATTTGAAGATGAAGGGTAAAGTTTCTGTCTTAGTTTGCAGTTTATTTCCATGCCAGCCACCATCACAGTGCACAGAAGTGCTTTGCTTGCTATTGCTAGCAACTCTTTCTTGAGTAATTGAAACAGTCTCTTAAATTCTGCTTTTGGACCTGTGTGTTGAAAACAAGTGAGGTCATTTGCTTTATCTAAAAACTTACAGATAAAATTCTGTACCCCAAGAGGGTGTTTCCTTTAGCATTGTAACTGGGGCAGGGGGGATGAGGGATGGAAAGATATCCTTTTGGGGCCTCTCTTGTCTTGTTTGAAAGTAAAGGTTGGGACACTAGAAAAGCAAGTGTCTTAATTACAAAGCATGCTGTGCTGCTCTTGCTGGTAGGATTTCAATGGCTTTCCAGTTTTTGTCCTCTCTCAGTTCTCCAATGCTACCTTGGCAGGTCAGAGGGAAAACTAAAAACTCTTCTTGCTCTAATGCAAGGGTGAATGGCATTGATCCTGTCCTCAAACCCTATTCAGGTTCTTATTTTCACTTGTCACTTCTGTGAAGCTTTCTACAGCTAATCCTCTACTGTACTTCTGCTTTGTAAGCTGAAACCCACATAATTTGCAATCATAGCCTGTGTAACTTCAGTGAAAATAAAAGGCAATTTTAGTACTGTGGGGTTTTTTCCCCAAATCAGTTTCACATGCTCTGTATCTGTGAAGTGTCTGTAAGCCTCATCAGCCTGCTAAGCTTTGTGTCACCTGTATACATAACTGGCAGAGAGTTTCCTATGCTGTTTTTTAAAAATTAATTTCCATATAATTACTGAAAATATTGACTGATGCCTGGCTTAGCACCAATCTTGTGGAAACAGCAGGGACATCTTTAATTTGAGAAGGCCAAAATCAAATCTGTCATCAGTCAGAGCTTCACCAATGGAACGTGTTTTTATATCAGTATAATTTGTTCCATTTTTAGGTAGAAACATTTGAGAAGAGAAATAGAAGGAAACACGCCTCTATATCAGACATAGTAAAGGTGGGAGTTCTACTGAGCTAAAGCAGACCTTCAGGAAAATGTTAATAGGAGACAACAGACTGGCAAAAAAGCCCCACCCAACAGATGGGGTGAGCCTGATTGCAATAAGGCAGCACTTCCTCCCAGGCACATCCTGAGCACAGCTGCTGTAAGGGATGTTTCTTCAGCAAGAGTTAGTGGGGAGAATTTCAAGACTGGGTAGTGTGCCCAGGTATGAGAGTTTCATATACAGAATGAAACTTCAAGAAGATGAATCCTGTGGTCTCGCTGCTCACACATAGCCCACCAGGAACTCAGTGGCAGGCTCTGGTGCTCCCATGCCATCTGTCCCAAGAATGGTGGAGGGGAACCCAACTGAACACAAGAAGTACATTGTTAAAGTCCCTTTTTTAACACTGATGTCTCTCTGCCTACCTGTAGTAAACCTGAGGCACACCCAAGTCTCTGGGTTGCAGAGTGAAGGAAGGCAAATGAGATCAAGTTATTTTCGTAGCTTTTCTGGTTTTCAGTGGAGTCATTAGGACAGAAATAACTAAATCTGATATTCTGGTTTATGACCAGAATTTTTGGGGATGCTTAATGCAGAGCCTTGACCCTATGCCTGTTGTCTTCCTTCTGGTGAATTCTTCTTGCATATTTGGGTAGGGTTTAGCTGTTGTGATTTTTGAATCTGATGGGTTGTTTTTTGGGGTGAGTTTTTTTGGGTGGTTTTTGGTTTTCCGTTGTTTTGGGGATTTTTTTGGAGAGACTTTTGAGGAAGCTCATACAGTTCCTCTTCATAGCAGAGTTCTGGTTTTTACTTTTTTCTCCTAGATTTCTCAAATGTTCATGAAAGTGACTTAGTAGTTCCTGCCTGTGCAGTTTCTTTTGGGGAGAACTTGTGTGCAGTGCACTGGTCTGAACTCCGTTCTATTTTATGAAGCCAAAAAGCAAAGCAAAGAGTCAAAAGTGTAGATGTGAGGGGAAATAAAAGCATTACCGAGCCCCATATGTCCCTTACTTGCTTGGCCATTTCCATTTAATGTTCAACCATCCAGTTTTTGATAGTCTGAATTTTTGGATTTGGATTTTTGGGTTTTTTCCTGCAGTCAGTCTTTTCTTTTGTTTTGTTTTGTTTTTTTTTTCTGTAGTCGGTCTTTTAACACTTTTTTGAAAAATTCTTCAGGTCCTACTATTATACCCAACTCTTATTTTATAGTTGCATTATTAACACCCACAGTACTTGGGTAAGCAGCTCTTAATTGCTTTGCAGCATTGTGAATTGCCTGTTGCAATATTTGAGTTAGACACAGGCATCAACAAAATCAGCTCTTTCCAACAGGTACTGATGTCTTTCTGCCTTTTCCATAGAAGCATGGGTTGGAAGAGTGGCTTATGTGGAATTTGTTAACACTTGGTACAGTTTGGAGACTGGCACTAATTTAATTAAAAACGGCTATAAAATCTTCACTACTTTTTTCTACTGTGAAATTCACATGCACTTGGAGGAGTATTTGAGTTAGACACAGGCATCAACAAAAGTCAGCTCTTACCAACAGGTACTGCTGTCTTTCTGCCGTTTCCATAGAAGCATGGGTTGGAAGAGTGGCTTATGTGGAATTTGTTAACACTTGGTACAGTTTGGAGACTGGCACTAATTTAATTAAAAACAGCTATAAAATCTTCACTAGTTTTTTCTGCTGTGAAATTCACATGCACTTGGAGGAACATCTGCAGGATCAAAGTCCATTAGCTTGTTCAGAGTGTTCCTGATAGCTGAAACTCCTTTCAGCCTTGTTTGTTTGGAAAATGTCTGGTGTATCATTGGATCTGCACAGCCTGCAGTGTTTCACAAGCCAGAGAAGAGCAGAGCAGTGCTTGCACAAGCATGATTATGTGGGAATGCACAGACAGGAAACACTGCCTGGTATTTAACATCTCCTTAAGCTATCTTTCCCCATCACACTTTTGCCACTCAAGTTGGTTCTCCCTTCCCTCAACCCTCCTTTGAGCTTAGGCCTGGGAAACATCCATCATCTGTTCCTGAGCAGTACAACCTGAGGTGTTAGCAAACAGGTGCTTGGACACACAGAACCTCCAGAGAGAATAACAAGCTGAAAATATGAGGTGAATTGCCCCTGGCTTGTGACTGTCCTGTGGCCAGGGAAGGACTATAAGTGCTCATCCACTTAGAGTGATTCTGCTGCTTGAGGTGTGCTGCAGAGAACTGACCCGCTGTGCTCCTGTTATTTTACTGATCAGGGATAACTAATTTCTTTGTACGGAAGGTTTTAATTCAGAATAGTTGGGGTTTTGTTCACCCAGACATCAAAGAAGTTCTGATTGGCAGCTCAGAAATTTGTGTAAGGTCTGAAAGGAGGATTTATAGGAAATGAGCAGATGGTCTAGTAGAGAATTTCCCCAGGAGGCTGCAGTTATTTAAAAATGGGAGAAACTAAATAGGCTGTACAAAATTTGACTGTAAAATTAACTGGCCAGCCGGTAGCTAAATACTTAACAAAATGATTCAGCTTGGCCCCTAGCATAAGCATGTAGTGAAGTGATATGTCTGTGAGTTTACTCTACACACATTATTTCAAGTTTCACCTAATACGTGCACATGAATGAAAGATGATTTTGCTAAGCACTGTTCTTGCTGTGACGAGGCCTTTCCTGCATCTCTTCCTTTTACACTAGCAACATGATTATTCAGGCATGCAGGAGAATGCTACAAAATGTTGCTCATATTAAATGAAATATAAAGCTGTTTGGCTGAATGCCTTTAATTTTTAAACTGCTCTTTTTAGCTTCACAAACATAAGACTTAACACATTGGTTAGATTGCGGTATTTGAGAAAAAAAAAAAACAAAGCAGCAGCTTGCTTTATTTTGGGATGCAAGACTTAAGAGTATGTTAACTCTAAGTATTTAAATGTCACATGTCCCTTTAAAAAATCCGTGAGCTTAAGTCACTTCAGAGTTGGTTGCCACATGGCTTTAGACTTTCAATATTCTTGTTTCCACTGTGGTTTTTTTTTTCCCTGAAGCTGTGATATGTAGAAACTGGAGGTTTTGTATGGGAGTGGGTGTCTATAAATGAACAAGCAGTTTTTTAGTGCAAATCCCATGATGTCAAATGAACGGATGAATTCAAAAACTGGTTTAGCTCATTATTCTTTAAAAACTTAGGGAAACGCTTTTTTTTTTTTTTTTTTTTTAGTTAAATCCCCGTGAAGCATCCTGTCTTGAACGCAGATAGGCTTTAATTCTCTCTTGATATCTTAAGTTGAATATGCATAAAAACTTAGGGAAACACTTTTTTTTTTTTTTTTTAAGTTAAATCCCTGTGAAGCATCCTCTCTTGCAGGCAGATAGGCTTTAATTCTCTCGTGATATCTTAAGTTGAATATGGGGTGGAGAGAATAGTCTAAGAAATGGTATGCGATAATAAAATGTCTTTAATTACTTTCATGCTTATCTGTTTATGTTATGGTTTGCTTCTCCCAGAAACTTACACATAACACCTGGTGTCACAGGTGTCACAGAACTGTGGGCCACGTGCACACATAGTTCTGCTGAGAGTTCACTGGTGTAACACTGGTGCAGAACGCAATCACGCTGTCTTTCTCTTCTTGTTGTGTTTGTGTAATTCTTTGTAGTGATAGTAATACACCTATTGAATTTAGAAACCAGCCTTCATAACCTTTCACCCAACCTCCTGAAATACGAGGAAGAGGATAAATACCCAAAGGGCTATGTGAAATTTTTAACTGAGCTTAGATAACATGCTTCCCTTTATAGAAGCCTTAGAAATGCGTGTTTATAGCATGTTTTTCCCCCTCCCCTCCAGCAATTCATGTCCATTAGCCTCAGAGTTAGAGCTTTTGAAAAAAATTCTCAGAATTCAACACTGTCTTCCAGATATGAAAGAAAACATCTGGGTAGTGAATCCACAGCAGCCCAAGTTCAGCTAAGGCAGAAGTTTGATTGCTAACAAGATGTAGACCTTTTGGCTTCCTTTGCAAAAACAGAAGTTCTCTCTATAAAGTAATTCTGCATCTGTCGTGTCCAGCCTGATTGCTTACCTGGCGTACAGGGCTGGATTTATGCACAGCCCCTGCTTTCTAACCATAGGAAGCCCTGCTAATTCTCTGGAAGATTCTTGGTTCCCACGTTTAAAATTATAATGGAGGAGCCTGAAAGAAAACATTAAGGCCTCAGTTTTTAAATGTTAATATACTTTGCCTCCTTGAGGTTTGTTTATCTGTAGATATTGGTAAGTAAAGTGTCCATATTCTTTGTTATATCAGCCAAGAGCTGATAATGCTTACGTGGATATGACTTTGCATTGGAGTTTTTCTTTTTTAAAAGGAGTATTCTGTGAGTGAGGGGGGGAGAAACAGTGAATTACTGAGTGCACAGGATATGGGACCAGCTGTGTTGGATGAGACAAAAGGTCTGTCTAGTTCAGGGTGTTGTCCTTGACCTTGAATAAGAGGGAGAACATGAGAAATGAAGTATTTCCACAGTGATCTTTGCCACCAGCTTTGTACCATGTAACTTTGTGGTAAAACTGCATTCTGAATGGGGTGCAGTCCTCTGAAAACTTCAGTTTAAAAGTGGATGTGGCAAGAACGGATGACAGTAAAAAGATGGAGTTGGTCTGTAAAAAAAAGTGAAGTTGATGAAAAGGTGAATCCTCTGCTGTGCCTTGTGGTGTGTGTATCACATTCCTGAAGTCACAGGGTATCACACCGAAAGTACAACAATAAATGTAACTGTGTGTATAATGTCATCTAGAGAGACGTAAGTTTGATAAGTTTATGAGCTTTGATCCATGCAGGAGGACCACCTTTAGCAGAGGTGAAGGAGGAGTCCTTCCAAAGTAACAAGCAGTCATAACTGAGCTTCAGATGACTCTAATATTTTGAATATCCCTTTGTTTCTAGTCTCTGTTATCTTCATCTTTTCTCTCTCATCTTTTGTATGAATAGGAGGTAGAAAGCAGGAACTCTCTTTAGTTTTGATGTGACCTGAGACATGTGATTTCAGAGCTGTCTAGAGAATTAAGTTATGCCCAAACTGAAGACCCGTGGTTCAGAATTTAGGAAGCTGCATGAACTCTCTCACTGTAAATGATAGAAAGACCTCAGTGTCATTGTGTCTAGTGGTTAACCTAACACTTCCAAGTCTACCCCTAAAGCACAGCCCCAAGCACTACATCTTTTAAATACCTCCAGGAATGATGACTCAATCTCTTCCCTGCGCAGCCTGTTCCAACACTTAACAGCCATTTTGGTGAAGAAATTTTTTCAAATAGCCAATCTAAACCTCCTCTGGTGCAATTTGAGGCCATTTCCTCTGGCCCTAACTCTTGTTGCTTGGAAGACTGACAAGCCACATTTCCTTTACAAGAAACTAATGGCTTTTGAGAGCCTTGTCAGTTGTGTTTGGACAGCAGTGTCACTTGGACTGCAGTGGGTAACTGATACAGAAATGCCAAATAACTTGATGTGTATCTAACAACAAAATCAAAACAAAATAATTCTGAGAAATAGACCTGAATCTACAAGTAACATTTGCCTATTGCAGTAATTGTTTGCAAATAAATTGCAAACAAACAAACTTGCAAATAAACAAATTCTTAATAAATAAAACTCTCAATAAACAAACTCTTCTGGTTTTTTCACTCTTTGGAATACCTGAAAAATATTTTTATAGTTGGCTTGAAAAATTTTACTGACATAGCAAAATTTTGCCTAAGAGAATAAGCATGTGAACTTATTAATCCACCCCCTAAGTTCTTCTGAACAATTATTTTTTCTGTAAAGAGTCAACTGAACTCATCAGCTGCAGTAAACATTTTTTCCCACCTTCTTTGTACAGTATTATTTTCTGGTCTGTCACATTCTTTTGCTGTCTTCAGTGTTCATCTTTACACAGCTTCTCTTGCATCACAGCCCTTAAGAAAAACTAATTACAAAGCAACTGAATTTACAAGTGTTATGTTGTCCCAGATTGTGTGCTTATCATGCCTTCTTTGACTTGTAGCTGTGTACCCTTTTGTTAAAGAAAAAAGAAAATCACCAGCTCTATTTGACTAATGAGGAAAGAAAATGGATCTGGAAGGGTCATGCTCCTTGCTCTTTGGACATTTGGAGAATTGTTATGCTTCATAGCACAAAAATTGCTAAGGATTGCTTTGGGGAAGTGGTGAGAGGTGGACATGAGCTGCTGCAAGGAGTGGAGCATGTTCATAGGAGCTCTCATGCATTATTCATCACAAGCTCTTTTCACTGTAATCAGCTGGAGGAAGTAGTTAGTCTAGTTTAAACTACACTAGTATTTATATTTAGGCGACTTAAACAAGCCCAGGCAAGTGCTGCACCAACTCTTTCTATTCATCTGCAACCAAATGTAGGGCAGACTGCAGCTCTACTTAAACCCTCTGTCTCTTTAGCCTGAAGAAGAGGAGTCATACAACCAGGAAAAGCTGCACTGGGGATACACACGTGCATTTATGCTGGAAAATGAAGCTTCAGGTAGGAGAGAATGTCTTGTTAGCAGAGGGATGCTGTTGAGCCCTGCAAGATGTGTTTCAGGGCAGCCTCTGTCAAGGGAGGCTGCTGGAGAGGTTCCTCCTTAGAGTGCTATCTGAATGATCCCTTTTAGTGTCATAAAAGGCCTTGTTCAGTTCTAATTATGAAGATACATTATTTTCTTTTACCATGTTTCCTTCATTCACACTGACATTCTTCTAAAGGTGCTGGGGTTTAAAAATAGGGAGACAGCTTGCTGGTTTTTGGAAATTGAGTTGTTTTTCTTTAAGGTAGCTTTTTAATTTTATTGGTTATTTAGCACTTCAGTTTGGGGGGAAGGTAACCTTAAGAGATTCTGTTAAAACACAGCTGGATGTGATAAGCCTTTAGCTCCAGTGTGTCCTTTCAGAGGGTCTGTGTTTGAATGGCTGCAATATTTGCTACTTTTTTACATTTGCTGAATAAAGATGCTTGTAAATAGGAGCTTTTGTTCTCAAAGCATATCTGCATTTTCTAATGTTACCACTTGCTCTAAAAGAAATCCATAGTCTGTCTTTGCAAGCTTTGTATGTTTAAATTATTAAGGCTCTAGCAATACTGTTAATTCAGTTTTAGACAAAGAAGGGGATTTTGCAAACCCTTGTGGAACAATAACAAAGGGTCTTTGTTCTGTTCTGTGAGCATTATTTGCTGTGTAATGTGTGGGTTTGTGCATATGTGTGAGAGGGAGGTACACAAACACATAATCTCATTTGGCAAGAATGTTCAAATGTTATTTGCTTTGTTTGTCTGAAGTGTGGTTTTGTGTGTGTGTGTGTGTGCTGCTTCTGGCTTCGAGCTGCACCCTGTGGGTTTGTATCCTGCCTCTTGGGGATCTGCTTGAGCTTTGGGGAGATTGGCATTTACCTATTTGTTTGTTTATTTATTTATTTTAGTGGGCTGATAAACTTGACAGTGCAAAGATCAAGAGTCATTGCTAGACAACCAGGACAAAATGGTGCTTTGCTGTGCAGATGAGTTGTTTTCTTTTCAAAACGATAGCTTGAAGTCCAGTCCAGGATTTAGTAAATAAGCATTGCTGGTGGAAACAAAAATTGTCAGCTTTATGTGAAATCCTCCAGGAGATTAATGGTCACGTGTTTTTGGTGGAGCTTAAATGTATGCTGCCTGCCAGTATTTTGTCTTCCAAGATGACTTGATCACCTTAATAAAATTTGCATGTACATAGGAATATGTTATTTAGTGACATTTCTTCTGTGCCTTTTAACAGTTGGGAGTTACAGGATTTTGTCCCACACACTATTGGTCTGTGGCTTGGGTAGGGGGACACATGTATGCTTTTAGTAGTCCTAAATAACTAGAAATGTTTACTCTAAAACTTTAAAAGCTTGTTTGATTTTGTGTGAAAGTGATTTTGTGTTCAAGTTTATATGCTGTGCATACACTGAGAATTGCTTTCCTACTTGAATTTTGTAGATGCTTCAGTATTTGCCATAAGATAGAGAGCTGGCAGTCTAATATTCTCTTACAACTGAATGTATGACCTTTCAATGTGCAAGGTCCTTGTTTCATGGAAGCTGGCTAGCAGAATTCTTTATCTGATTTAATTAGACTTAAGAGGTCCTGTGTATTCAGTTAATTGACTGAAGTCAGTGGAAATGTATTCACGATTATGTGACTTAAGGGTTTTTTTAACAATGAAATGTATTTTACTGTTCTGCAGCTCAGTTACACCTAGAGTCCAGAGTTATCTTATCTAGTCATCAGGGTATGCACTTGCTTGTGTAATATATTGATAATTTAAAATTAGGTTTTCTAAAAGTGTCTCCATGTTGTTCTTTTTCAGCTATCCACATTCAGATTTCATCTGTACTCGGCCTCCACTCAACTGATTTTATTAACTCTTTTCTATAATCAAATACTATCTAATACTATCACTGTAGTACAAAGCCACAATTACAGCACAGTTTGCACAGAGAGGACTCAAACATGTTTACCCTGGCTTAAACGAGTTTGGGCCCAGGTGAAAGTGTCATATTTGATGTGTCGTATGAAAGTGGTTGGGCTTATGCCCTTGCTTCAGAAGTTCCTCAAAATCTTCAAGAAGCTGAAACATGAGAGACCTGGATGGACTGTTGATCATAAAATCTCAGTCTTGGAAAGAGAAGTTTTATGCTGATTTTTACAATTTTTTAAAATTCAGACGTTGTTACAATGATGATAAACTTTCACATGTCTGAGAATTGTTCTGGATTAAAATATCTTCCAAATTTTCCTATGATTTGCTCTATCAGCTAAGAGTGAGAAAAATATTTTGACTGAACAGAACACCTCAGGCATTACTTAGAGATACAGGAAGGTGAGAGATTGTACTGAACATTTAGAAAAAGGTAATAAATAAGGAAGAAAATAGCAAAACTCAAATTTTTGTTACTTTTCTGTGATCATTATGAAGAGCTGGAATCAAACCAGCTATTGGGTTCCATTCCTCTATTCAGGCTTTGGCAAGCAGCAGGGCTGAGACTTGTTTGATAAAACTCCTTACCAGTTTCATCTCCTCTCTCAGTGTCTCTTTGTAATGGAATATAAAGACTTCTAGTGGAAGAATCAGAAATACAATTAAAATATTCCCTATTTAACAGCAGCAAGAAATGTCACAAACTGAAATGAAAAGTATGCTTATATCGGTCTTAAAGCTGCGAATAGGGGTTATTAGTTATGTGATATAAAGGCAGCATCATATTGTAATTGCATTTAAATTAAACCCATCTGTGATATCCTTGGGAAAAGTAGTAGAAAACAGGGAAGACTCCCTCTTCTGCCAGCAGCAGGGGACGACAGTGACTGCCTTCCTCCCATGGGTGTGTCTGGGAGGAGAAACAGTAGTGGGGCTGCAGAAGGGAGGGTTCTCTGCCCCTCCCTGAGGATGGCAGCTTGCCAGGCTGGAGATCTCTGCACTTGGGTCTGGTGGAGGGGGGCAAAGAGGTGCCATCGTCTCCTTCTGCTTCAGCCTCAGCACTGTAATGGGTTTGACCACTTCATCGTGGGCGTGTCTTGGCCACTGGTGACAAGGGAGGGTCAGTAAAAGGAGGGACAGACACTGTTTTCCCCCCCCCACACCTCCCCAAACTTCCACATCTCATTGTCCAAAAGGTACAGGATGCTCTGATATCTGAGCAGAAACAATGGAAATGGTGTTGTACATTTCTTCCCTCCTGGGAATGTCTGCAGAATGGGAAGAAATACAGTCGGGTTGTGAGCTGAGTCAGGTTGGTGGAGACAGAGGGATAGCAGGCAGCCGTGTGCATCTCCATGAATTGACTGCAGCTCGAGTGAGTCAGGACATGACTGTCAATACAGACAAGCCCAGTCTAAGGGCTGAATGAGCACATTAGTGCAGAGATGAGCCAAGCTGCAGCTGCTTCTCTCTGAGCAAGTCTTGGGTAAAGGGCTGAGTGACGTGCTGTCTCGGCACAGCTCAGGTTTGGTCCGGTTTATTTGTGCATTCATATTAAAGTAACAGCAAGTGAACAGACTGGAGGCAAAGTAGCATTTTGATGTTTTGCATATAATAAATGATTGTCATTGCAGTTTTGCTTTGGATCTATCTGGTCGTGTATTTGACCTTCAGCAGTGTTTGGAGAACAATCCTGAAGTGAGATGATTGCAGGCACACACAACATCCAAGCTCAAAGCTAACAGAAAAGCATTTCAACACCATTTGTAAATGTTGGCCTATTGGCCAGACCTTGGACTGAGATATAAAATCATGAATACGGATAGGCCAGTTAAATCTCTCCAAGTCAGACCACCTCTGTCCTGGACTCTGAAGAGAGTTTTAGCCACTGTGCTTTTCCTGTGCTCCTGGAGGAGTTTGTGTGAAGCTAGTGAAGGCTGGCAGCTTGAAAGCACTGAGAAAATGGAGGTCAGGAAGGAAGCAACAGCAACAATTGCAGTCTAGGATTTGGGGAATTTGGTTTTATTTTGTCATTTTTATAGTGCTAACCTGGGATACTTTTGTCTGATTGCATCTCTGCACTATAGTTATTTGAGGCACCTAGTGGCATTTCTTTTTTCCTGTTCTCTTCCTACTGTGTATTGTTGTTTTTCTGATTTGCTAATTTTTTACTAAGATCTAAATTCAGTTTCTGGAGAGAATAATCTTCTGTCTGGGAGTAGAAAATAATGTATTCTTGAACCCTTCAGCACTAAATGCATATCTCATGAATGCTGATTAATCCAGAGAACTGACTCAAAGACCCAAAGAACCCCTTACGCTCGTGATAACCAAAGTATTAAAGTTGTCAACAAAGTTGAATATAGGAACTGCTGTAACAGGTAGGACTACAGTACCTTGTGGCAGTGTTCTACAGGAGGTGCTTAGGGAGTAGTAAAAAAGGAGGCATATGATTATGTGATATGTCAAAAGTTGGCATAGCATCTCCCATATAATAGTGCTTCCCAAATATATTGGAAGATGGCACAAATAGGTAAGGCTTTTGTGATAAGTGGTTTCACAGAGAATTGTCTCTGTCATATGCAGCGTGACCACAAATGTTACAGCTACTCAGTCATACCTTCTGTATTTGTTAATAACACTTTGCATGCCACATAACTCACAGTGAAGGAGTTATGTCAAAGGACTACAAAGGATTTTGGAAGTGCAGGAGTTCTGTCAGCTGCAGTAGAAATGAACCAGCCTCAATGGGGAAACCCTGCCCCTGCATGATGAACTTAGAAGAACGTTTGGAGGAGGTCAAAAATTAGACAATAGTCAATAGACAGTTCAGTCAAACTTACAAAGCAGAGCTAAACTTTGATAAGTTACTGTTGCATTGAGTTACTGAGAAAAACAAGACACACATTAAAGAAAAAGAAGAAACTTTTTCTGTATGATCTTTAACATTCATAAATCTGTAAAGAACAGAGAGAATTTCAGATTATGCTGTTCTTCCCACCTCCTCTGCTTTTTGATGTCTTTTTATGACTTGCTCTCCTTCCCTTTCATGTCTCTACTTGATGTGGTTTTGACATTGGGATTAATTTTTGTTAAATTTCACTTCATCTAGATATGTTGCTTTCACTTGCAGATTCTTTCCACTTGTTACTACAGTTACTAATTTCTGTCTTAGGGTTGCATTTCCTAAAAAATACACTTTTGTAATGTGTCTTGGAATCCATGTTTCTTTGTTAGCAACATCCTTTTTCCGTGCAGCTCTGCAGGCTGGGGGAGGAGTGACTTGAGAGCTGTTTTGCAGAAAAGGGTTGGGAGTGCTGGTTGACAGCAGATGAATGTGAGCCAGCAGTGGGTCCAGATGGCCAAGAGGGCCATTGGCCAGTGTTATAAATGAAAAATTAAAAATAGCCAATTTTAATAAGAAAATTAAAAATAAAATTTATTACGTGACCATAATACAGCCCTGACCACCAGCAATCAAATCGGCTAGCGTAACACCCCAGGTCGATGATATGGGTGAAGGTGAGAAATGGACCCGCTAGTACCAAATCCCCACATCCACCCCGGCTGCTCCGAGGCAGCAGTTCTTGTACGGTTTATTTGGCCTGTGGCAGAGTGTCTTTGTTTCTTTCTGAGTTCTTCATATTCAAGTTTCTCTAGCTCGGGCTGCACAAAGCCTCGATTCCCGGAATCTGGCATTCGGATGGAAGGTGTTGATGGGCCTGGTCCTCTCAGATAAGTATCTTGTCTGGGCCATCATGTCACTGGGTGCAGGTCCTTGTGAATGCCCATCTCCTGTGCAGACGAGGTTCCTTCGCATGCAAATGTGGTGGTGCTTCTCTGTGCATCTGCCATGGTTTCGCCATCGTGGGGAAGAATTTCCCCCCCACCCCTTGTACACCAGTAGTTCATTTTATACCTATATATTTTGATACACCTTTTATTCCCACGAATTACTACCCATATCTATAACAACCAGTATCAAGAATAGTGGGGCCAGCAGGACCAGGGCACTGATCATCCCCCTGTACTCCGTGCTAGTGAGGCCTCTCCTCAAGTGCTGCCTTCAGCTCTGGGCCTCTCACTTCAGAAGGGACATTGAGGTGCTGGAGTGTGTCCAGAGAAGGACAACAAGGATCATGAAAGGTCTAGAAAACTTGTCTTACAGGAATGGGTGAGGCATCTGGGTTTGTTTAGACTTGAGAAGAGGAGGCTCCAGGGGGACCTGATCTCTATAACTGCCTGAAGGGAGCTGATGGTGAAGTGGGGACTGGTCACTTCTGCTCTGCCTACAGAGGGGACAAGAGGAAATGGCCTAAAGATAAGATAGGAGATTGAGATTAAATGTGAGAAAAAATTTCTTCACTCTTAGGGTGGTCAGGCATTGGAATAGGTTGCCCAGGAATGTGATGCAGTCACCCCCCCCAGAGGTGTTTAAGAGGCATCTGGGTCTGGTGCTGGTGATGTGATTTAGTGGTTGAGGGGTTACAGTGCTAGTGCTGGATGGATGGTTGGACTTGATGATTTTGAAGGTCTCTTCCAACCTTAATGATTCTTAGAGTCTATGATCGGTCTGCTACACTTGAATGAAAGACAAAGCCAGTGATTGGGAGCTTTCCTGGTGCTACTTTATTATATTAACTGCAGGCTCACCGAGTAACTGCTAAATGCTGTTTAGTGCTGCTGAATGGATTTGCTTGGTGGCTGTTACAAAGTGTGTGGGAACCTTCTGTGGCTTAAACGGAGATAATCAAGAACAAGCTGTCAAACAATCAATGCTTCTGCCAGTGGTCTCAGAAAGTAAACTTTAGAGGGTCAGATTGGCTAAAGAAAAGTAGGTCTCTGAAGAGTGATGTTGTAAAGTTCTATTGGTTCTCTCAGGAGCAAAACCTGTGAGGTTCATGTCATCTTTTATTCTCACTGAAGTGATTTAGGTTTTCACAAGAGAGTTCCACAGTGGGTTTGAAGGAGGTAACAGTTCTCTCTGCCAGTATCACTTCAGACTCTATTAAGTCTGGTTGGGTGCTGCCCTTCTTGAAATGATTTAAAATACCCTTGCCCTGATCTTTGTCTCCTGCTTGACAGGAGTTTTTCATTCAAGTGCTTTCTTTATGAGCCTAGCTGTGAGGAAATCCGAACGGGTCAACTCAAGCCTTTCATCTTACAGCTGGACAAAGCATATCCACCAGTGCTGTTTCTTTCCAAGTTCTCTTATTTTGATGTACTGCAGACACCAGAAGGGTACTGTAAAGATGTTCAGAAGTGCTTAAAAACATAGCATGTACTCCAGAGATATTATTGGCTTGGAGAAGGCGAGGTTATATAGAAGAGCACTGCAAGGGGGTGATTTTCCCATTTCTTCAGTTAATCAATTCAGGGCCAAAAGACTATTTAGATTACTTCCTCACCACACCCTTCCCCCTTGTCTGTCTATATTTTTTTTCTATTATGCCTTGGCAAAGGACGCAATGACTTCAGCTGTTGGCTGGGTGATAACATCAGACAGCCTTGCCTCTCTGAATGAGAGCCTCATTTGGTGGAAAAAAAACCACCTTGAATTTCAGTTCCAGTAAAAAAAACCAACCAAACAAAAACCCAAACCATCAAAACCACACAAAACCCAGACAACAAACCAAATCATCATCCCCACCCCTCTAGAAAAGAAAAAAAATCCTCAACAAATAAAACATACTGTTAGTTCTTTCTGAGATGTAACACATTCAAAAGCAAAATCTAAACAGTGTTACCAAAACAATGAGTATGTTAAAAGAAATGGAATTTTGTGATCTCTGCATTGACCATTCCCATGCATCTGTCCTGCACATAACTAAAAGGAAAGTAATGTAGATAAAGGTTTTGTGGGTTTTTTTAATCTTATTAAAATTTTAGGTAATGCTTGAAATGTGTATTTTTTAAGATTTGCTTCCTCTGTTGCAGTTACCAGGCAGTTCTGCAGACTTGTTTTTATCGTGTATTTTGGTGTATTCAGCTTCTGTGACTGGGGATGCATACACTTGTTTTATAAATTTTAAGCTGATTTCATCATTTTGAAACTTGAGTAATAGGTTGGTTTTTTTTTTTTTTGGTGTATGAGAGCTCACTGAAATGGAATTGTCATTGTTTAGAAGCTGGTAAACAGTTTGGGTTCTGAGTACTAGATCCAGTAATGCTTCAGCTGGCAATTTGATGATGAACTGGCACGTTCCTAGACAGTCCTTGAACTAGGTCCTAGCAAAGACTGTGGAGAAGCATGTTTTTTGGTTTTTTTTTAAAGGGAATCTGAAGTTCTTCAGTGGTGCAGTTTGGCAGTTCGGAAGAGAGGTAGCAGGACAGTGTTGGGAGAAAATGTTCTTCCTGTGAAGAACATTTCTGGTTTCTGCACATTCTCATGGGCAGTTGAGATGCTGCTAACATGGCTTTTTGTGTTTCTCTTGTCTGGGGATCTCTTTTTCCCTTTTTCTGATTTAATGTCAAGTTCCTAGCTTAGCCTAGTGTAACAGGAAGCAATCTCAAAACCAATGAATTTAAGCTCCCTTATGCTGACTTGGTTGGTTGGTCTCCATATTCAGGCATTCTGTGGTTACTACATGCTGTTACTTCTTTCTCTTGATATTAAGTTAGTAGTTGAGCAGTTTTTACCATTCCATCTGGTTTCTATTAACTACTAATTTTGTTGCTGTTACTTGTCTTCAGTTTCTCTCTTGCTGTCTAATGGAAAATTAGTGTTTTATGACTCGCTGGGGTACTTACTTTATCTCAGTTGACAGGCAGTAGTTAATATTAGGAGTTTGAAAGGTAACAACACTCTTCCCCAAGGAAGTATTTGTCTGTCTCAAAGGGGTCAGATTAGTTTGAACAACCATATGTAATACCTTAGGCTATTTGAGGCACTAGCTATACTTTCAAATCCAGGCTAGGCCATCTTGGTTAGACTAATAATCCCTGTGTTTTCTGTCTGCATTGTTCAGAAATTCTGCTTCTGGTATTTCCCTTTCTCTTTAATAATTCCCTCTCCCATAATTGTGGCCTTGCATTCACCCTGGTCTTTGTGAGAATACTGACTGCATGTTGTTCTCCCTCGAAATATCCCTTGTTTCAAGTGAAATTAGTCTCCTGACTTCTGTTGGCTTCTCATTTCCCAGGTTACAGTTCAGGGTCAGAATAGGAGTTGCTTTAGTGATCATCTGTGCTGCAGTCTGGTATAGTTATTACAGTTGGTCAGAAGCTCTTAAGTGAAGAACCATGAGCTTAGCTGCAGTTGGCATCCCTGAAATGGATTTGTGTACAAAGCTTGGCAGCTGCTGGTTTCTAAGGGACAGTGGTTTATTACTGTCCCTGTTGTTTTTCATCACCTTTAAAGTAATGAACTTTGGTGACAAGTTGTGGTGACAATACCTCATCATTGCCACATCAACTTTTCAAATGAAAGCGTTTTCACAATTGAAAGACATTTTCTCACTATTTTTCTTAATGGCTGCAAGGGTAGGAGAGCGGTAAGCCTAAGATGTACTTTGAAGGTTCATGGTTTACCAAAATGCCTGTGTTTAAATGGCAAACACACAGTAGACAGGCAAAATAAAAAAAAAAAAAGGAAAAAAATTATCTCTGTCCATAAAGCTTATTTTGATTGACAGATTTTATTTCACTGGCTCTGCAAGGCAGGGAGTTTTGTGTTATTATTTTGCACCATTGTTTTCATGACATACCCATGGCATTTAAACAAATTACAACCCTATCAAAGCTCTTAATTAGGTATTGGACATTTTATCTTCTGCAAAAATGCTGTATTAAATGTAAAGAGGAGTTGAAGAGTGGTACCAGGACCAAGCCAATTTCTCAGTAAGATTGCCTTAATCTACACAGTGTAGTTTAAAAATAAAAGGACACAACTCCTCCTAATAAACTATAGTGTTATGGAAAATGAGAAATGTAGCTCATTACAAGAAACCTTTCTTCTGCCTCCCTCAGATGTACTGGAGCAAAGCCCTTTTAGTGGTGAGATTGAGGCTATCTTCTGGTTACCTGGCATAAAGTACATAGCGGTCATGTGTGGAGAGGAACAGGCTTAGGACAATGTATGTGATAATTCAAGAAGGGCAATATTTTAAGAAAACAAACAGAACAGAGGCCAAATTCATATTGAAAAATCAAGCTAGGTAAATGCAGTGATAATTGGCCCAAATGAAGATTTTTGTCTTTTGTTTCAGTCTTTTGATCAAGAAACTGTGTATCCTACGAAATTATAATATTATGGCAGATGGCAGCTGGAAGACACTTAGTGGTGGGAGCTGAGGTTCTTCTGTGAAAGGATTTCTGAGATGCAGCTGGTGTAGGATGGATGTTTTAACAGTCTCATTTCTGCAGCCCATTTATCTCAAAGTCGAGTAAAGTACAGCAGGGACGAGAATATTCCTTGGGTGGGTACAGTTGGAAAGGAAGCCTGCATTCTCCTTTGATGTCTCATAGTCTCTCCCCTAGCCCATGGAAAAGCTTGTGCATCAGGCTCTTCAGTCTAGTTTTTCTTGATGCTTCAAAACATTAATGGTTTTTGCAAATTGTCTCTCATCAGAAGACCTACATTTCTCATCTGAAATTCAAAAAAGAAACGTAAGAGATATCCTGTTATTAGAAAAACAAAGCAAAAGAATTAGGGGTGGAGGAGGATTATCTATTTTGTTTTGTTCTTCCTCAGTTGTATTGCTGATTATATCACTTATTACTTGCTCTGTCCTCCTTTCCCTTTCTCGCTGTTCTGCTTTTTATCTAGAGGAGTTTTCACTTCTGCCATGCCATGCCATGTAGCAGCTATGATTTGCAGAATCAAAAAGCACAAGTAGAAGCCTTCTCACGTGTCTGACTCCAGGGAAGATGTTAACATGCTTTTCACTGAAGGGAAAAGAAGGGTGAACACAGATAGATCTGAGATGAAAACAGAGCATCTGCAATAGCAAGAAGTGTGAATTTAACAAGAAGGAAACATGAGCTCCTGATCAGCAATGGGAAAAGAATCTGCTCATTGTAGTACGGGCATTTTTTCAAGTTGTCGTCGTTCTTTACCATTTTTAGATGTGAACCACTTTTACCTGTCAGCGCTTTTCAGAGGTGATCTCTGACTCTGTCCCATTCTTTTCAGCTGAGCTTTGGGAAGGTTTAGTGTCCAAGGCCATGAAGGTCTGACTGCAGAATGTGCACCTCTTTGTTCCTCAACCACTCCTCAGTGGTTAGCCTAGCTTTTCTTCTTTGCTGTTTTCTGTGGTACAAATAAAATCAACTACCTTGCCATTAAAATTGAGAGGGTTTCTTTGTCTTAGTTTATTGTAGCCCTTGATTTGCCCTGTCTAGTGCAGATTCTTTCCATTAAATGAAAACAAAATGTAGTTTGTGAGGTTTTTTTGTTGTAATGTATATATATATGTCTATGTATGCATTTGACATAAATACGCCTCACAGTCTTCCTACTCAATTAAAACCTCTCATTTTTACACCAATATCCTTTCCTCTTAGTGCCTTTTGTTGATTGCTGCAGTTATCTTTTCTTGTATTGGGTTACAAGATTTCTGAATCAGTTCCAGCCTTTTGCCATGTGTTGTAATGCTGAGTAGTACACAGTCCTGCTCCTGAATTCTGTTCTTTCTTGAAAGTATCAATTGAATTTGGCACAGGATTCTGATTTTTAATTACATCCAGGCAGAATGTTCCAGTCCTTCTAGTACCTCCAGTATTTATAATTCTTGTATAGTGAGATTAACTTCGTATCTTTCAGGGAATAAAACCACTCTATCTGTAAGTATTTGTTAGAAGGGTATGTTAACTGGAAGCCAAATCTAATGCTCCACTTCCGAGGAGTGTTAGCTGGCAGAGAAATAAAATCCTTCAGGATTTAAAAATTATTGCAATCCTATTTTCTAAAGCTTACAGGAGTTCCCCTTTGCACCCAGGATTAGATTTTTATGAAGATGACTAGATTCTTTCTAGATTCTTCATATGGCAGTCATCCTCCTTTGTATAACATCCCAAATTCTGTTTCTTGCATTGAATTAAAAAATATTTCCAAGTTATTGTAGGGGTGGGGAAGGATACGAGAAGGACAATATAGATAGCAGCAGAAAGACAGGAGAAAAGGGCAGGTTCATATGGGAAGAGCAGTAAGAAGAGTCAAGAATGATAAAAGGTACAAGGAGACACAAAGTGCAGGTGTGATGTGGTGATGGGGACAGTGGTGGTGGCTGAATATGCCCTTGATGTGGTCACTGGTTCCTTGGCTGTTCTTCTCACTGTATCTCTGCTGCTGCAGGATATGAAGCAATGCTTACTTATAGGCAGTGTATATGTGTGGGCTTTGCTGGTTTCACCCTGTCACTTAGGGAAGCAAAGTGTTTTTTAATCTCCATAAGCCTCTAGTCTTGCACCAAAACATGCCCCTCCTGAAATGTAATCCTCTTACTTCAGTTACACTGCTATGCTCCAGTTATGCCCATGTGCTTGGGAGCACAGGCAGCAGGGTTTCTGAGTGTGTCAAAGGTTGGAAAAACTTAAACACCCAAACACTTAGAGGAAGCCTAACATTTTTTGACAAGCTTGTAGATTCCTTATGCTGTGCAGCGTCACTTGCAAAAAAAAAAGGCAAACAAAGCAAAAGCAAAATGCCACCACAAAACAAACAAAAACCCCAAAACAAAATACAGCAAATTAGGCATCTTTGAACATATACTAGTTTGCATCGCCCTCAGTTTCCTTGCTTCCGTGTACGGGGGAATGAGGACATTGTGGAGCGCCTTTTGCATGCTCACAGACCACATGCTTAGAGAGCTAAAGGTCATTAAACAGCCAGGGAGGTGCAGTGACAATTTGAGATTAAATTTACAAGTGGTGGGGACAAATAAAAAAAGTTTCAGGGGTGAAATGAGATTGGTGGAATGAAATGCATCACTGACTTAAAGGAAGCAGTTACTAAGAAGTGTTTTGGCAGGTGGTGGGCTCTGGGAGGCATCTCTTAAAGCAGATCCTGAAGTCTGAGACTTCATGTGAAAATCAATGCCCTGACAAGATCCAGCTTGGAGATTTACATTCTACAACCAAGAACAGTGGAGGGGAGAGCTCTCACTTATGTTCTCCTTGCTTTGTCATGGTTTCAGTGTACATGAAACGCATCCTGTGCAAACCACACACGCTGTTCAGCCACGTGCCTGTAACAGGACACAGCTGCTGGCTGTGACATGGAGCAACACCACATACAGCAGTAGTACAAACAGGGGTGAATTTCACTCCGGGCAGCATAACTTCCTTGTGCCTCAGGTTTCTCTTCTGCCAAGTAACTGCCACATTTGCCTGCTTCGGGATACTGATATCAAACTCCAGGCGTGTGTTTTGAAAGAGACTGTAAATTGCAAACTGGCCTCATCATGTCTCTTTTACAGGTATCATCTTGTTCTGCTCTTATCTTGAGCTGCTCCCTAGTGCTGTTCAACACTGAACAACTGCAGTATTTCCTCTGGAGAGAGAATACTGTTTTGGAGGAAAGGTGCTATATAAGAAATCATGTACACTGTGCACCAGAGTTTCAATCCTGTAGTACAGCCTGATTTTCAGTGATAATGTGGGTGTTACCCAAATACTTCAATGTACTAAGAGAGGTTCTTCCAGTTTTACATCCTCTTTTTTATGTCATTCGTTCTGTTCTTTTTGGGTACTAGCAGCAGATGGTGTTAAGGAACCTTTCAAGAAAAATATCAGCTTTTCTGAGCATCTCTGTAGAAAATTGGGCACTTGTTCCTTTGAACTCTTGCTTTTATTATTTACCTCTCTGTTATGCTGCTTTGTTCTTAGCTGCAGGATAAGTCTGCCTATTTCACTACTTTGAGATTCTAAAGCTTGGAGTTTTAAGTGACTGGAAGAGGTTGGTCCCAGCAACTTTTCCCTGGAGATGAGAGGTTTTCTTCACTTCTATGCATTAAACAAGGGAAGCCTACAGGAAGTATGTACAAAGACCCACATAATTTTTCCAGACCTGACACTTAAATATCTCCCTGTTTGGAAGATTATTAAGACTTGAACTGTAAGGGTAATAGGAAACTGTCATAACTGCAGGGTGAGCTGTTACCTTTTGATCACTTGTAAATGCATTTTCCTTTGGGTTGATTCCCATTGTTCGTGATGCTTGTTTTGTTGCAGGAATTCCAGCTCACCAGTCTCAGGTCTTGCCTGACCTAAGGAATCATTTAATCTCATCTCTGAATTTCCTTCTGGATCCCTCTGAAAACACAGTGACATTTGTGACTTCCTCAAAGCAAAGCACATATGTATAAGGAATGGTGAAAGGGAAACAAAGAGTTAAAATACAAAAGATGCTAAATGTATCTAACCCTTAGCTTTTCCTTGCAAATTCACATCAGTTTCACTCATGTTTGGTAGGTTTGTATTGAAGTACAAAACCTGTGAATTTTAAATATAGCAGAGTCTGAATGTGGGCCACAATGTTCTGGTTTGAGTTTCTGTACATTTAAGTCTCTGAATTTCAGAGCACAGTCCAGTTGTTCATGCAGGTTGCATCCTTATCCTGTGGTACTCTTTGACCACTCACTGCAGCTTGCAAGATGCAGCTCAGCAGCATCTAGTCCTTCCCCCTGTGCTGCTGCCTTTTCCCACAGCACTTGTTGTGCCAAATCATCTGTTTTGTCTTTTAGAGAATGCTTTGCATATTTTTTTTCTTGCTGGATGCTTTCTGAAGGGCCCTTTTAAAACTAAAATCTAAGAGAAAATTTTTTCCATTTTGTAATATCCAGATGAGCAATGTTGCTTGCCTGGGATTTGGCTTTTAAGAAAAATGGATTTCCAAAGCAGTAGTTACTTTTCTTCAATCTCCAGGAAGATACTTGAGCAGTCATTTCAAACTGGAAGGATGGTACTTATGTTCAGGGATAATTTTATTTTTTGTGTTTTTAAAACTAAGAGGAATCAGAAATAGGTTTTTGGGGCAGGGTGTGTGTGGACTGAGAAGTTTTAGTTCTGGATCAGAACTTTGTTGTAAAAGGATCAGCAAGCATGTGGTTGGTGTGATGCTTCAAGTATAAAAGTTTGCAAACTGAGGATTTTGCCTCCTACCCCCAAAGGGAATCTTTTCTGCTGGATTCTAGTACCAGTGGTGAAGCCCCTCTTGCATTGTTTCAGCTTTTCACTCAACTAGAGGTGTAAAGGCTAAGAGAAAACAGCCTCCCTTAAAGATATGATTATATATGTTTGCAGCAAATCTACAAAAAGGCCTTTAATTATTCATTGGTTCTTCGTGATGTTTTAAAAGTTAATTCAAAAAATACAAAATTATGTGTTTTAATAATATTTTCTAAACCAGCTGCAGATTTCACAGAGTGCTAGTGTGATTTTTGCAGATAATGAATGTATAGAGCAGTGAGCATGGAAAAGATGGAAACTGAGTTTTTAAGATCAAGCTTTGGTGAGGGTCACTTTAAAGGCAATTTGACAAAAGTCAACTTGTATAAGTTAATACACTTTTCCTGATGACTTTGATGCAATTTCCTGTGACAAAAAAAAGTCCTCACTCAAAGCTTTAGATAAATAAAGAGCAGGAGGTTTAATGTGAGTATGAGGCTTAGTTATATCCCTTTCCTCTTGGGAAGTAAACTTTACAAAACGCTGTGTCAGTGCAGGAATGCAGCACTGTCCCCAGTAGGTCAGCCAGCACACTCCACAGCTGCAGTTCCTTTTCCATTTCATAGGAATAAATGAATGAGGCAGAGGAACCCAAAGAAGTGAATTGCTTAATACTGCTTGCATAATAGGAGTACTTTTGAGCTGATGCATGTGTGTTTCCATAAAAAACTCTGAGACCGAGCAGGATTTCACTGGAACTGGAGCATGAGTGTTGCAGAAAGAGAATGAGTAAATGTCTTCAGTTAAGTGGAAAAGCTTCTGTTTCAATAGGCTAATGGCCCAGAGATTTTATTTTAGCAGAAGATGCAGGCGTTCCTGGGACTGTAGTGGTAAATTTAGTTCTTACGCAGCTGCTGGCATTTGGCTCATTCAGACACACAGAAGCCTCAGCCCTCCTTATTAGACAGTGTGTGTGCTGAGTTTCCCAAATGGGTGAAGGGCAGTGCTCTCCTGGAAGACTTCTTCTCTTCAGCTAGCAGTTTTTGTAAGTCTCCCATCCAGTTGCCTCAGACAGTCTTCTGCTGTCTTCTAGGATTTTAGGTTTTGAGGCTGCCCACATGGAGCATCCCCTTTCTAGCTGCAGGCACCATACTCTGTATTCACACCACCTGCTCAAGAAAAATGTATTTTTTTCTTTCCCTTTTACTGTGTGCTGGCTTGCAGGTTGATGATCCTGCTGTGCTGGGTCATCCCTGCTTAATTTAGCCAACACAGCTTCATTGGCTTCAGTGTGGCACAGTGTAAGCACTGCACTGCTGTCCCTTCCTGCACAGGGGTTCTTTAAGATACGTTCCTGCTTCTCCCAGCTGATTGTGTAGTAAATGTAGATTTCCATGTGAAAAGGCAAACATGTTTTTCTAGCTGACTCTTAGTGCAATTTTTGCACCTCTGTTTCTTTTGCCTTAAGGTAAATTAGTGTTTTTAAAACTACCTACTACCACTTGTAGCTACTGAAATACTTTTCTTCTGGTCAGGGTGTTGGTAGTGACTCAGTCAGTCTTAGAGCCAGAAGTGTGCTCAGATGGCAGTAAGTACATTTAGAGTGTGTTAAATCCTGTGTGCTTTTACAGCCTCTAGCACTGTGCAAATCATAGGATTTCTTGGTCAGTGATGAGTGACCATCTTGAGTCACTGTTGTTCACACGCAACTGTGAGCAAACAGAATGGCCCTGACAGACAGATGTGTAAAAGCAGGAGATACCATACCTTGGCTTCTTCAGCTCTGAATTTTTGCAGGAAGCCCTGAAATTCACAATTGCAGAAAATGTCCTGCTGGGCCAGGCTGTGGGAGGGTGGGGTTAGCAGTGGCTTATGAGGCTGGGGGTGCAGCCGGGTGTTTCAAAGCCCTGCCTTACCACGTTCTTGCCGTGCACTGTACTGTAGGAGCGCAGTGCCTTTAGATGTTCTCAGCACCAACCAGTGCAGAGCTCCAGTGGGTGCCCATGGATGATGCTGTGCCCAGGAGTGGTCTTCTCGCTAGTCCCAGGTATCCCACTCTGGACTCACACTAGTTGGCTGCATCCCACAGCATCAGGTGAGGCCCTGTGTGAGACCAGCTGTGCTTTCTTGACAAAATGGTAAAAAATGTTCTTGGGTTACTGGTTAGGGTAGCCTGCTGTTTTTTGCCTTTTGTTTGTGATATCACGTGTGAGTTTTGGGGAAAGAGAAGGTAGATGGCTCCATATGTGCTTTCCCTAGTTTTGTAGGGTTTTTTCTAAGAGGAACAGGGGAGTGCAATTTTTTTAATTAAAAAAATATAAAAGTATGTATATGTGGGCATTCACACATGCATGTTCTTTAAATTTTTGTGTTATATAGTCAGTCAACATGTTTGGAACTTACTGGATAATTAGTCAGGAACTCTGAAATCTCATTTAATAAAAATTTTTATTAGCACATTTATGCTTTAAAATATTCTCATTCTGCAGTTCAAATGCTCTATCTTTTAAATGAAAAGTACCTTTTCTCTTAGGTGTGAATAATGTTTTTTCCCAGAGCTGTGTTTTCTTTAAGGATGGCTGAATATGTTGCTTTTCTTATAGACTATTTGTAGTGAGTTGTCTGAACTTAGAAACAAATGTTGCTAGAAATGTAACATGAATAAAACTCTCCAGAACATCACAATTTTAGAGTCTTACAAGGATCTCACTCTAACCAGTGTTTGGCTCAGTGAGTTTAATGGCACCTGTAGGCCCTAGCTGATAATTTGCTTAAATTTTTGTGATCGTTCAACACTGAGTTTGAAATGCTTCAGGCAGAATATTTTGCTGACTGCACTAATAAAAATGCGAAGATAAAATTTCAGGAAAAAGCAAGCTGGTCTGTACTGGTTAGGTATTGCTAAATAGGTATAATATCTACAAGTGCTCTTTCAAGGGTTCTTTTGTCATGTGCTTTCAGCCATATCATGTTAAATGGTAACAAAAATACCCTGAGCACTTTCCCAGCATCATTTGGGAAGTGATTTCTCTATTTTCTCTAGGGAACATTGTTTGCCCTTATGATCCATGCAGACAGAAATAGGTTAATAAGCAATCATGTCACATTAAGATGTAAAGGGAGGAAAAGAAGGTCAAATCCTTGAGCAATGTAGAAACTACTTGCAGTATCAAGCTTTCTTTGGGCAATAGACAGTTTTCTAGTGTTGTTCTGAATCTGATTTCAGATTCAGGAGGCCTTTGTAAGCTTGGCTAGGAGATTCATTCACTGTTTTAGCAGTACACTTTGGTGGTATGAGTTGAAGGTAAAAGCAGCTTTGTGGACCATGTTAGATGAGCAGAGGCAGTGATCCAGACCTGTGTGTCAGGCCTGAGCTGCAGCTGCTGCCCTGCCCAAGGAGCAGGTGCCGAAACACTGCAGACACAGGGAAAGGCCAGCTCTTCTCAGAAGCTCTCCAGGATGCAGGCTTCCTCTTGTCTGCTGGCAGCTTGAGTAATTCCAAGTTACCAGTTGCCTAGAGGGTTTTTTAATCGGTGAATGTTTAAAATAGTCAATTGATTTGGCATATTGACATGTTTAGTGTACCATGAGAATTCCAGCAGTTGCATTAAATGCAATTACTTTGTAAAAGATAGAATGTTATTCCTTTTAATGTGTTTATAATTGCAGACTTCCTCAGTGTGTGTCTCTTTCTTCCTGCTGTTAAATACACAAAATTGTTTGAAATGGCATTTTCGCTGTAAGCTTAATGTGTACTGCTTCCATTATCAAGAAAGGTGTGTATTTTTGGATCACGTCTTTTGTAGTTCATATAATTTGTTCCCTGAGGGAAGGATTCATTTTTTTGTGCTGCATCACATAAAATTGTGCATTGATTTTAGGCAAGTTGTCTGGCAACAGCAAGATAAGAACATCGGTAAAACATGTTCGATGTCAAACTTTGTAGTCTACTTTCTTTGTTTGAAATTGGGCCCATGCACATGCATGTAAAGAGTGTGCAAATTGATACGTTTTTAGTGAAGTGTACCAGACTGATGGTCTTGTACAGAAATAAAAATTTGTGCTTCCAGGTGAGGCAGCCTTTGGTCACCAAGAGGAAACCATGTATATCCTCTTCTAGCTCAGACGGTTAAAGAAGGGAGATGGAGGTCACATGTCCATTTTGAAATAGCAGCTGGAGATGCAGGTTATCCATTATCAGAGACACTTTGCAGACTCTTTGGAAGTAAGGCGAAGCAATGCAAAACCCAGGAAAATGGTATGTTGAACAAAGCCATGGAGAAGAGGGCCTTTTTGAAGAGAATGCTATTCTCACCTTATCTACCATCTGGCTGGAGTCAAGAAAGAATCCAAGCATGTCTCTTATAGTCCTAGGACCAAACTGGCAAAGCCAGACACAGAGCAGTGCACAACAAGGAACTGTATCTGTTACAGGGACCTGCGTGCCTGACAAGTTTGCACATCCATGGAAGTTCTGAGAGCTGCTCCTCAGGCAGGCAGGAGATGGAGTGCATGGTGCTTCTGTCCACACTGGGGTGCAGACACGGGCTAGAGATTCCTGTTTAACTTTTACACTCTGCTCTGTTTGCCTCTGTTCTTTGAATTTCTTCTCTGTTCTATTTCTTGTTTGTGATCTGCTAGCCTCCTTGACCTGCCTCCTCAAACCCACAAGGGCTGTGGCCTGTTTTGAATTCCTCAATTCCTTAAACTTGGCCATTGAAGCCATTTGGTCTGTTTGTTGTCTTCTCCTTTTGTTGGCCAGTCTTTTCTGTTAAAGCCATATGAGCTCATGGTTTTATTTCTGTTGCTAATGTTTTCAGGCACAGCTGTAAGTTCAGTGCCTGGAATAAAGCTTGTTAATTTTCATATGTTTACTTTCAGGCTTATCTTTTGCCTTCAGGTTGTTTTTCCGAGTTTGTCTCCCACTATGTGAAGTGGCTTAATGTGAATATGAATAAACAAGTTAGTTATCCACAGTGAACTTGCTATAGATTTCCCTTTATGATAGATCTGAAATCTTACATTGGTTTTCTGCACTTAGTCATGGATTGCTAGTTGCCAGGAGTCAAGTGGGATTATCCAGTAACAGAAGATACTGAACTAGATCCAAGGGGCATGATTTGGATTCCTATCAGTATTGATACTGTTATCTCCAGAAAAACAAAAAAAGGGAAATAGGTGATGTGATTTCCATCACCCTTTTGCTTTCAAGTGTCAAGTAAACACTGCACAAGTATTTTCAAGTTAATACTCCACAAGAGCAGAGATGCTAAGCATAGATGCCATGAATGTTTTTTGACTAGGTACATTATGGCATTATTCTTAATGTCATTACTCTTCTGGCTGTGTGCAAAAATCATTAATGAGCCTTGATGATAATTGTTGCTCTTCCACAATGACCTAGTGACTACCAAAGAAGTTAAGGACATAGTCGGATGATAAGATGCAAAGTACCATTTCTTATTTAAGTAATTGAATGTCAGGTTCTGTCAGTGACAAGATGTGGTGCTGACAAAGCTTTTGTAACTTAACAATCCATTGGTTTTGACAGATGAAGGAAATAATTGCAAACAAAATTGTTCTCCCATTTCTTTCCTCTCATTCTGTCTACTTAAGACAATTAAGTGCACTTGCCAATATTATCAGCAGCAATTTCCTCTTCCCAGACTAAAAGCATATGTTCTTTTTGATATATATTGTTCAGGTATAGGATTGCAGAGCAAGACTTGCAGAAATTCTTGGAAGAAGTTGTGAGGAAATTTGACACGGTCATGAAACCTGAAACAATACCTGGGTGTGTATGACTGCATGTTTATAGAACAGTGATGCAGTCGTGCTCTGGTTGTAGGACTCAATGGCAGAACAGTTTCACTTCTGATTTGCTGCTTTGCCCTGCATGGATCAGCTACTCAGTACTTCAGCACCTCACCATTTCAAGCAGTGCCATTCTGTGTTCCATTCTGTAATTCTCATCAGATCTAAGAATGAGAATTGCTGTATGAATCAGAGCAGTTGTTACTTATTCATTCTCTTCTGCAAAGTTTTTTTATTAAGTAACCATTTACTCAAAAGACTTTGTTAAAATTCATTTACATGGATTGTTTATAACAGTAAGTGATTTTGCTAGATATCAATCTAATGCTTAATCTGTCGTTGTAAAATACAGTTGTAATGCACACAATGAAATTAAAATGCCTTTCAGAGTCCACGTAGAAAACCACAAGTTGGCAATGCTCTAGCCAGTCTGACCTGTTTGTTTTTGTGTGTCTTTTGGGCTGAGACATTAGTACTTGCCTTGTAGGGATCTCTCTCTGTGGCATTGCAGTAACAACATCCTCAAAAAAAAGCCTCTACTCTTTGTTACTGAGATTTTAGATGGAGAATGCCTATCTTCAGATGAAGCTCTTAACCATGACATCATGTAAGATAATGTAACACAGAAATTGTATTGCAAAATGGGGAATATAGTGCCCTAACAGGTCACTGGTATATTAAAGAATTAAGACTTCAGGAAGTAAGCCTGTGCTGGGTTCACACATAGACACTGGTGTCTTGAGGGCAAAGGAGTACCGTCCTCTAATGCCCTCTGTCCTGTTTTCCAAGATGGAAAGAGAATAACAGTCATCTTGCTAACCCCTTGGGATCTGGCTTGTAGTTTCTTCTACAGGTCTACGAGCAGAGATAAAAGATGGGTTTAGCATTAATCATTCTTAGGACTGGATTTAGGTGTGTAGTCACAGTTGTAACCAGGTGGTTGCACAAGCTGTGAAACTGCTTCCTCTGTTGTCTTCTATTTATCTGCCTTAATGACTAGAAAACAGAGTGTTCAAAAGACAAAACTAAATTATTTTACTGATACATTGTTTACTTTTCATCTGGCTAAGATATTTAAATTGTATTTCTTTAGGATTCCTGGTTGCTGATGTTGCAGTAGCATCAGCATCCACAGCTAAGTTTGGAGAAAGGTCACTTTGATACAATGATGTTTTAAGTGGACAAGAGCAGCTCTGGCTGCAGTGGCTCTCATGGTAGGAACTGGTGTATTGGGGTTCGCAGGAATTCTGGGTTTGGCTGTGTGAGTTATGTAGCTGTTGTGCTTAGTGGAAAATGGATACATTAGGGTAGGGGAGCAAGGGTAAAAGAACTTGAAATGCTGAATATATGAAAGACAGAGGCAAAAGGAAGGACAGAAGGGAGTTATCATCTTCTAGATATCTGAACTGAAAAGGCCTTGGGAAATGTCATGCAGCTAAGGAATGGTGGCAGAAGGGAAAATGAGCCAGGTAAGATGGAAAAGGCAAGGTGTAGAGCCCTGAAGAAAGGCAGATGTGAGCTGAAGCAACTGCTGGAGGAAGAAGGCACCTCTGTCACTCAGCTGGGAGCAAATTCAAGGGGAAGGTAGAAAAAGGAAGGCAATTGCAAGCAAGCATGTCCAGAGGACTGAGTAGCAATTTTTATGGTTTTCAGTAATTTTTCTAGAGCCACACTAGCTGCTGGGGACCTCAGAGCAGCAAATGTGAGTGAATGGCTCAGGACAAGTGACAAGCTGCACTTGTAATTTTTTCATATCTGGGTGGCGTTTGTTTGTTTGTTTGTTTTTTAAACACCTGCCAGATGGTTCTAGTTGAGGAGGATGCCTTCAAAAGAGAGGATTCCCATTATTCCATACAGAAAAACTGAATTGCTAAAGGAGAGTGACACTTTAACTGGTGATAATTGTAGGGTCCTTGCTTGCAGGTGCTGCTTTTCTCTTGATCATTCGTTCAAGTGCAAAGCTTAATGCTTTTGCATGAGGGAAGGAGAGCTTGTTTGGAGCTCTGATTACCACAATATGTCTTACTGTGCACTGGGAATATAGTAGAAATAGTCTCTGAAGGTTTTTATTTGTTGGGAGTGATAGTACCATGAAAGTTTAGTCTTTCCACTCCCATGTCAGTGTTAATTTGTGCATAATTCTAAAAGATCCCAGGATTAATGTACTGGTAATGGATATAGAGTGAATGTGGGATTTGTTTGTCTGCCTTTTAAATAGTTTTTATCTGTTTAATGTTTCTGTTCCTCATTAATTGTGCCTGCTATTAAAATCTACGATACTGAATTTCCTGTTGATGTTATGGATGTACCTGCTTTGTGTGGCTAAGAAACAGAGATGTTAAAAAGCACTTATGTGCTTAGGAGTCCATTAGGTGTATCACAGCTTCCTAAATATATGTGTGCATGCATGCTATAGCCCTTATGGGAATACTTTTCAAGATTCTAATTTTTCTTTAAAATGGTCGCTTTTTCAATAACACAACCAATTGCTTGCAGTCATCTGCTGACTGAAACCTCTGACAGGTATGTTTCCAACAGTAGACAAATAAAGATAACATGTACATCTGTGTCTTGGAGGCTCCTGGCATCTATCAGATAAAATCAGTTCTGGGAGCAGAGGCAGAGAGACAAGTTTCTGTGGCAGCAGCTAAAAGTCTGTTTGTTCTGCATCATCTACTGTGTTGTGAAAATACAGACCTTGTCTTCCAGCCTGTCGTGCTTATTAAATTTTAGCACATCCTTTTCAACGCAGGTGCCTGTGCAAGTTCAGTCATACTCCCTTGCAAACATCATCTTCAGCTAGACAGAAGTTTTGGTGGGGGGCATTGAGTTAACATGAAGAATCTCTGCTCTGTTTAATTTCATCCTTGTCTTTGACACCTTGGGCTGGATTTGAGACTGTCACCTGTCTTGCTTCAGGGAGACTTGTCACCCAAGGGTTTCACTCTCCGCTGTCATTTTCCCTTGTTGCATGTAGCCTTGCTCTGCTTCCCACGCATCCCTGGAAGGCCAAGCACAGCCTGCTTCCCCCACACCTCACACACAGGCAGTGGCAAGTCTTTGTGCTTGCCAACTTGTGTCGGTCTCTTTTCGTCATAGCTTGAGAACATGTTCCTGCCCCCTTTTTTCTTCCTCCTGTCTCCTGCAGCGTCAATGAACCTTTTTTTTGCCCTGTTGCTATGGTTACAGTGCCTTTGATGAAGTCAGCTAGGCTGTCCCTTATGATTGGAGCCAGTTCTTAGCCGTACAGGTCTGGCAGTAGTCCTGTCCAACAACAGTCTTCGCATAAGCATTATGTCCATATTTTTGAGGGTCTTTGTGTGTTTGTTTGTGTCCCAGGAATACTGTTATCTATGTAACAAAAGCTCATAGTCATCTCAAAAATCAAACTCAGCCTTGCAATGTATAAATCTGGCATTCTGATACTTGCTGATTTTTTATTTTGGCAGTCAGTCAAAACTAGCATGTGGTGTTCCCTAGCCACTTTTCCCGTTTTCTTCAGAAATACTATTTTACTGTCTTCTAGATACTCAGATTCCTACAGGAAATTTCAGAGCACTGTATTTGCTTCCTCATGTTTTTAATGAAGGAAATGCAGTTTTAATCTGTCAACTGACAGAGTGCCCAGGACTGTGTTGAGAGGCAGCTGGTGGTGTAAGGAAGGGACACCCTGCTTTTGTAAGCACATGCTAAAGTTTTATGCCTTTATGGCTTATTTTTTCTCATCCAAAAGGTTTCAGGTTGCTGTGGAGGATGCACTCTAGAAGAACTATCTGGGAATACAGGGATGTCAAAAGTTTGGGTGTAACATCTGAATGCTCAGCCAGCCAGGCTGACTTCACATGGGCTTTAGTCATTGAAGGGTCACTTGAGTTGTAGCAAACTATAGGCAGGAAATCTGAAACCAGTGTGCTGACCTAGGACTAACAGCAGTTGACTGATGGGGAATTTTCTTGTCCCTATTTGTTATAGATATAGGGCTTCTGGTCTCAATGTCTGTCTGATCAATCACTGTCCAGAAGACTAGAAGACAGTGCTGTCAATCAAAAGTGTCTCTGTTAGGTTTAATTCTCTTCAGGGATAAATGTGAAAGAGTTTCCTAAAAACCCAAGCAAAAAGATGCACTTCTAGAACCCCTTACATAGCTTAGAGCTCACAGGAAACTTTAACTTTGCCTTTTTGTCAGAGGGTTTAAATCTCAAACCTATTGCATCCCAGCTTTACAGACTTAGAGGAATGTAGATCCGTAACTGAATGTTATGACTTGCTCTGTTTGTAGTGCTTGTTTAGAGAAAAGTATTTTCCGTTGCATTTTATTCAGAAAAGTTTTTACAAAGCAATTTCTAGGCTCTTCCAAGTGAAACAACTGTGTCCAGTTACAGTAAACTGATATTCAGAAATCAGGTATCCTTAAAGGATGAAATATCTTGCTAAAACCTGCGGTTAATTTTTGAAGGAGATAAGATTGTCATGCTTATATGTCAGGGTTTGCACACTGAAAAGTGAATAACAGATACAATCATTGCTAATTTCAGTTGTGAGAATTGCAGCTTCCCCATTTCCATCTTGTATATTTCCAGTTTAATTCCAAATTCTGTATTAAAAGGATGTTCCTCAATAATTCTGTCATGTATCCTTAAGTGATATGCATGTGGTTATTCACAACTATTTCTAGACTTCACTGTGATATTTTTGTTTTCCATTAAGCAAGAGCTTTCGGCTTTAGTGGTTAGATGTTTGGCTTTAAAGGTAGATGAAGCAGGTCTTCATGATACTGAGAAGTATCCTTTCCAAAAGAAATGCCGTCTGAGTAAAGGCCTTTACACTACCCTCAGAGAAAAGAAATAACTGGTTTAGTATTTGTCAGTTTGTACATGTGTTGCCTATGTGATTTTCTGCAAGGTAATACCTTGTTAAACAGACAAGCAATTAGTGATTATTGTAAATCAGGCTGATGTCAATAGAAGCAACATCCTTCAAAGCCCCAGCTGTAGGACTGTCTCCATGGAATTTGATTTCTAATGCAAACTTTTAAGTATTTTCATGATTGTGACTTGTTGCTGCAGTGATCCTGTTCTTGCTCTTTCAGAATGAGAAGGCTTTGGGGCATTCCGTGAGCCGCTCTAGTAACATCTCAAAGGTATGTTGCTTGATGTGACTCAGTCTTTAATAAATTTGGGGATACTGGGATTTCTTTTATTTCAAAATTGAGTGACACATGTGATGATGTGACCAGTAGAAAATGCTTTTTATGCCTGTCATTGATAGTCACTCCTGAAACATTAGAACTCTGGTGTTTTGCAGACTCTCTTTACAGGTCAAACGAAATGGAAGCTACAGTAGGTTTTCTCTTTCACACTGTCAGCTTCCTTAGCTTGATAGGAGCAAGATAGATGACAGATGCCTGAGATCTTATCTTGGAGGGAAAGTGGCTCCAAAAACATTACTTAAGTATGTTGTTTTGTAAGATAAAACACCTTTTGTAAAGACGTTGTGTAAGATATGTATAGCCATGCAACCCATAATATGTGTAGGATATGTGGTTAAATGTTATTCTATTGTTACTTCAACAACAAATTATTTTTAAGTGCCATGAGCTTATTATCAGGACATGACTATGTAAATATTTCTAAGTGTTTGATTTTACAGAGCCTGGTCATGTAAGGCAAGCAGGATGCTCCACCCATTCTAGTCACTCTTCAGCATAACCAGTGGGCACATCCAAAGCATAATTGCTTTGTTATGCCATTAAGAAAAAGGTATCTTCTGTCCAAGATAATTATTGCAATACATTCCCTACATGCAATACATTGGAAATAGGATTTTCTGTTAGCTGTGCTGGTTGAACAGTACTTTTCATGGGGTTTATAAACTTCAACTCTTTGTTGCCACAGTTTTAAGTGGCTGTTTATAGTTACTTTTAAGGAAACACTGAGTCATTATGTCTGCAACATAATAAGTTTTGTGAGTACTTCTGGATCTAGGGAACTGTTCAAGACTATCTCCAAGTGAGACATCAATGTCTCGCAGAGGAGACATTGTCTGCACATAATATATGATTTATATGGGCACAGACAACTTTCACTTTGGAGCCAAAAGACAGGATTACTGGATGTCCTAAACAGTGGGCAAGGCAACTGCCTGGTGCACAAGGTGTTGACCAAGCTCTAAGTGTTGTTATCATGGATTGCATTTGGCATCACAAAATGTTGATTCATATAAGAGGTTTTGGAATAAAAACTGTGTAAGTATAAATAGTCATGTAGGTTTTTCTGAAATGGAACTGTGCTTATGCCTTTTTATCTTAGTTCTTATCTTCTTAGGGATCCTTAATTGGATTTTCAGGTTTTGTTCAACAGAGATAGTAGTTTTGCCATTAAGTGTCATTGTACTTTTCCAGAGTGTCTCAAATCAGCACAAACCTTTTGGCAGCAGCACTTTGGTACCCCTATGAATCTGCACAGTTCATTCTTAGTTCATCAAGAACTGGTAGTGTGGCAGTGCAGTGGGAAGGACCTTGCACTGTGGCAAAGCTCTCCCTGGGACTGCTGGCAAGTGAGACATCAATATTTACATTCATCTTGAAGTGCTGAAACGTTCATCGTGACTGCTGTGTGTTGCAAAAGCTAAAGGTCTCAAGGGGATCACAAGTCAGTCTTACCAGTTTAATGGAGGAGACTTTTTGGTTGCAAAGCGAGCTTTCCAGAGCTGTTGATGTTCTTACTGTTCCTGTGTCACCTCTGCATGATCCATTCTGTGCACCTTCTCCAATCTAGAGATAAGTTCAAACAAGGGTAGAGGGTGAAAGCCTCATCAGTGAAGTCAGCCCCTGATTTGCCTGCCTGTGCATCCAGGCAGTTCAGTGCTAAACTGCAACAATTATTTTATGGTTGACAGGTGTTTTGGCTGTTGCATGCAATTTCAAATGACAAATCATGAAGCATTGTAGTAGAAGCTTAAGTACATGGAAAATTTTTCTTTACTTGAGAGTTTTAATAGGAAAGGGCCCATTTTTTTATTCAGAATACCATAGCAACCTGGCCAATAAGGCAGATTGGGTACACATTTCAAGTATGGAAATGCTTGGTTGCCTGTATATCCCTTTCTGAAATCCACAGGACTTGTTGATCCAACACCATTTTAAGAGCTTTTTAACCAAAATTGGGTTAAATCAATTACATGCTGCATTTCCAGATGTGTTGAAAATGTGTATGTGTGTGTTGTGCAGAAATAATGGTCATGCTTTCTAAAGCATGACTATTTCAGCCATTGTTTTTCCACTCAAATCTAGTTTACAGCACAGCAACATAGCAAATCTGCTACAAATTCTTGGCACTGACACTTGAATCAAAGCCTTACTGGTGCTGCTATGTCATTATGAACCCGCTGTGATTATTACTGTGTATCTTTCCACTGCTCTCAGTTGCACAGTGTAATTTGAGTGGAAAGGTTTGAGTCAGAACTCAGCCTTTAGCCAAGAGAGGATGCTGTGTTACTTATTGTGACCAAGGAAAGCAATGCCCATGGGCTTAAAGTGATCAGGGAGGGAGGCAGACAGATGGTGCTACTGAAAATGTAATCAGCTGGTAGAGGTAGCAGGACCTCTCTGAATGTAGATCCCTGGTGTAGGGGCCAGGTGGAGCTGCCCCTTGGGAGAAAGGGGCAAAAAGGCAATTCTCCAAGAGGCAGATGCTAAGAGAGGCAGAAGAGATGCTAGTACATGTGGCCAAGCCAAGAAAAAGCAATCACCTGAATATTTGGCTAGGGATGAGGCCAGAAAGAGCAGAAAAAGGAGCAGGGACTAAGATGAAGGAGGATCTTCATATGGTGTCATTAGGCTGTGTGCAGTATGTTGCACACTGGGGGTTGTGGCATTCCTCCAGACCCTTCTTTGTTTTTTTAGTAAATATATTTCAAACACTCTTTTTAAATCTGCTACATGTGAAACATGAAAATTTCTGAAATCTTTTGTATTTGTTTTGAAATTTAAAAAAACCCCATTGAATGCAGATTTAATTGATTTAGTCACGGGACTTGAACACAGCCCATTTTTCCCATCTTGCCCTGTTCAGACACATAAACAGCACTGATGCTGATTGAAACAACCCCAGTTGGCACAAGGGAATACAGCCCAGATCCACATCTCAGCTGTTTACCCTAAGCCAGCATTTTTTCCAAGCAGCCACTGATTGCTGTGAAGTGCTGTCATCATTCAAGCCCCCACAGAGAAATAATTAAGCTTTATAGAAGCTTCGTCCTCTAAATATAAAAGAAATTGACCCTAACACACAGCTAGTCACTGGGAGCATCTAAAAGTGGGATTTTCACAGTAGTGGTAATTCATGCCCTCAGTTCATAGATAATGGAATTGTGCTTACAAGCAGATGAAATTAGGTCACTTACCAAGCTGGTCTCTAAATAGTTATTCTCAAATTAGTGGTACTGTTTACCTTTAAAGTATCTGATATATCCTGAAACTGATGGTGTGATGTCAGGTAATACCTTCAGGTCATCTGTGTTCTGTTCCTGTCATCTGATTGCTTTGGAAGGTTGATTCTAATGTAAAGAGGAAGCACTTCCTAGTCTTATTTTCATAGCACTCCAAGGGATAAACTTTGAAAATGCTAACACTGGGATCACAGCAAAGGAATCAAAAGTTAACTCCTTAAAAAATGTAAATGCTTTGTCTTTTCTGAAGGCATGTATAGTTTTATTTTTTGAGCAGAAGCATGCTGTAAAGTATTAGATTATTCTTAGGCTGAATAGCAACTAGCGCAGACACAAAGTGGTAGCCTAAGCTTGCTATGAAATTTAAAATCCATTTAGGCTGTTCATCAGCTTGGAACAGATTTAGAAAAGCATATGAATACACATGTCCACTGTTGCCTGAAGCTTTAATGGATTCACTGAAGATTTGTCTGTAGAAAAGTAGTCCAGGTTTTTCAGTTGCAGAACTTAGGTATCCTGTAGTCCTTCACATGACCAAGGCTTACTGAAAAAACTGTTTCTCACAGGTGTTCTGTTCAGGTATGTGAACCTGGGGGTAGGGAAATAGGAGTTGCTTAAAAAAACTCTTCTACTGAGTTACTGGGGAAGGAAAAGACATGAAAAATTGTATAGTGTGAAGATGAAAGTATACTCTTTCCCCAGGTACAAGAGCAAGTAATCTCATGCTGGAGCACAGTGCAGTCATGTTTGTAAGGAATGTGATAGTCTCCCTGTGCTGTGATAAATTCCCTCTCCTGGGGCTGGATTCTTTCTGCATATAGGTATGAGAGCACCCCATTAAGGAGGAACCTGCAGAGGTTTCCTTTCCTATTTTGTTCCCTCAGTACATTCAAGGTATTTTGAGGAAGATTTTTAAGGACAAAAAGCCATATATACTTTTTTCTTCTCCCTGCAGCACCTGTGCAGTTTTACTGGGTTTAGTCAACATTAATCCTGTGCACTTGGCAGGTTGTATTGTTCTTGGGGAGATTTTGAAGGGATAGATAGCCTCCTTTCTTTAGTTCTGGAATCTCTAGAGAAAAGCTCCTGACACAATCCTCCTTTAGATTTCTTTAGAAATAAGAGAAAGCTGACTTCAGCTTTGCTTCTAGTTGCTAGACATAGTTTTAATTATAGTCATATACATTCTATAAAGTATGGAAGAAAGTTCTTCTACCAGCTGACTGCTGGTTCTTATCAAATTGTTGCCAAAATTACCTGGTGGAGTTGATTGCCCTGACATTTTCAGATGCCTCTAAGGGTACAGACGTCAAAAAATTGGTGAGTTAATTTTAATAATTAACCCTCTCTAAAGACCCTTGATTTTAATATGCTCTGGAAGTCAATATGGCATGAATCTGGTAGGAAGAACTTACTGGAGAAGATCAGAAGTTGCTGATGGTTGGTCCTGCCATGCTGGTACAAAAGCTTTCAAACCAGCCTGTCAGCAGGGCTGTCTGCCCGTCACATCCCCCAGTCTGTCCATAGGTGGCCTGTTCTGCCCATCTCAGGTGTCAGGTTTGTCCACTTTGGTCTCATTGCACTGCCTTGGTGTGCTGGCACTGCTGGAGGCCTCCTTTGGCATCTGCTGCACAGATGAACTTCAGAGGCTGTGGAACTGCAGTGCGCTTCAGCAGGAGCCGTCAGCCGGCGTGTACATGGAACACTGTGCTTGCTGAAAGCACTCAAGAGTGCATAAAATAAAGGCAAGCCCGTAATCAAAATGCCAGGTTGAAATTTGGGTTGTGGAGTGTTTCGCTCCTTGCTCTATTGCTAAATTTGTATTTGCCTAAAGCTCCTTGTTCTGAAGTTCCTCCTAATAAAAGAGTTAAAATTGCGCTTCTTTTCACTCTTTGTCTGCACAAAAGAGAGTTGTGTTCTATTATTAAATGTGCATAGTTCTTTGTATGTTTGTTCCAGATCCTTAGCTGAAATTTCTAGATGTTTTTGTAGCACAAGTAGTAGGGCCACAGTATTATTCCTAATCATGTGGCACCTAGAAATGACAAAGTTTGCATGTGGGAGGGGAAAACTTTGATTTCTTTAGACTTCCAATTAGTTGAAAAATTCTACAGGAGTTGTTTCTAATTTTTTACCTTCAATTAATAATTTAATCAAGTTTTTAGGATGTGACAGGCCCTGTTCTTTAAAATGAGATGTAATTGCTGTTACTGAAGTGCAGCCCAGAGACAACAGCAACTATACACAGAAGTGTCATCTCAGATAAGCAGGATATCTTGAAATATACCTGAGCCATTGGCATGTTTGCTATGGCTCACTTCAAAGATGCCTTTATTTTCTTAGGCAGGGTGGGGTTTTTGGGTTTTGGTGTGTAGCATGTAATCAAAGGTATGTAATGAGAAAAGGCTGAGTTATCTTACCAATAGATAACACTGTTCACATGGGGGCAGAATGAGAACATATATGTTTATATATGTATGGACACCTGCATATATGTGTATTAAAAATGTATATGCTCCTGCTGGCAACTCTTCAGAGAACTGCAGGAATCCCAGGAATTGTTACCTTCAAAATTGCTGTGATTGTTGGAGTACCAGTGCAGAAGGCCGTGCTGTGACCTCAGTGAATTGCATTAGATAGCAATGTCAATATACACAATTAACTAACTATTGACCTTTAGTACTGAGCTATTTTAGGCAACCAGTCAGGCTGTACAGAGTAACTCACAAGCACATGGCTCCAAGGCTTGTCACTGGAGGTGATGTTCCTCCATGTGAAGGGCATGGCAGTCCACAGAGTTTCAGCAAGTGATTATGGGGTTAGAATGGTCAAATTCAGGCTGTCAAGGCTTAGGCGACATGTCAAATATGAACATGGCAGAAACCTCCTATGAGAAGGAGTGCTCTAAACCCAACTGCTGCTATTGCCATTATAAATATCCAGTTTGGCCAAAGGTGCTGCTGCCTGGGAGGCTGCTGCTGGGGCAGTAAGGGTGGTGTGTACCAGAAGCTACAGAGTGGGGAAGCCTTTGACTGCCTATTTTCCCAGCCTCTTCAGAGCTGAGCCGTGTGTGGGAGCAGCATCAGAGCTCCAAGATAGCTGGACCCGCCTGTTTCATTCACCCATCACCGCCTCTTCACCGTGTTCTGTCCCGAGGCTGCCTGTATTTCTTCTTTTCTGTGGCACCTCTGCCTGAAAGCTGCTGTGTGTGAGTCAGTAGACCCAGGTGAGCTGGGAGGACTGGCCAGCAGCAGTGATGTGTAACCCTGCTTCTAGGTGTGGCAGAACTTGGTACTTAGGCTTTGGGCAGCAGCTTGCATTTTACTGCTCTCTTGTCAGGGAGTTGTGCTTCACTGTCAGAGACTCATTGCTGTCACTGACTGGTGTTCCTAGGGAAGTGACTGGCATTAAAGCCATGGCTCGTTTTACCTCACCTCACTATCCTACTCTGAGTTGCAGTGCACCTCTGGAAGTTTCATGAGCAAAAAGCATGGGAGGAAAGGAGGACAGACTGAGTGACTGGGGTCTCATTGAACCATAGCTTTTGGTGGTAGCCACAGCTTGTTTGAACCAAGGGTGGGGCATAACTTCCTCCAGTGATTTGTTGTTCCTTTTTGTGGTGCCTATCCAAGTGTGTTAATTTCTGTTCATAGTTTGGTTGCACTTTCATTATGCATGAAAATAGAGAAAAGTATCTTTTGTTCTGAAGTAGAAAGATGGGGGGAAAGGAAATGTGCCTCAGATGCTGAGTTTCTGTAAGCCATTTTGAACAGTACTGGCAGCTAGAAACAGAATACTAAGCTTGAAATGCAAATGAAATTCCACAATTTCTTTTTTGTCCCAGCCTTTTGATTTCCCAAGTGGCAAGACTTTTAACACTCTTGGTACCAGACGATTTGATCAAGAAACCAGTAACATGGTTCTGGAAGGGAAATTTTGGATCATTGATTCTAGTCATCTTCTATTAGACTGTCACATCATACATTCTGCTGTCCTTTTTTAGAAAAGTTCATTGCTAAACTGAAGCAGCTGAGAGATTGGATTCATTCTTTGCAGGTTACCTTCTGTGATTTGCTCATAACATAAAACCTGAGACAGATTTATTAATTGATTTGTGACTTCACTTCCAACAATGTGCACCTCTGTCTCCATGGCAGAATGCAACTTGCTGTTTTACTGGTTTAATAATTTGTTTTTACAAGATTGCTCAATATGTCTTTTTAACTATTTCATTATTTTAGTTTTGTTAATTTGCAGAGTGAAACAGTTTATCGGTAAATTAGTGTCAGTTCTTTCATAAATTGTCAGACTTTGAGTTAAAACAAAGTTACTGCAGAAACCCTTATAAAAGATAGGATATTAAGTCAGGTGTACCTGCTTTTAGGAGACATTAAGCATCAATGAGAGAAGAAATTTCCATCAAGTACCTGAATTCACATCACTGCATGGTCAGAATCCTGTGTCATTAACATGTGCAAGTGGTGTAAAATGTAAAGAACTATAGTTTCCTGGATAAAACCAGTAATTGGTTTTTGTCTTTAATTTGTTTTGTCATAGTCATTACATAGCTCAGTTTGCTTTCTGGCCCAAGGTTATTCTATTGGGTTTTATTCTATATATGTACCCAGCTTTGGGTAAGATGGGAAGTAAATTACAGTGTCTTACTAAGGGTTAAGAGCTGTGTGTCTGAGTCTTGGCTGAGTCTTGCCTTTGATTCCTGCAGACCCAGCAGTAAATGGATACCTGTTTTTTCAGTGTCTGTGCACCTGAGGTCTCCTAATACGAGGGCAGATACATTGCTGTCTATAGTGATGTTGACTAGAGAAATAAAACCTGAAAAGATGAGTTCTGTGACAAGGAAGGTGATTGTTTTATCTGCATTTATAAAGTAGCATGGTTATGTATCTTCTCTCACAAAGAAATAGAGAGTATAACGTGTGACAAGGAACCCTGGCTTGGTATGGCAGTATAAAAGCCTGTGGCAGCCTTGTTTAAATATACAATAGGGTCTTTAATAAATTAAGTATAGAATTGACAAGTTCCAAGACAGATACAGTGTGTGTTGCAGCATGATCAAAGCAGTGATAACTGCTGGTGTCTGAAGCTGAAGCACAGGGCTGGGCACAGCATGCTTCATGCTTTTGTCACCTGAGGTCTCCCTGGTCTGGCTGTCTGCAATTGCCTGACCCAGGTCTCTGCTGGCAGTGCTGGTTTCTGTGCAGCTCAGTGTGGAGATGACATTTCTGTTGTTCTGCTGACTGCATTGCTCTTTCCTGGGTTTCAGGCTTTGCTGTGCAGATCAAAAGAGCTGTAAAGCTTTGTTTGAATTTCGAAGTGCAAACAGTGTTTTGCAGCAGTGGGTGAGCAGTGCAGCCTGTCCAGCAGATGTGGAACATGGGAGACCCAGGTTTAAACATTCTCTGTTACGAGGTTATTAATGGCAGTCTCCTCCCCACAAAAATCTCCAGGAAGAGTTGAGAAGTTTGTCAAAGTGATGTGCAGGGTTCAGCAGCAGAAAAGGTCTTTAATAACAGCCAGTGGAGTGACAGCTGAGACAATGCTCATTCTTAGCACACTGAGTTCAGATTTGTCTATTAAGTGTTAAATATGCCAAGAGCTTAACTTTATGTTTTTGAGTTAGTTCAGCTAATTCTTAATTCTTCAGTGATTCTGTTTCTCACTGTGCTCTTGTTGCAACTTACAAATATGACTACTGCCACACCTTTTCTCCAGTATGGATCTTCCAGGATGGAAGATTCTGTTCAAGTAGGAGCAGGACGAAAGGCCTCAAAAAGTACACTAAGTACTTCAGGGAATGGTCTGGGTTGGCAGATGGTGCTCATGTGCTAGTAAGGAATATAAGTCCTCAGGTTGTGTTTGACTTACTGAGTTACTGCTGGTTCTGTTCTGTGAAGAAAACCCCAAGCCTCTAATCTCTTGCCATCATTGTTGGAAGAAGGATTAGCTATTACATGGTAGCTAAATTACAACTAGTTTATACACACGCTTCCCTCTAATTATTCTAATTACTGTAGCATTGCTCATTTCCTGAGCTATTGTTCTGTGCAATGTTTGACAGCTGGCAGGTTCCACTCCAGAGATGCCTGCAGTTGACCTTGGGGTAAAACATTTCTGTTCTGATAACTACTTCTCCAGGGATGAAACTCCGTGACCTTTCTTGCATTTAACAGTAAAGTCACTTTCTTACAACTAGCCCTTGAGTATCTGCTGTAGAGTGATATCTGACTCCATATGCTGTGTTTCACCCTGAAGGTGATTGCTCTGCATACTGACTCCTGACTTGAGGATGTTTTTGTTTGTTTGTTTTAATTTCACTGCAGGCTGGAAGTCCAACCTCTGTCTCTGCCCCTCATAGCTTCTCTCGGACTTCTGTTACGCCATCCAACCAGGACATCTGCAGGTAAAGTGTGCCATTTGCGTGGCTGCAGTGAGGCTCAGACAAGGTTCAAATTAAGGAAAAGCAAAACTGAAAAAGCATGTTTATGGGGAAGTAGGAGATGTGGGGTTCCCACTTGAAGCATCCCATTTGTTTGACTCGACTGCTGTCTAACACTGCTTTGTTAAATCCTACTGACTGTTTGGCCCTGCTATGTTTGCCATTCCCACACTAGCTGTAATTCTCATTTCTTCACTTTTAATTATACATGTTCTCTTTTTTAATTTTTTTTTTTTTTTACTTTCTGTGCTTTTATTCCACTATTCTGCATGCAGTTCCAGTGCAGTGTTTTCTGAGTGTTGTCATCACAGTCCAGTGCAGTCTGCTGTTGTCTTGAAAAATCCGCACTGCCCGAGCCCTCTGACACAAGGGGTCACTGTGACAGTAATCTGTCAGGACACGTTACATGCAGCAAAGAGAAACTCCCGTGGGCAGGATCGGGGCCAGGCACTCAGGTCTGCAAAGAATGTAAAGCCCAGCCGCACCCTGAAATTCTCCAAGTCCCTCAATGACGTGGACCAGAAGGCGCAGAGCACCAGCGAGTGCTTTGATTATGTGGAGCGAACACGCTCAGAAGGCAAACTGACCCTGAATCAAGAGCAGTGTTTAAGGATTAACAAATTTCATCTTAAAGAGAGGAAACCGCTGAATCTCAGGCCTCTTTCTTTTAGCAATTCTAAGCACTCCTATATCCCTTCCCTTTCCAACTACTCAAGTGCATCGGGAGGAGCAGAGAACCACAGCGCTGTACATATCCCCCTGCTGGAGGACAAGGTGGACCATGACTCCTCAAGGAGCAAAAAACTGTTGCGTTACCTTTTTTCCTTCTCCCACACCTCCAGCATCAGCAGCCTGCATAAATTTCACGAACTGGAGAGCTATTCCAGTCACTTCCAAGCTGACAAATCCTCCAGCATGCTGGTGGAAAGCACAGACTTCTGCTCTGATGATATGGGAGATGATGACGTCTTTGAGGACAGCACCTCAGTGAAACTCAAACCAAAAGAGCAGCGGGCACCACTCTGTTCAATTGAGAAGGACAGTGACCTTGACTGCCCTTCCCCCCTCTCAGAAAAGTTACCCCCTCTGTCCCCTGTGTCCACATCGGGGGATACCTGCAGGTTGGTTTACCAGAGAACCACCTACCTTTTTAACCCTCCCATGTGCAGTGGTGACTGTTCTGCTTTTCCCTGCCTTTGTGCTGATTCTGTCTCTTCTTTTACCTTGCTAATGCAGTATGTATGTTTTGGAGCATGCAGCCTTCTCTCTGCCATCCTACACCCCTGTGATGCACTTAACAAGGCTACTAAGCAAAATAACTTCCTTTGGAGTCAAATAAATTCTCCTAAAATTTATTTCAGGTTTGGGGTTCTGAGATATTTTATCAGTGCCCAAACTGAGAATACTATGAGAGACACAGCTACGCATCATAAAGGTCAAGCTGAACATGTCTTAGTTTTTAATAAGCTAAGTGTGTTGTCCTGACAGCACTGCTAGTTTGGTCAGAGTGGGGGGGATCAGGAGGAAAACAGACTGCCTGAAAATTGCTTGTGAGATCAGATCAATATAGCTTTAGATTTTTTTTTCCCCTCTCAGTTTGTATCCCACCACACTTTTTTATTTGTTACAGGCTTCCTGGTTGTCTTGGTTAAAGGATATCTGAGCGCTGGCTGTTAGTGGTAGGCCTGTGTGATGTCCATAGTGTGAGGTTCAAAAATTATGGATGTCCTTATTCCAGCTACAGAGAATTAATCATGTTCCCAGGTGTCAGGAACAAGAAGATCTGGACTGTCTTCACGGTGACTTGTCTACTGGTCTGCCCTGTCCCACATCAGAAATGTGCTTGAGGAGCAAGAGTCATCAAGTTCAGGAGCAAATGTTTAATCCTTCTACCTAGCATTTTATTATCCTAGTCTTTCGCCTCCCTGACAGCACTTCCTAAAGCTGCCTTTGTTATTACTTCCCAATATTATTTTATTTCCCCCCTCATTACTACCATATCTAGTTCTGTATTGGCTTACCATGAAGATGCTGTTGTAATCCACCCACGCCTTCATTTCCACTTGCCAGCTATCAGCAAGGTCACAAGAGGCAAGATGCTACACATCAGTACGAGATTTCAGTAATAGACAGGGATGGCAGCAGGCCAGAATGTACTTCACATTTGCTTGGTAACTTGTATTCATTCCCTGAGCTCCTCACCATCCCCCTTTCAATTCATGACCTCTTCCACATGGTTAGAAGAACTTCACAATGCTTGATGCTACCTAGGGGCTGGGTATAAATTGAATCTGGAAATCAAATGTCAGCAGCTGGTAGTAATTCTTTATCAGATGTCTTTGCTGTTTGCACAGTTAGGCTGTGAGAAAAATAGGGAATTTTGCAGAGCTGATGCTTCCTTAGCAACACTTGCTAAGTCAGATTTGGAGAAGCAAAACCATTTAGAGTGTTTTGGGGTTCTGATTCAGTGCTGTAGTTTTGCATTGTGAATCTGTCTCTTAGGAATTTGCATTGGAATTAATCACTTGTGTAAAATCCAGGCTGTCTAAATTCAGGATCCTGGGGTGGACTGTTTCACCACTGGTATTGGAATTTTGTTTTATCTTCTATTTCAGACCATAGTACATGAGTAGCTGTACCTCTCTGTGCATATTTTGTCTTGGGAAGTGCTGTCTGATCTGTTTAAATGCTATTTGCAGTTAAGTGCTATTGGTCTGGGTGAAACGTTGTCATTTCTTGATCCATTTTTTCTTTCAGGTACTGCATTTCTGTCAGGCTCTATATGTGTGCATCATCTGTGAGAAAGTTATCTCTGTCTGTGCTTAATTATTTTGTGCCTGTGTATGTACTTGTGCAGCAATTGAGTTGTTTAGTTTTAGCTCCTTTGTGGAACACATTCCTTTGATTTATATGTCTCGGAATCCTCAGTGAACATCCATGTGTGATCACAGATATTACATGGCTCTTCCACATCCTTTCTGCTTCCGCTTCCCCTAATGAGCAGCTTTGCTTCTGATTCAGGATATGTCACTGTGAAGGAGATGATGAGAGCCCTTTGATTACCCCCTGTCACTGCACGGGAAGTCTTCACTTTGTGCACCAGGCCTGCCTGCAGCAATGGATCAAGAGCTCGGATACGCGATGCTGTGAGCTGTGCAAGTATGAGTTCATCATGGAGACAAAACTGAAGCCTTTGAGAAAGGTAGGCACAGGACCTGCTTCCCCCAGAGCATGCTTTGTTAAACAGAGATCCACTCTGGAACAGGCTGTGCCCATGAGCCTGGAGCACCCACCATGTATTTATTAATGGTTTTGTGCCTCCTTAGTAAGTCTGGACAGTCTTGTATAGGTACGAAAGAATTTGAATTAATACCCTGGCAAATTCAACATCACAGGAATCCAGCTCTGATAAGAGCTGTTACAGCCCAGCAGCTTTCTGTGTGTGTGTGTGAATATATATATATATATATATCCATGCAACAATCTGATTTTTTTCTTTAGATTTTACAGCACAAAACTCTACAGTTACCAGTATTTTTTTTAATGGGGAGCTTTGTATTACCGTTAGCTGCTTTAGTTTGTGGCTCTAAGATCCACATGGCTTTTAAGTTCTCTTCAAAATATGAGGATTTTACATTAAATTTACTTTAAATCACACTTCTTGGATGTGATTTAGTTAAAATTTGTAGCTTTCCTTTTCTCTTTAAAGGATCAGACTTAGTGAAAATAATACGTTGTAAGTAGAAGATGGTTCCCTGTTAAATGTGGTTTAATTTTTACCTTTTCTTAGGCTGGGAATGACTAGAACCTGTATTTTTGTTTAATAGATAAGTATCTTTCATAAATCTGGTGACTTAAAGTATAGGTGCTTCTATCCTCATTTTGTTCTCCCACATCCTCCAAGCTTTCAGTTGTCCTGACATCAGGATTTTGAGATGAAAGTCACTGGTATTCTTAGCACAGACAAATCTTGCCGTATCTACCAAAGTGGATGAGGTTAATAATGATAACCTCAGTCTGGAACTAGAATAAATGAAAAACATTAAATTCAGTTATGATGAGCCTAAATCATGTAGGATGAGAAGTTTGGAATGTAGCTGTCCAAAAACTGTTATGAGAACTTATCCAAATCCTAGAAGTGACTTCTGACAGAAAATAGAGCAGATTTCAAAGACTTCTTATTTTTTCAGAGAGATGTACTCTCTGCAAAGTGTAGAGCTTAGCATGTCCAGTGGACAGTCTCTTTCTTATGACTGTGGTGGAGCATTGCCTTCTAAAAATGCAGATTTTAGCTTTGTACCCCCTTGGCAGAGAGTGTAGTTGTTTCTGAGCTGCAGAATTGGTCATCATAAGCCTTGTTGTCTGCACAGGCAATACTTTGCACATAGGACAGGAAAGAAATTACTCTGGAGAATCCAAAGAAGAGTTGTAGTTGTCAGTTGACTGCTGGCTTTTTTCTGTGCTCACTCTGCCTGAAGTGGGTGGTGAACATTTTCTGAATATTTGTGCCCTGTGGGGGAAAAAGAAAGTTGTGCACCTTCAGAAATGAGTCACTCAACATCATTAGTTATATCTGAACAGGTCATCTGTGGGAAGCAGACAAGTTGCCAGAAGGTAGGGATGGAGCCATAAATAGAAGGATTTTGCCTCTCAAATACATAAAAAGAGTCCTTTTAGAAGTTCAGCTGCAGCAACAAAATAAGATGCCTCTGTATCTTCAACTCAGCCCTTATGGTAGCCTTTAAGTCGGGAGAAAATATCCTGGAACTGGTGAGTATGATCAGGATGAGACAAATAATAGGGCATCTCCTTGTCTTGTAGGGCAGAAATGGAATTAAACTTCCATGGCATCTTAAGGTTGTATTGCAGCATTGGGCTGTTCAAACGCTAATTTACTAAGGGAAGAGAGTGAGAACAAAATGTGTCATGGCTCAAATGAAGATAAGGGCAGACAAGAGAGAGATTTGAGAATTTCAGTGAAAAAAACCAGACATTAAATCTAAATTTTCTCCTGTGCTTTTTTTTTGTTGTTGTTTCTTTTAACAATACTTGAAAAGTCCAGAACTGCTGACTGTTTTAAGTGGGAAATGTCACATGCTGTGTCATCAGAATAATACAGCAGGGACCTACAGATTTGAGTCTCCTCTCTGGGCTAGTGTGCGATTTGCAGAATATTTTCTGTTTTGCTTTTCAGTCATCTCTCTTGAAGCAGTGAGGTGGTGCAAGCTGGTTTTGTAACTGTGGAGCCAGCAGTTCACAGGAGGTATTGTCCAGCAGAGGAGCCCAGGCTGTGGAACAGAAAAGAGAACTGTAAATTAGTTAAAGCACAGGTCCTTCTGGCTCTGTAAAAGCATTTGCAAATAGATTTAACATGGTTGCCTTTTAGCAAAATAATTTGATTAATTTGTACTTTCTATCAAAAGGCAACACCTTTTTATAGAAGCAAAAGCAATTTTCTATTTAAAATACAACATGCAAAGGGATGTCTTGTCCAATGTTTTTTCTAAAATGATTGAAAAATACAGCTTTTTAGTACAAGAAGCCTAGCATGTCATTCCTGGAAGTACTCAATTATTTTGCCATGTTGAGGTTTGGATGCCCACATAACTAGAAATGTGGCTTGGGCTGACAAAGAGTCTGTTGGCAGCACAGAGATGATCACAAAGTCTGTGTATCATGTTTCAACCATTCTCATTTTTGTGGCAGTGGAAGCAATAATTCAACATAATGAATGATTTCAAGCATACACATGCTGTGACCAAAGTAATGATGCCATCTGACTTTTAGAATCCTTGTTAGAAGGAAACTGGTCTCCTGCCTGGTTTTTGTTCTTTTCAATATTCTCTTTTCATACTGTCTAGTAACTACAATAAACTCCTAATCTCTTGCTCTGGTTCCTGGTTTCTTGCCAGTGGGAGAAGCTGCAGATGACAGCCAGCGAGAGGAGGAAGATCATGTGCTCTGTAACATTCCATATCATTGCCATCACCTGCGTTGTGTGGTCTCTCTATGTCCTCATAGACAGGACTGCTGAGGAGATTAAACAGGGACAAACTACTGGTATGTTGCTTGCTTATCTTCCCACTTATTCTCTTGGAATAATTCTTTATCCTGATTGCAGAGAGGATGTGGAACATGAGTGTTAAACTCGTCAGCTTTACCCTGGTGTTGGGTTGGTTTAAAAGCACAGTTCAAAAATTATTTAGTTAAATCAGTAAATTAACCAGTGAATTAATCTGTGGGTACTTTTTAAATCTATTTCAGGTCAATTTAGTTTGCAGTTGTGAAATGCGTGGTTCTGAGAGCTAATCCACTGTAGCCAGATGCAAAGTTGCACTGTCTCAGCAAATTTAGGTCTAAATTTGCAGATAAGGATATAAGCATTTGTTTGCTGCTATGACTACCTTTAAAGTGGGCATAACGGGAACTTTTTAGAAAGAGAAGAAGTAAGAGGAACCTAAATTCAAGTCTTTGAGGTAAATCCAACAGGGTTTTCTTTCCATTCAGTCATCTGTGCGGTGGGTTAGTCATCAGTGAGAGCCATGTTAGGCTGGGAAAAGGTTTATGAGTGATTGCACTTGAAGCAGAAGAAATTCACGTTGAATATTAGGACTCCAATTTGCACAGCTGAGATAAGATGCTTACAATCTTATCAAGGGCTGCACCCTCAGTGCACAGGTACCTTAGCTTCTTGAATAGAAGGTTTTCTTCAGTATGTCAGCAGTAAAAGTACCAAGCTGAAATGTGTCTACACAGGTATGCTAGGCTGTGGATTTGCAGCTGTCACAAAACTGTTCCTCAGGCAGCTGAGCTGAAGATGGGGTAGAATGGATGGAAGCTGTTAGAAGGCAAGCTGTCCTTGCTTGCAGACCACTGCGTGCCAACTAGACATGCAGGTGGAAAATGTTTTGCTGGTGATGGAACAGTGTCCTTCAGGGAGGTGGTTGAGCATTGATAAACCTGTAAATCCACAGAGCTGTTACAGTCTCTTCAGAGGAGAATCACTTGAAATTAAAAAGTTATCCTCTCGTTTCTCATTTAGGCTATAGCTGCATTGTTCACTACTTCAGTCAGGAAGCTGCTTTCAGTGAAATCTCTTAGTTTCTGTTCCATCCAACCCCATTTTTTTCATGAACAGTGAACATTATTGGCCTTTCAAAAGTGTAAGGTTTCCATATGATAATGAAAAGGATATGTTTTCACAACGTTATCGTCTCCAAGTTATTTTTTCCTGGAAATATACTAGATTAACATAACTAGGAGGAATGATGTGAATATTTGGTACGTATTATAGTGCTTTTTTTCCTCCTTTCATTTGGATTCTAAATCCTGGGAATGCTGTAATGAGGTGGGTGATGCAGGAAGTGTGTGTGGATATATATTCATGTCCACACAGGGGCAAGCATGTACTGTCTACAGACAGCATCAGACAGCTCACCTTTGAGTCAGAGGGTCAGATATGAATCACAGGTGGGATTTCATCAGCAGTAGGGCTGCAATGCCCTTTGTATTTTGGGACTAAAATATTTTAATTCCTCCCTCACTGCCATGCCTTTCCAAAACCACACCAAGCCTGTGTCTTGGTTAAAACTTTGAAGAGTTGGAAAGACACAATTTTATTCTCTGAAAAACCTGATAATGGTTGATTCAGCATAGTTTCATATCCATCTTGTGATGGCACTTACTTTAAAGAGGCTGGATGAATACAGGACCTATGTAAGCAGAATATGTATAAATAGAATAGTTTTTAATTTAAAAGTCATTGATAGAAATGTAACAAGATCCACTGTCTAAATGCTGAAGCTAGACAAATTTAGGCAAAAAAGTGATGGTGGTAGTTTTTAAGGACAGAGGGTAAGCTTGGAATGCTCCAGCCTCTCCAGCACTTGCAGTTTTGTATCAGAGGAGATGCTCTTGTTCAGGTACAAGTTACTGAGTGTGAGGAAGATAAAATTTTCCTTGTCCGCATAACAAATGTGTCAAATTATATGGTAACAATCATTCCTTTATGTCTCCATGTGTTGTGTGATCACAGAGTAGAACAGACTTGTTGGGTCACTGAGTTGAGTCTCTGCTATGAAGAGGAAGCCATGCCATAGAATCCCTTTCATAATTTGATCCAGTCTTTGTTTAAAAACAGGTGTAAAAGGACCTAAGCATATTACTGGTGGTTGCCTTGACTCTGTGACTGTGCTGCATCAAGGCTCAGACACAGAAAATCAGTTGTTTTGGTTTTTTTCTCTGGTGGGGAAGAATACGATACGTGAAGCAGAAGTCTGTGTGTTTGACTCAAAAAGGAAAAGCCAGACAGGAAAAATTGCAAAATAAGAATAGCTGGCATGACCCAAAGTCTGTGGCAGTTTCCTTAGAGTACATTTTTAAAAGATCCAGTTTAGTCCAGATTAAGAAAGTTTGGCCGTAGTAAATTAAACTACTTACATAAAGTTTGGAAACCCAACAAGACCTCTATATAAAAATACCCTCCTGGAGAGGTGGTAGGATGATTTCCAGGGCCTGCTGTTTGACTGGCAGTTTCTGAGATTAATTTAATTCTTCTTTTTATTTTTTTACTTCCAGGTATTCTAGAGTGGCCATTTTGGACTAAGCTGGTAGTTGTGGCTATTGGTTTCACTGGAGGACTTCTATTCATGTATGTACAATGCAAGGTGTACGTACAGCTGTGGAAGAGACTTAAAGCTTATAACCGAGTAATATATGTACAAAACTGTCCGGAAACTAGCAAAAAGAATATTTTTGAAAAACCTGCACTAATGGAGCCAAACTTCGAAAGTAAAGAAATGTTTGGGGTTCACCATTCAGACACAAACTCTTCACATTACACAGAGCCAGAAGACTGTGCTGCGGAAATCCTTCACGTCTGATTGCTAGGTGGAAGGGGTATTTCCCCATGTCCTTGAAGATTTGAATATCATTGTTTACTGCAAACTGCTCTACCTTTTTAACATCAGCAAACAGCTGAGGGCTGGCGGATGAATTTTTTACATTTGTTTTCTTTGTTGGAATTTTTTTAAATCCCTTAGGCATATCTGTCAATGTCATTGTGGTTGCATACCTCTCAACATTTTGTGTCTCATACTGGCTGATCAAAGAGCCACAGGATATTGGGTAGAATGAGCCTTGGGTTTGGTATTAAGGAAGCCGCTAGCGAGCTGTCACCAACTTCGTGGAGTCTGTTACTTTAGAACATGATTCTTAAGTAATTCTGGAGGATGTGTAGTGTGGGGTTGGTTGGTTGGTCTGTTCTTTATGTGTGATGAAGGAGGTTGTCCCAGACAGTGAGAGAAATGAGAGGGAGTCTAATCTACCACTAACACTGCCACTAACATTGTGTCTCAAACAGCAGGTGTAAAATTTTGCTTTACATATTGCAATGAGACTTACAAAGCATATAGCACTTTTAAAAATCTTTATTTTGTGATATATATGTCAAATGAGAATGAAACTTGAAAGAATGTGTCATTTTTGAAACATTTCTTAATTCTTTACCCCATCTATTCTTCTGAAACATAAACCTCTTGCCTTATAAAAAAAAATTTAAATTTCAGCCTGTGATTTCCCACACACGCCCACATTATCTTACTAAACGTAACACTAAAAATTCTGTCTCTTTGGGTTTCCCTTGAGGAGCAATTTTCTTCAAAGGATATTGCACTTGTGACTTGTGTATGAGGAGTAGTGGGTGTGTACAATGTTTGTTTTCAGTGGTTTCAGTGTTCTGTTTTGGGGATTGGTTTTGATTTTTTTCCCTGACAGGTCAGACCATCAACACACCTGTGCATATACACCTGATGTAGTTTTCATTCCAAACCATTGGCAAAGGGTTTGTTGCTATATTGATAAAAATGTGAGCTGTTACAGAAAAAAGGAAACTTAGTTAATACAGCTGAAACTGGTTTTCTTTCTTTAGTGCTGTGTCGTGTGTGAAATACCCAAGAATTTGATGTTGGCAGAGGAGATGCTGACATACAAGTCTAGGAAGTAAATATCACATTAAGTGGATAAATTTAAAAATACCTGCTTGATGTGATGCACTGTGTGGTCAGAGAATAGTATATATCTGTGCTTTTGGATTTGGGACTGGCTTTTTAATCAGTCAGCATTCATGCAAAGAGAGGGACAGCTTTAAAATCTGTTTGCAAGGCTTTTAGTTGCCCAAAGCCTGGGGTGTCTGCAGTTGATTTGTTTGTCCAGTCTGTTTCACTGCACCACTGTCCAGCTTTAAGCCCTCATTTAACCAAAGTCTCAGCGTGATTAGAGCAGAAACGAAGCCCTATGAAAAGTCAGCACATGAGGCCTCTGCATTTGAAAGCTGACTTTCCCTACCTGAGCCTGTCTAAATCTCTGTCAAGTCAATGATGATAATATGGCTGGTCTTAGTATGAGTTGCCTGGACTTCTCAGGTAAAAGTTTCTGTTTACTTGTTGAGATAGTGAACTAAATTCTTAGCTCTAGTTCAAGTTTCACTTAGTGTTTTTGAAGTACAACTTTGGGTACATTCTTTTCATAGTAAAAGCAGCTGCTTTAAGACTTCTTAATATAACAGTAAGAGATCAGGGATTTTTTCCTTAAAATGTAATATTAATTTATTTCTAAATCAATATTTTAATAGAAGGCAGAGAAGGGACTCTGGTAAGAGAACACTCATCCCAATGGTTTCTAGAAGATGTTAGAGGAAAAGCACATGTGCCTCTGTCACTTCATGCTTGAAGCTGTCTGTGATCTTCATGAACAACATGGTACCTTGTTCTTGAGATGTGTTAAAACATCCAGACCTCTGGGCAGTCCTGGTAAACTGCACTGACATGGATTTGTGTACTGTACTAGCTGTCAGGATGTCCTGTGCTTAAGTGATACAGGCAGACAAACCCTGCATACCCTGCTAGTATTGGGGCAGTCTTTGTGACCATACACATGCAGAGTTTTTTGCCTGTGCCTGTCATAATTCAAAGTGCAATTACTCAAGACCTTTCCTGAGCTCTGCTGTGGATCATCCTCTTCTATTTTGAGAACCCAGATAATACACTGTCTCATTTTGTTTTCTGTATTGTTCTGTGAAAGATTCACTAGATAAACTCAGGTGGGTTAAGTATCAAGTCTTGCACACCTTCATGATGTCCTTCTGAAATGGGCAAGTGCACAGGCTGCCTGTCTGTGAGATGCTCACCTTACAGCTGCGAGATGCACAGGGCCAGCTGCCGAGCGATGCCGTGCGCGCGCTCTTCCCGTCTGCGGCCCGCGGGTGAAGTGAAGATGGACGAGTCCTGGTGTGAAACCCGGCTGTTCCCCAGCTCACCTGAGCAGCTCTGGCACGAGCAATGTTCTGACATGGCCAATACAGCGAAGATGGACGAGTCCTGGTGTGAAACCTGGCTGTTCCCCAGCTCACCTGAGCAGCTGTGGCGTGAGCAATATTCTGATATGGCCAATACAGCACACCACAACTTGCTGGTTCTGCTTCAGTCACTGTTGTACAGGGTTCTAAGGTGAAACATTGCAAAATCTCATTCGGTGTTTTGGAAGCTGCATGTGGAATGTGCCAGGTATTGTGGAGTAGTCAGGGTACTGAAGGTTTTTGCTGTGCCCCTGAGTATCTTAACTTGTAAAGAAAAATCATCTCCAGCAAAATCACTTGGGGAAAAATACTTGTGAATGAAAATGTTTAAGCCAGTGTTGCTGCTAACAATTCCCCATCCCAGTAGTTCTTTTCGGAATGAAAATTAAGGTCTATTATTTAAACTCTTTATACTGCTTAGGAATGCTCATACCAGGAAAGGCTGCAGAAGAGATCCATCTGTCAGGGGGTTTCATTTATGCTGGTGACACTTCTCATGCTGATTCTTGCTTGGTGTTGATGGTGAGCTTCTGGAGATGCAGTTCTCTGCTTCTGCATGGTGCCATCAAATGTTTGAGAAGGCTGAATGGTGCTTTTTTTCTTCTTTCTCCTCAAGAAGATACTGTTGACTTTTTTCAGCTTCCAGCTGTGAGGCACTGATGCCTGCTCAGGTGAGCTCTGTCCTTTCCATTCAGATGTCAGTAAGGGGAACAATCACCCCCTGTTAGATCAGGCTTTCCACTACTTCCTTCTGGCAGCTTTTGAAATTACTGAAATAGAAGCCTGGTCCTTGTACCTTGGCCAAAGTTAGCTTGAGTTACCATGAGGCTTTTCTGAGACCAGAATTTAAGTAGGAGGGAGCATAGGCTTAATGCCATCTGCTACAGTCCCTTCCTTAGGTTGCCAGAGCCTTTTCTGATATGTCCAGTACCCCAGATAACTGACCCCATTCTATTGACAGCACTCCTGTCCAAAAAGGCACCATCTGGGCCAAGAAAATTCCCCTTCTGTGTCACGTTTGATGAATCTGCCAGGTCATGAACGTGCATGATGTTAGAAATATAGGTGTGTGCTGCAGGAGGTCAATCCTGTGTGAGAGCTGATGAGATACTAAATTCCTGTGGATTCTCAGGACTTTTTTCAACTGTAAGCCTCTGTTTTGGGAGTGAGAGTGGTGTTTCAAATGTGCTCTGAAGAGATGGCCAGACCCTGGGACAGCACCCTCTGGTTGAGTGTCACTGAGATTAGCTTTGCTTAAGCACTCTGTGAAGGGTTAGAGAAACACTGGGCTTCCGTGCTGTACCTGGGAGTTCCTGGCAAGCAGTTGTAACTCTGTTCAAGCCAGGCCTCTGTGAGTACTGATCAGAGCACGAGGCCCACTTGGTGCTGTAAGGAAAGGGGCTGCTTGGCCTGCCTCTCATGGGAAACCTTGGAAGTGATGCATGGATGCCACCAAGTGCAGGAACTGGTTGCTTCTGCCCTATGTGTGGCAGAATATGTATCTGTTGCAAAGTAGGAGCCAGATCCAAATTTCTCCTAAAGCTGACGTGTGTTAAGATACAGATTTCTGGTGTGGTCTGCTCTGGAGACTGGCCAGCAATGAAAATTGGAAGGTCAGCGACTCTGAGTTGGGTCCCTCTTAGATATGGGTAAAAAGGGTAAATACAAAAGCAAGGATATTGCTGGCTGGATTTCCTTAGTGTTGTATTAGATACACTAAGAAAATTTTTAAGTGGGACCTTTTATTTTGTGATTATTTTTTAGTTTTGAGATATTGCGGTGTCTGTATATTCCAATGAAGTACTGAAAACACTTGTCTTTGTATAGAAGATAACTGTTTAAAAATTGCAGCTAATCTTGTATTTAGGTAAAACATTTGTAGATAGGTAATTGTATAATATTGAAGAACTTTACACTGGCATGTGTTGTATAACGTTTATACAAGACACTTCATACTTCTGCAGAATTTTTTAGTTATTAAATTTCTAGTAACTTAATGTATAGTTTTGTATCCTTTCATGTATGTTCGTTTTCTCAGTATTACCACTTGCAGAATTATTTTTAGTTTCTTAAACTGTAATTGGTTATTTGTGTGTGATACACAGGGTTATTGACTGCAGCAATAAAGTGTTTCTATAAAAAAACAGAAAAACCCAAACCCCTTATAGTATCCATTTTGTTTGAAAAAGCATGGAGAGAAAAATTGAGTAAGATGATGATCAAAACACAGAACTTGATGGCTCTTCTATGTAACAGACCAGTGCAGAGTAGCATCCCATGATAATTTGATGATAAAATAATCCATAACGATAAAGGCATTGTAACCATTGGAATAATTGGGCAACTCCTTTGATGCAGATGCTTTGGCCTCAAGTGCAGGAATCATGGGGAGAAGTTTCTGGCATCTGCCATGCAGGAGGAGGAGAGAGAGGATTCTCATGGGCCTTCTGGAATCAGCACTGCTTGGGGCATCAACTGCTTCATATCTGAAGTCAGCATTTTCACATGCATCTGTGTAGAGGTGCAGAGCAGAAGATGATCATTGCTATGATTTTCCTCTAGGAAGAATATTCATTTTGTGTACAGAAGAGGAAATCTTTAGCAGTTTCACTAGAATACATGTCTAGCACCAGTAGGTCAAGGAAACTGCATGGCTGTGAGAGAACTTTGTTACAAATTCATACACACCAAAGAGCAAAGACCTGGAGAGTTGTGTCTGTAACAGACAAAACAGGGCTCAAAGAAAAGCTTTTAATTTCTATTTAAGTAGTAATTAGTTTTTCATTTTCTTTTAGGTAAGGAAGGGAAGGAAATCTTAAATCTGCAACCCTGAAGAGGTGTCTTCCATGCAAAACAAAAGTGTCTGTCCTGCATTCCCTTAGTAAAGAAAGTCTGGCTGTGGTAAATTAAGCTACTTATATAAAGTTTGGAAATCCAACAAGACCTCTATACAAAAATACCCTCCTGGAGAGGTGGTAGGATGATTTCCAGGGCCTGCTGTTTGACTGGCAGTCTCTGAGATGAAAAGCTGATAAATGGTTTAAGGAACAGAGCCCACAAAGCCATCTGGCTGCCAGTTAAAAAGTGTTCCTTGTCTTGGGCTCAGGCATCTCGAGTTAATTATAAATTAACTTACTTCCTCTTGTAAACTTTATTTTCATCTGAAAGAGTATTACTGTCACTGTGTGAAGTGTGTCCATCTCTGAGGAACAGAACAGCATTGGCTCAGCAGCATATGGCACAGCTGTGACTCCAGGAACAGGATTTTTCCTCTGGTCCCCAGGAACTGGAGCTGGCTGGTGAGTAGTTACTGGCTGGCAGGACCAGCATGCCTTGTCTCTTGGAGCAGGGCAGAAGGAGGCAGGTAGGAAGCAGAAGGGAAGCATTTTGCAAGGTCCATGGGTGCCCTGTGGAAGCCACAAAGGTGTCAGAAGATGTGACTCCAGCTGCTGATTCTGAAAACCAAGTCCTCTCTCAAAAGCATGGCTGCTGCCTGCACTGCTGCTCAGCCCCCTGCACTGCTGCAGGACATCTCCCATCCCACTTCCCACAGCCATTCTGTGCACCAGCCTCCTGTGAGCCACCCCTCCACTCCAGATTTCCCTATCCCCAGTGTGTTACCCACCTCATGCTGTGCTTGTCCTTTCAGTCTACTTGTGCAACCCAAATTTCCTTCCTCTTGCCCCCTTCCTCACTTGCCTCTGGGCCAGGCTGGCTGTGAGGCTTGTGCTAGGATGTACCAAATTGCAGACAGTGTGTGGTTGATAGGAATGACCATAGAAACACCCAGAAGCAACACTGCAAATAAAGGTCTGTGTCCCCTTGTGATCCCAGTTCTTCCAATAAATCCTCTAGGCTCCAGTCTCTGATGTGTAGGATGCTCTCTGACATTTTGGCATTGTGTTGTGTACCACAATACAGCAGAAGAGGATGATTTTTCACTGCCTTGGGATGGATGTATAACATAAAATCAGGCAAGAATATATCTCAATATAGAACAGAACAGGAAATCTCAGTACGTCTTGGCTAGATGGAGAAAGGAGGCAGAGGAGGTTTTTTTAAAAAAAAACAGGGCCCTGGACAAAGGAAATAGGAAGCAAATTCAGTGCATTATGCAGGGTAGAATAATTAGAAATGTAATATGGCTTAGGCAGGGTCGAGTGATGGCAAATTTTAGGAATAGTCTTTAAAGTGCATTCTAGGAAAAGGCAAGAATATGTCAGAGGAACTGAGATCTGAAAATCGAGAGTAGACTTTGAGAGTATTAGGGAGATAAATGAAGTTGTCTCAAAGGTTTTAACATCAGAGGAGGGTTTGAAATAACTGAATAAAACACCAGAAGGCTGTACAGAGTGGGGGGGAGATCACTACTCAGGGTGTGCTCATTAAATCCTGAAGCTTCAAGGAATCAGGCTTGCAATTCCTAGCATTTTTAGACTTTGCTGAAACAAACCTCCCAGTCAATTTTGCTGGCACCACCCTGCTGTGCTGGGTTGTTCTGATACTGTCTCAAAGGCCACCTGCAAACAAGGCAGGCCAAGCAGGCTTAGGAGAATGCATCACTGTTAGAGCTGTCGGGTCTGGTGCTGGGACAGCAGGTTCCTTTGTCATAGGGAACAGTTATCCTTGTGGCTGGGAGAGGACAGGAAATGTCTTGGGCTGGTGACTTGATCCCAGCTGTGAGAGCACAGCTGTCTTGGATAGTGATACATCATATCTGCTTTACCTCTGAGCATCCCAAAATAACTCACCAAGTACCATTGTCCCCTTCCTACAGATAAACTGAGGTCTCTAGAGCCTAGCTTGCCACTTATTCTGCTCTCATGTTTACCTTCTTGCTTTGAAAGTGCTCTATTAAAAGAGAACTGATTCTAATAGTGGGATTATCTAAACCAGTATTTCCTTGTGCCAGCAAGCTGATGGTTTATTTTATCCCAAAACTGCTTTCAGGACTATCCTAAATTCATGGTCATATATAAGCGGTTGATGTACACCAGAGAAATCAGATGTAAATTAAATCAAACCATTCCACTGAACAGCCTTCTTGCAGCCCTGGACCAAATCAAGCTGTGGCAGAAGTTAGAGGTATTATTTCAAGGATTAATTTGAACCTGTCTGATGTAGCATGAGTCTCTGTCAGGACTCTACCTTTGCTTCTTGGGCTTAGGAATTTTGCAGCAGTTTTCAGTCTCTCACTGCTGTTCTAATTTTGCAGTTGTCAAATGTGTGCAGCACAAAGTGATACCTGAAGAGCAGCCACTGATGCAGTTGCATTCCTTTTGTTTGCCTTGTCTGTGTTTTAACGTGCCCCATGCCTTTGCTCTCTCCTCCTCTTTAGCACTGTTACCTGCACAGCCTCGAGCAATGGTTTGGGGAGGGGAAACCTGAAAGCACATTGCTTTCTCTCTGCCTCCCTCCTCTCCTTAGGTGTAGCTGCACAGCTACATCTGCTGAGGAAGGACAGGATCTGCACATCCAGGGTAAGTGATGAGGTCAGGCAGTTCCAGATCCCATGGTCCTCAGGGCTGAGGGAGGTCTCCTAGCATCATGTTAACTGGGATGAAGGATCCAAGGAACACCAGTCCATAAAGAGAGTAGGAAGTTCATGGGGATAGAGAGACTGTCAGCCTCTTGCAACCTGGATGGTCCCTTGCAAAAAAGGTATAAAGATACCTTTTGTGTTGATACAGCAGCCCTGTTGAGGGTTGTGAGAGATTCAGCTGGTGCCAGAATTGTCGCTGCCTGCATGGCAGAGCAAGGACACTGTGCTGAGCTTTGCAACTCTAGAGTTCCTTCCTGGGCACTGAGGTGGGACAGAGGCAGTTCTACAAACAAGGAGGGTTTTTTCTCCCCATTCTGGTGGATTAATATGCAATTAGCATCCATATGTTTTCAGCTATTAAGCTTATGACCCTTAGATTATTTATGTAGCTTAGAAATTTCTGTAGGCTCTGCTGCTCCTCTCTGTCATTTGTTAATTGCTGCATTGTATCATTCCTCCCTACTCCCAGTATTAACATATTTCAGGAGGGCCATCTGCCTAGCCCAACTGCCTGTAACCTCAGGAGGGCTGTAGCACACATGATGTCTTCCCAGAACAACCTTGTTTTTCACTGGCACTGCACGAAGGTAAAGAAGGACAGCAGCTGACTTCTGCTGTGAGTTTCCATGTAGTAAATCTGAGGGGTGTTTAGGCGAAGGGGAGCTGTGAGTAAGGAGCAGCAAAGTCTCTGGCAGAGTAGATGTGCCCTTGCAGGCAGCTGTCCTGCCCCACGCTAACACTCAGCCAGACCAGAAATAGCAGCTGCTTGTGTTTTAAGGGTCTGGTTTCCCAGCTGCCTGCGTGTGGCTGCACAGATCCTGCTGCCTTAGTGAGACCCTCTCCAAGAGAGGAGCGAGGTGTTTGTGCACAGGTGGAGCAGGGAGCAATTCCTGCCTCCCCAGGGAAAGGCTTGAGGGGGCTGGTGGTGACAGTACAGTGTGGATCTCCTTATGAGCAAGGTAATGTACCCTCTGGATAAAATAGTTAGGTTTGGGTTTTGTGTATCCTGAATTTTGTCTGGCAGGATTTTGACAAAGTGTTTGAAATTATGCCAAAAGTAAAAATTATCAATAACCTTTTGAATGTGGACCTCATGTTAAAAGTGAGAAGTGCTAAAAGAGCAGACTTAAAAAGAGACACAGCTGTGAAGAGGCTGGTGAGACACAACAAATGCATTCCTACAACTTTCCTGTACAGGGCTGAGCTTATCTAGTATTTTTTAATGAGTTTGTAAGAGGAGTTGTAACACTATAGGGAGAGTCCCGGTAAATCTTTGTGCGGAAGAGCCTCAAACCCTGTAAAAACAGAACTCATCACTCAGGGGAATGGAATTTTGTGTTCTAATGCTGCATCAGAGCTGAAATGCAAAGAAACATTGAAACCCGCTGATCAAGATTTGAACCCCACTTTGTTCCATATTTGCAGTGAAAATGAAGGTGTCTAGAAAGAGGCCTTGAGTATGACAAATCTGTTTCTGAAGCACTTGATGTGTTAAAAGGGTTTCAGATATCTTTCGGTGAAGGCTGTGAACCTAAATTTAGAAACTTTACGACTAACAGCTCTTGTGCAAAAATGAAACAGAACTGTGAGTTCTTAGAAGTCTTATGTGAAGGACAGGGGAAAGCGAGGAAGATCTTACTGGGCTTATGGTGTGCTTCTATGTGGTGACATTGTCCATGGAAGTGATCAGAGTGCAGGAGCAAGGATCCCTTGCTGCTTAAATCTCAGGAGGAGAAGTCAGATCTCCACGCTGGGATTCTGCAACTGCCTCAGGTGGGTCATGAAACAGTTGGCCGTTTTGCACTTCTGTTTGTTATTTAAACAGTAGCAGCAGACTAGAAGTTAATGCTGAGTACTTTTGAATCTTTTCTATGGCTATATATAAAAGCATGTCCTGAATGTGGGAGAGCCTTGAACTCTAAGTCACAATACAGAAAATGCTTGAGTTACTACTTGACCTGAAGAGACATAGGAGACCTTCCCTGACTCTTCTGGATGAGCACAGCCCAGTGTCTTCGTGCCTCTGCAAAAGAAAAACAGGATCCTTTCAAGGGCAACACAGGCTGTTCCTGTTGTCCCCATTGGTGTGTAACCACAACATGTAAGTACCTTAAAACATAACACAGGCTACAGCCGATCTTGGGAAGCTGAAGCAGAGAATCCATAAGCATATTTTGAGATGTGCTCAGCAGTCTGAGGGGCACAAGGCGCTTTGCAACTGGACTTGCCAGAACAGAAACAGGCACAGCCAGCAACAACTTCCAACTTTAGTTGGCCTTAATTGCTCACTTCCTCTGTATTTGAAGGTTGCTGCCTCACCTGTGGGCAAAGCACCTCATAATGAAAGTGCTACCAAAGTATGATTTGATTAGTTACCATCATACACTAATTAATCCAGTAGAGAACCTCAGCTGTACCTGTACCACAAGTAAATCACTCCCGAGGTGGTTTTGATTTAGCTTGTTATGCATCTAAAGATGCATATCTTATCTATCACTAAAGATTCACAAGAGCCAGAGACCAGCTAGGCCAAATGCCTGACCACAAAGAAATGAGGTGCTGGGTTTAATCACAGAGCAATGATGAAAGGACACAGATGTGCAAAAGTGCAGCCCAGCCCCTCTCAGCACAGTATCGTGCAGCTGCTGCTGCAGCAGCACAGAGGAAGATTATCAGTGAGATAGCAGGGTTGGCAGCATGTAATATTTGCTTGATGAAATACTCAGGACCAGTATCAGTGGTCTTGATGTCAGCATGCCAAGTGTGAGGTGTCACTGCTATGGCTTTATTTCTCTGGGCAAATTGGAGTCTGGAGGAAGCACAGACAGCTCTTCTGTTCGTAATGGCAGCATCTTAATGGTAACAGGTGCTTGGTGTACCCAGGGAGGGCAGTATGAAATGGGATGTTTAGAGGGCTTTCTGCAAATGGGGAACTGGTTGTTATGCACAGTTCTGATCTGCAGACATGCTGGCATTTGGTGCTACACACAGTAATACAAAGGCAGCAGGGTGTTTAAAAAGCTCAGAGGAATACAGGGAATAAAACATGGGCACATACAGGGGTCTACCCCTGAGGAAAGTATGAGCTGTACACAAATTTGCACATTTGGTGTATAGAATGAGGCTGCAGTATGGTGTGAGTCACCATCCCTGGGAGCATTCAAAAAACATGTGGTTGTGGCACTTAAGGATATGGTTTAATGATGAATTTCAGTGGACTTGATGATCTTAAAGGTCTTTTCCAAGCTTAACAATTCTTTGGTGCTATGATAGAGTAACTTTGGATGATGAAGAGAGTGGGATATTTGCAGTGTGTAGTGTGTTGTGTCAGTGTAGTGTGAGTGTAAGGAGCACACAGAAGAAAGAATGTGTGCCTGCACACTGGGGTGGTTTGGAGTTGAGGTTACAGAGTGCAGAGCAGTTTAAGATGAAATCCTGTAAATGTAGAGGTGGTGAGGCACACAGGGCTGTGCCGACGTGAGCTGTGCCTGACAGGATCAGGACTGCTGTGTGGAGCACTGTGCTGCAGAGCCGAGAGCTGTGGATGCCGTGTAGCGTTGTGAAACTCTGGAACAGGGCTGGAATTCGGGGTGAGGGGCAGGGCTGGAATTCGGGGTGAGGGGTGCTGTGCCAGGGCAGGGTGCGGGACAGGGCTGGAATTCGGGGTGAGGGGCAGGGCTGGAATTCGGGGTGAGGGGTGCTGTGCCAGGGCAGGGTGCGGGGCAGAGCTGGAATTCCGGGTGAGGGGTGCTGTGCCAGGGCAGGGTGCGGGGCCGGAGGCGCGGCAGAGGCGGGATGGGGAAGGTGCGCCGGGCCGGGCCGGGCCGGGGAAGGGGCGGGCAGCGCCGGGCCGCCCTGTGCGCTGGCAGAGGAGGCGGCGGCGCTGGGCAGGGTCCGGGCGAAGGCGGGAGCGCGGCTCAGCAGCTCCGCTGGGGCCGTGCCGAGCCGAGCCGCGCCGCGGGGACCATGCCGTCCTACACCGTCACGGTGGCCACGGGCACCCAGTGGTTCGCGGGCACCGATGACTACGTGTACCTGACCCTGCAGGGCACGGACGGCTGCAGCGAGAGGCACCTCCTGGACAAACCCTTCTACAATGACTTCGAGCGCGGCGCGGTGAGTCCCGGGCCCCCCGCCGCCTTTCCCCCGCCCGGCCCGGCCCGGCCCGCACCGCTTTTCCCCCGCCGCCTTTCCCCCGCCGGGCCCGGCCCGCCATCCCGGGCGGTGCAGCAGCCGCGGCCGCCCCCTGTCCCTGAGGGGCTGGACGCTTTCTTTAGGCGCTTGTCTCCGTGTGCCGGTGCTCCGGAGCGGGACACCGAGGCTGAGGTACCCGCTGCCCTCCCCGGCCGCCCATCGTCCGCATCCCTGCCCCAGGAGTTATCCCTGGCTGCGGTCAGTCAGAGCTTGGGAAAGATAGGGCTCTTTGGTTCTGACTCACCATCACTTTCAGATCTCCTCGCACTTTCTTTACAAACATTAAAAAATAACAGTGTGTTTCCTGTTGATAGGTGATGTTTAGGGTCAGTATTTACTGATAGTCAGAGCCCTGTTATCTCCAGAGAATTAAACAAAGAGATAAGAGCATCTAGTGGGAATTACAATGCCTGCCAAGAGAAATGCGTGGAGCAACGTCAATGAAAGTTGGAAAACAGCATGAATGTGTGAAAATGAAGCTGTGTCTGGGCTATCAGCTGTGTTCTTCTTCTTAGCCCAGATTTCTGCTGTTAGTTATGCCCTGTACTCTCTGTGGTCCTATTACCATGTTTTAACTATCCAAATGTAATTGCTTATACTCTTACCATTGGTTTAGAATGACATTTATTTATTTGCTTATTGTCCACTCTGGAAATAAGACACTTTTTTTTTTTCCTCCTTTCTAAAATGTGTATTTTACCTGGAAATCAAATTCACAGTTTCTAGAAGGTCTGATGAAATAGAAACATCTTGGAAAGTTTTAAAAAGATATTCAGAAGTTTGGAAGTTAGACCTACTACCACATCTACAAGTGAGTCTTCAGTGTCGTGGTGCTGCTTTGCCTTGAGGTGTGTTTTTTCAACCAGGTGGTTCCCAGCCTGAATTAAGTCCATGTTCTCTTTTGTGTTAAACATCATGGACACACTTAACAGAAGTCAGCATTTTGAGTAGGTGTTGATGGCATGTGTGGTTGTGGTCCCCCAGATATTTACCAGCCACTGCTACTGAAGTTAATTTTCTTTCACGATTAACATTCATTAGCTTAGGACCTTGTTACCTGAATCTCCCCAGTGGACTTCCAGTCATTGTTTCTCTCTTATCTGAATAGTCACATACTTCAGGCAAAACTGGACAATATTAGCAAGAGAGGTTGAAGGAGAGCTCAGACTGTCCTGCAAACTTAGGGTTAGGTGCTCTCCCGGGAGGGCTGAGCCCTGCCCAGCTGAGGAGATCACCACCAGGGTGTTACTGACCAGGCAGTTTGCTCTTATTCCTGGGCTGCAAAAGAGGGTTTCAGGTGGCTCTGATGGAGAGCCTGCCACTACTCTGAGCATTCAGCTGGGCTGGATCCTGTCACAGGGAGAAAATTTCATGATGGGAGCATTCAGTGTCTGCCCAGCAGCAACTGGGGAGCTGCTGTGGGACCAGATCCAGCAGGAGCAGAGATATATCCACTAGGTGAGGGAGACACAGAGGGTGTGGGTGTTAGCAGCAGTCAGTTTTTCAGCGTGTATTTATATATATTATTATCAGAGTAAGTCTGTGTTCTGTAAAGTGTCTGGATCGCTGGACACACAGTGCAATGTGCAACATTTTGTTTTTGAGGGTGTTTTCTTGGGGAGTGCAGCATTTTTTCCAGGCACCTGTTCAGGTTACATTGTGCCCAAAACACTGTGTCTTAATAATATGTTGTGCAAGGGAAAGAAGGAAAGAAAAGAAAAATACCAGTACAGAGCCAGAAAACTAAAACTAAAGAGGGGCAGAAGACTTTGAGTTTGGTTGGTTTGCAAAATGTAGCAATTGTTTTCACAGTTCTGCCTTTAGTGTTTGTTTCAATACCATTTTTTTCCCTGCAAAGCAATTCACAGTCCTTTTCTAAAACAAGTATCAATTTTTAGTGAATGAGCAGAATTTTGCAGCATTATTTGATAAGCTGTTGTCTACTTTCCAGGTTTGGTTTGGTTTTTTTCCCCCTAAATGTTGGGCCAGGCTCTGTAGTTCCATTATTCTCATAATATCTTCATTTGCATTATTGCAAATTGGGCATATTAGTAGATGTGATTAAAGAGGGCATGGGCCAGATCTGAGTAGGAGATTTGCATGGCAAATGTTGACTGAGGGAAAAATATGTGGAAAACTCTGAAGGAATTTGCACAATGGTAGCTCAGTAGTAGTTTTTCTGACTTCAAGCCCTGGACACAGGCAATGTTGAAAGTCATAGTTTCTTTTCTTTGCATAGTGTCTTTTGAGTAAATTCCTCTGGTGCTGAGTGATTTCAAAGTTTATGGTGTCCCTCAGTTCTCTCTTCCTGTTCCCCTTTCATTTGCTGTTTTGCTTTTGTTGAAAGAAAAATACTGACACGTATTTCTAGAAAGCTCTTTGCACTTAGAGCTTTATGTTTATAGAAAAAGGAGTTGTCTGTGCTGTCCTTTTTCCAATATGAGAATGGTCAGTAGGAATCTCTCCTCAAAAAGAGACTCAGGTTTTGCATGAGATTAAATTGCTTGAACAGCATGGTACGGGAGTTTGGACAGTGCAATAGTCTTCTTTACTTCTGTTCTCTCACTGTGCCCTCAAGCTGTATAAAGCTCCTTGTATGTCTGGTTTTCCATACAGCCACCCTGGTGTTTGTCAAGGGACCTCATACAACAAATGGCATAGAAACCTTGAGCAACCAAGTGTCAGTTCTTACCTGCACCTTGTACATTCTCTGTAACCTGACACACCTCTACTGCATTAGCAAAATTGTCATCTGAGGTGAGCCCATGGCAGTGCTGGCTTGGAGGCAGCAGAAGCTGTGTGGGGTACCAGGAGGGGAGCCCTCCTTTTCAGAACTGCCATTAAAATTGAATTTTGATGGTCATAAAAAGATTAAAACCCTCCAGGATCATTTAGGTTAATTGCATGTCCTTCTTGCATTATATCAACAGTAACTACTTTAGGGCTCTTGTAATATAGGCATGTAGGCTGTTACCAGAGGAATGAGTTTCTTTTGAAAGTTGGCTGTCAATGTGACATTTCTATCAACTCCTTGGATCCGATTCATATTGCTCTTTAATTTAAATCTTATGTGTACCTATCTCTGGGTGTGACATTGTACTTAAATTCCTTTGTACAGCTGAGCCTTACAAACATAAAATGTGTAATTGTCCGAATTTAAGTTGTACAAACAGAAAATGTGCAGTTGTCCTCATTTTAAAAAGGCAGAATTGAAGAAGACCGGGAAGCAAAAGACAAAGTGGATTTAGGTGATCTGCATACTGTCCTTAGTCTGAAGCGCACATAACTAACACACAAAGGTCTTTAAATTCCTAGTCCAATGTTCTAATCTCTTTAACACCTTTCCACTTCAGTTGGATGAGTAGGTGTGCCCTAGCAGTACCTCCTTCAGCTCTTGCAAGGAGAGTAGTGAATGGTTTCATTGACCTGCGTGTTATTCTAAGACTTGCACACATTTCAAAGAGTAATACTGTTTTTAGGTTGCATCCAAAAATGTTTCTCCTTTTCTGGAGTGTTCTGTATGTTACTGTTTGTCCTTTTTTTTTATCTTTCTGTTGCACTGCAGTCCAATAATAGGACTTCCTTTTTTCACCCACAGGAAGCTGGAAAGCTTTGTGAGGAAAGGCTAGGTATGCCTGGGTAGTGCTGGTGGTGCTTTCTGCATATGCAGTGGATCACTGGGTGTGTTCTGCTCTGCAGGTTGACTCCTATGATGTGACTGTGGAAGAAGACCTTGGAGAAATTCAGCTAATAAAAATTGAGAAACGGAAATACTGGTACCAGGATGACTGGTACCTTAAGTATATCACTGTTAAAACACCAGTGGGTGACTATCTGGAGTTCCCCTGTTACCGCTGGATTACGGATGAAAAGGAGGTTGTCCTTCGAGATGGAAGAGGTGAGAGCTATTAGAAACCAGATTTCCTGCAGAACACCTGGAATTCTTCCATCTCTCCTTTCCATTTCTCCACATGCCTCCCAATCTTCTCCCTTCAATGAAGACCCTCTGCCAGTCCCCTGCTGCATCCTAGAGAGTGGGGTTTCCCTACTAGGAATGCTTTCTGGGCAGCTTGTTGGGCTAGGCACTGGCTGTTGGGTTGGATGTTTTGGGAAGCACATACAAGGAAGAGTCCTAACTCTGGCTTGTTACACTGGTCTTGAATTTGAAGGTTGATCCTAATGCCAAATTTTTTACTATTCCACATCCCCACTGCTGGAAGCCCTTTTGATCTAATTGGAATTAGTGTTCCCTGTTTGTTTCATTCCAAGCTCCAAAGTGGCCCATGATTAGTTGCCTGTTAATTGTCTTGTTTTCATGAGAATGAAATAAAATCCCAAAGTTGCTCAGCAGGTGCAAACTGCAACAGCAGTTTACTTTTCATTAATTCTCTTTGCATGCTTTCAAGTCCAGGACAAGGCAGGGTGATGGATTTGACTGCTCCAAGTATTGGTGACCAGCTGAGAAAGGTGTTTTTAAGTGTCTCTGACACCTACTTGCCGTGACCAGGGTTTGGGCAGACATTTGTCACTGATGTTTTCTTGTTCCTCTCTCTGGTACCTGGGGTAGGTTGGCTGCTGTAGTGTTCTGCAGCATGAGTGCTTGAAAACAGCTGAAACGAGTGTGAGGTGGTAGGAAATAAATGTTTATATTCCCCTTACGTTTTTGGCCTCTCCTGGCTGGGGCACTTTGTGTTTGAAGTCTTTTGTCCTATAATGACAACTGTGTGTCAGATTATTTTTAGTCTTTCCATTTTTCATAATTTGCTTTATAACAACTGTACCACTTCCATGGAAGGCAGCTTTGTGTGGCTTTCAGAGTATGATGAGGTGAAGGACAAGAGCAAGTGAAACTCTCTCAGTAACTTGGACACAACACCTGGAAACCATTAGCCGTGTATGTTATCAGCTGTATTACATCTGATATTTCCAGCCCCAACCCCAAACAGCTTTTGTCATGAAACTTCTACTGGTTTTATCTGCCTCCACATTTGTGTATGTAAAGTGAGTCTCGTACCTTGCCCTTTCTCTGGTCACTGAGGAAGTCTCTGGGTTATTTAATGTTATATTGAATTCGTGGTCAGAAGAGCAAAATGTCTGGAACTGAAATCTCATTTTTTTTACTTCCTGTTCTCATGACTGGAAGATGTCATTATTGTCCCAAGCTGGCAGGGGAAAGCATTGCTCAAGGGGAGAAGCTTGGAGATGCTTCCTGTACATGTCTTTTAGCAGAGAAAATGAGCTGGAATAATGTTGTGGTTTCTCTTATTGATGGAAAGTCCCCTAGATACTGAACTGTAAAATTAGTTCCCAAGGCTCTCTTCAGACCATTTAACACTAGATATGTACAGCAAATGTCTACATTAGAAATCCAAGGTTATATACTGTTGAGACAGATATTCCTAGTTTAAACTAATTTTCCCTTGGAAGCACCAGGTCAGGACCCTATCTTCTTCCACAGATTCTCTGAAGACCTGTGTCCACTTAAAACTACTAAATTGGATCATGTAAGCATTTCCCACAGAAACTTTGTAAAGATATAGATCAGAAATTTGAAGGTTTTGAAGCAATTTCCTTGCTGTCCTTCTCAACACCTGGGCAGTGATAGGTAGAGGAAGCTCATAACCCTGTCTCTTTTCCCTGTTAACAGCAAAGCTCCCCCGAGATGACAAGACTCAGATTCTCAAGCAGCACAGGCGCAAAGAGCTCGAATCCCGTCAGAAAATGTACCGGTGAGTTTCCCACTGCTCCGGGGTCTGTCCTCATCAGCCCAGAGTCTGGCAGAGTATATTTGCATTACCACATGCCTCTAATTACTCAACTGCTGGATAAGAGAAAGCCTAAGTTATCATGTTGGCATAGCTGATTTTTTCTTAGATGGAATTCATTGTACAGTGACGATACAAGTGGCATTATGGATGCTTGTACCTCAGATAAGCCAGTCTGGAAGACTTCTGTGGGAATTCAGTGACAGAGCCTCTGTGTGGGCCCTCTGGCACACCATTGTGCTTTCAAGGAAAATCTTCAGGGCAGATTTGAAGGCATATTTCATTTGCCTGTTACAAGCAGTACTACAGTTTTAGAACATGATCTGAACATGTCAGGTTTTCCTGGAGCTTTTTGGCTGCTGCACCAACCTAGCTTGAGTTGTTTCTTGCACCAGGGTGCAGTGAAAACCTGACGCTGTCTGAGTGAACTGGAATGTGCTAACAGAACACAGTTGTGATATATCTATATATATGTACACACATGTATGTATTATACATATATATCACATATATATTATGCTGCCATAGACTTTTTTTTCTAGTCAGTGTCATGATGAGAAAATTCTGTCTTTTCTCAGAGGGTGACCTAGAGGGCATTAGACATTGCCTTTTGCTAGAGATGTGCTCTGTTAAAATAACAAAAGTTTCTTGCACTTGTATCTCTTTCTTGGGAGAGTAGGGGTCAGGGCAAAGGGTCTATTCAGAAGTGATGGATTGAGGCTTGGTGTATGTGTTGTTTATTTCATTTGAACAAGAAAAGCTGTTCCCTACAAATTACAGGAAATAGGGCAGAGGAAATATGGTTCAAAAAGAGGTGTGCCACAAAATTTTATTTACATATGCAAGAAGGAAGGCAAAACCATTTGTAATTTCAGGGAAATAGCTACTTAAAATTCTGATGCATAGCTGATAATACACAGTGCAGTCTGTGTGTGGCAGGCAGTTTGGAAATACTATTGAAACAGTATTCTTTACAATTAATTTTCTTTTCTTTTGAAATAAAAATGGGGCAAAGAATGTGTGCCATGACCATTAGGAGGTTGAACAGTTGAATCAAGACTCCTGGAGAGGACATTTTGAAGGAATCTAAATACATGCCTGTCTAGTTTTAGCTGCTGTATCTCAAGTGTAGTCCCAAGAATGAGCATGCATTGGGCAGCTGTCTCTCTGTCCCCTCCCCTCATAAAACATTTGAAGCTACTGCCAGTTTCAACCAAATGTGGCAAGTGTGTAGAAATATCACAGATATTAAGCTACTTCATGCTTTGTGAAGGTAGGTGGCCAAGTAAATGCCTTTCAGTCTGCTTCAGGATTCTGTGGCGTGGGAATTGATGTGGTGGGTAGGTATTGATGTGGTGTAAATCACTTATTTTGGCCTGAGTCTGACACAAAATCCTTTTACAGCAGTGAGCCACCAAAACAGCAGAGATAAGGACACAGCTCCCGTGCTGATAAGATTTTATGGTTACTCAAGCCTCTCTTATTTTCTCAGCTGGAAGGAGTGGCATCCAGGCTTTCCGCTGAGCATCGATGCCCATTCTCACAGTGAACTGCCTCGTGACATCCAGTTTGACAATGAGAAGGGAATTGACTTCATTCTGAACTACACAAAAGCGTAAGTGTTTGTGGAACTTCAGGAGTTTGCAGAATCTCTTTTGGGATAAGGATATGACCACCTTTTAGGTTTCATTGAATCTCAGAATTGGATTATTTTCTCCAAGCGCTGGATCAGCAGCCAATCAAAGTACGAAAATAGGAATTTAATGAATTTGTTATTTTATTTTCTAGTTATAAATATTTAAATTTTTCCTGGGAATTAACTGAGCCTCTGCATTCTTGTTAGCCATGGTTTTGGCTATAGGCAGAGAGAGTAGACACTGGTGAAAAGCATTAGCAGGACTACAGGCACCTGAGCTTGAGCTTCTCACTCAGTTGTCAGCATTGTCCCCTGGAGATACCTTTCTCCTCTGACTGTGGGTGATAATTGAATCTTCTCGTGGCATACACAAAGAAGACAGTTATCAATGCACCCTTGACATCCTGCTGGAGAAAATCTCTTCCAAGCAGCTCATCAGCTATCCACACCTGAGTGTAATCTGCTTGGGGCAGCCAAGTTACTGTCCACCCACTTGCACATATCATGTCATTGAGGAAAACATTGGATGGCCATTGGATGAGCCTGAGTCATCAATCCTGCAGAGCTCTGGAATAGCACAGTGTCAGTGAGGCAGATGGGACCTCTCTGACCCATGAGTCTCCTTCTGTGCTTCTCAAATGCCCAGGTCATATGACACTATTTCAGGTATCCCACCATACTACCAGGTGGTGGAATAGTCTGATATGAGACAGGACTGTCCTTACATATCAGAGCATTCTGGGTATTTTATTTATTCATTTGTGCAGCTGAATTCCGCTACCAACGCAGAGTCAAATCAGCATGGTGTTACCAGTGCAAAACAGCTGCTTGCCAGCTCATATAGAAGATCTGAGTGATGCAGGAGCACCTGAATGCCAGAGATGGGAGGTTTGCCATTAGGAGACACAAGCAGTTTGGAGGCTGCATTCCCCTTCCAGCAATCCCATCCAAGCTGTGGCATGTTGTCAGAGGGCCTGAGTTGCTGCCAAGTGAAACTTGGAAGTGACTCAACAGAGTGCAGGGACATCTATCTTTGTCATTGGCTGTAAGGGGCCCTTCCCATGAAATAGGAACCTGAAACTGTGTTGCTGACAGCCTGCCATTCTGGATAACTGGTATGACACAAAACAGATTTTTCTAAGCAATGGCAGTGCTTCTTGACTGGCATATTTGGCTGAAAAATCTAGACCTATATTTCTGGTCAAGTGAATTGTGAAAATCTTTGGAGAAGAGTTTGATAGCCCTTATTTAGCTACCCTGATCTGCTTTGGGAGCTTGGAACAACTGTTTGCAGGAATGGAGTGGAGAAACATAGGGGAAGGCATGGGTCTTGTCTTCAGTTTGAATGCAGTGGGAAGGAAGACAGAGAGATATGTCTGGAAACCCAAAGGCAAAGTGTAGCAGTAGGCAAGGAGAACTTTTAAGGGAATGTGTGAGAGCTGGGAGAGTGATATGAGACATAGGAAGTCGTGAAAGAGGGGAGGGGAAAGCTCTTTTTCTTGAGACATGCAAAAATGAACTTAGAGGAAGATGCATCTCAGATATTCTTTTATGCTGTTGCAAGGTTGGATTTTTGGATGGTATTGACAGTGGATAACTCTATAAGTTTATAGGATTAATTGTGTGTAGGTGGAGATAATCCTGAAGGTGCCTGGTGCTGACGTGACCTACACTATCTAGCAAATGGAAACTCTCAGCTTGGATTCTGTGCCAGAAATACAGGCTGGTGTAACTATTTTGGACCAGTATTGCATTTGGGCAGATTAAATTCTACAAACAACTCTAACTTTTTTTTCTTTGCTCTGGTTTCTAATGTGTGCCAGAGACTTCCAAGTACTTGATTTTTTGAGGAAAGCATATTTTTGTTTCCTGAGTCCTTTGGAAGTTTTTGTACAGTGATTCTGTGTCCCTGTTGGGTGTGAGAAGACCTCTGGAGAGGCCATCACCTGTTCTAGCCTAGACAGTTGTGTGACTTTTACTTCCAAACATGCCTGCAAGCACCTCTTACCCTTGACTGCCATCTGCAGCAGCAGAACAGCCCGTTCGACGTGCACCCCATCTGGGCTGAGTGCAGAAGCAGCTCCTTTGTCTGCATTGTTGTCATGGTCTAGAGCCCTCCTTCCAGAAAGCCACTGGCTGTTTCTCCAGGCTTTTAGTCCTCTCCAGCCAGTTCTGATCCAGTTTTTTCTATATGTTTGCTGATTATAAATCCAGCCTCCTGGGATTCTTCTCAAATTCTTTTTGGGAGGCTTTTGTGCAGCACTGTGACTTTACTTTGTTGTCTGCCCTGCATATCTTTGTGTGCCGCGTGCACTTTTGTTTGTGTGTTTGAAGTGTTAGTGGGAAGCCAGCTTTATTTTTCAAATTCATTATTTGCTTTCTAGTCAAAGTAAATGATTTCCGTCTAATAACAGCAGTTTAGCATTTATGCAATAATTTAGGACTCATCATTTCATATAAAGGGAACTTGCTTGGCTGTGCTTTATTTGCTGAATTAGCAGATGAAGTCAGACATTTCTGGCTACCAGCCCGCTGTGTTCATGTGATGTGTGCAACTAAGACCCTTGGTTTCTGGGGTTAGATGTGAGCATCAAGTTTATCCAGCAGCTCAAATAAATAGAAAGCTCTCAAAAATCAGGCTTCACACTTTCGGGATCCAGCCTGGCCTTTGTCATGTAGATACTTAGAGTACCTGTTGTTCTTTTTAGGAATAGTGGCTGACTGATCCCGGGCTGTTTATCTTCTGACTTTGTGCACCTCTCTGAGTCTCTTTGTGTCACCATACCACTTTCTGAATTGGTGTTAGTAGTGCCCTCAGCACTCTTACCCGATGTTAAACACTGACAGTGTGTGAAGCACTAGCTTTCCTGACTGCAGTTTTTATAGGTCCCAAAGCACTGCCACTGTAGGCTGCTGAGAACTATTCTAGAATGGAGTTGTGTAAATGCAATAGCAGAAGTTGGGCTCCTGATGTGCCTTCAGCCTTGTGTGTAAAGGTGCAGCCTGCAATATTAATTCTGTAGCTACTCCCACATTCCACTACTAAAGTTTATTATGTTTAGATATATAAAAACTTTGAAAATAATAGGAATGGGTATTGAGAAAGCTGGAGATTATTTTTTCCAGATATGTTTTGTTTTGGTTTATTTTTAGGATGGAAAATCTTTATGTCAACCGTTTCATGCACATGTTCCAGTCTTCCTGGAGTGATTTTGCAGATTTTGAGAGGATTTTTGTCAGAATCAGCAACACAATCTCTGGTGAGTTTATCAGCATTTGCTCATGTTTGCGTCATAGAGTGACTAATTAGTTGTCTTGTTTGATCATCTGATTAGGATGGATGTGGCTGACCTGCTCTTCTGCTCTCCAATAAATAAACTGTATTCTCTGAAGTTTTACTCTTCTTCAGGCTGCCTAGGCATCAATTCACAGAAATAAGAGCAATTATGGTTTTCTTGGATATAAACCCAAGCACACAAGGTGGCAGAAGTATTAAAAATTAATTACAGCAATTTGTTACATTTAATAAGATTGCTTCCTAAGATACTTTTAACACAATAATTAGATGTGATCTACAATTAATTTAATTGATAACATTTCCATACTCATGAGGAAAGCTCCAATTCTCTGACATTTAAACATTAAGCATCAGTCTCAGTTATGTTAATACAAATCTCAGTTTGCTTTTTTTCAAGCCTTGGCAGAAGCACCTTGGGAAAAGGTGGTTCAAGGCATTTTTCAGTCATGCAGTTTCTGTCCAAGTTACTGAGTAATTTTTTCTTGATGTAGACTTCAGATACAGCACCAGACTCATTACGCAGTTGATAATGTAAATGTCATTTTATATAAACTTAACATTTTTCTGCTTTATGAAAAAGCATTGTGGGTTTAAGACTTTTTTAAAAATTATCACTGCATTACCTTGGGGCCTCTATTTTTAATGTTTTTACCCTTTTTAGAAAAATTAATTGCTTTCAGAAAAAGTCCTGCCTTGTTTAAAACTAGCCAGTAGTGCAAAACTTCACTACCTTCATTCTTCCCCTGAAGTCACCAATGGGATTTTTCATATTAAATGAAGTGACAACATGACATTACAAAACAGTACACTTCAAATATAAAAAATATCCATCAGTACTACATATGTAATAATAAAGTGATGGAATATGCAAAACTAGATTTGTAGTGAGATATTAATCTGGGTTTATATCAGCAACTGAAAAATAAATAGAGGAAAAACAAATCAAACAAGCAAAACAACAAATGAGGAGTCCAAATGCTCCCCCAAATTTCCTTCACCCAGCTCTAGCCTAAAAGAACTGCTCCAGCCACTGCTGTTCTTTCACAACACACATTGATGTGCGTTTCCCTTCTCCTGCTTGTGCCACCTGTGTTTGAACTTGTCCCTCTGTTCTGCATGCCCTGTGAATTTGAAGAGGGGGATTTAAAAATTTCATGAAAGACCTGGGAAGGTGGTTTACAGATTAAGAGAATATTTTTCATAAATCGGAATATTTTATTCCTCATTGCTTTTGTACATGGAGAAACAAATTATCATCGATTTAATTCTTCTCAGTGTGAGAAGCAAGGATTTAATTTTCCATTTAGCTTCAGTGATATTTCTTAAATCTGTCACATTTTGAATCCTTTCCTTGCTGCTTTCTCTATTCAAAGTTGCAGTGCAGTATAACAAAAAGGTGAGGGGAAAGGAGGAATCCTACAATGCAGTAGGTATTGATACTGCACAGATATTGATGCTGTAGGCTTGCTTTTCCTTTAGAATATGTGATGCAACACTGGAGGGAAGATTTTATGTTTGGCTACCAGTTCCTGAATGGATGCAATCCTGTGCTGATCCGGAGATGCACAGAGATACCCAAGAAGCTGCCTGTGACCATGGATATGGTAGAATGCAGTCTGGAGAGGAACCTGACTCTGGAGGAGGAAGTGAAGGTATGGCTCTGCGTCAGGCTGGGCTCTACCTGTTCCTTCTCACATCCTCTAATCTGCAGAGCCTGTTCTTACTGTCTTTAGCCACATCTCCTTTCTTCAGAATGTGTGATAGGTCACAGCAAAGCTGTTTGTCTCTGCAGACTGGCAGTGCTCCTGTTGGCTTTTCTCCTGCTGTCCTGCAGCTGCAGGCCATGCCTGTCTCCAGGTCCAGTGGAAGAGCTGTAACCTGGAGATGAACAGTCCTTTGGCACTGGTTTTCTCTGAAGGGTTAGGGACTGACTGAATGCCTCAGAGGGGAAAGGTGCCTCTTCCTTTCCTGGCAGGGTCTTTCCCACTAACATGCTGAAGAAGCGTTGTCAAGGGTGGTGCCTTGCTTTTGTTTGTACAATTAACACAGGATTCTCTTCAGCTGGCAGGGTGAAACTTGCTTGCATCTGAGTGTCACTGAATGAGTACCAAATACATAGATGCTCTTTGCTGAAAGGCTCACTGCCAGACTCTGCAGATACAAGTCAGGTAGTTTGTGCAATGGTTCTTGATGTCTCAATGACATCATTCTTGAGCTGCCATGAGCAAGGACAGGCCAGGGGTAGCTTGTAACCACCAGGCTCATGTCAGTTTCTGGCCAAGACTTCCCACTCCTTTGTTCCAAGCTGCTTGCATATTATTAAAACACATCATGCTTATCTTTTTGTTTTGTTTTGTTTTGTTTTGTTTTGTTTGTGTATTTTTTTGTTTTGTTTTTGTGTTGTTTTTTTTTTTTTGGTTTGTTTTGGTTTGGTTTTGGTTGTGGTTTTTTTTTTTGTTTGGTTTGGTTTGGTTTGGTTTTGGTTGTTTGGTTTGGTTGTTTTTTTCCCACAGCAAGGCAACATTTTCATTGTGGACTATGAGCTGCTTGATGGTGTGGATGCCAATAAAACAGACCCATGCACAATACAGTACTTGGCTGCACCCATCTGTCTGCTGTATAAGAATCTGGAGAAAAAAATTGTACCCATTGCAATCCAGGTGGGCTTGCTGTCAGGGTCTTTAGAAGGCCACACTGTTTGTTGTCTCATTTCAAACATGAAGGACTTGGGGCTTCATGTTCTTTTTATATCTTTCAGCTTGGTCAAAAGCCTGGACCGGACAATCCCATCTTCCTCCCTTCAGATGCCACCTATGACTGGCTGCTAGCTAAAATTTGGGTCCGTTCCTCTGATTTCCACATCCACCAGACAGTGACCCACCTGTTACGGACACACTTGGTCTCAGAGGTGTTCAGCATAGCTATGTTTCGGCAGCTGCCTGCTGTACATCCCCTCTTCAAGGTTAGTTCTTGCAAGACGGGAGGGTGTATGTGGGGGGGGGTGGGGTGGGTGGGGTGGTTATCACATTGGTTGGACAAACCAAAAGGAAGTTCTGGTGGTCGTTCAGATGAAATAGTTTAACTGGCTGCCCTGCAAGATAAGATGCAGCTAAACCACCAGAACTTCAACCTTTACATCTGGCTGCTGTTGAATTCAAATCTAGAATTTTCCTTCTCTCATTGTTTGTTTCATTTCACAGCTCTTGGTGCCACATATGCGGTTCACAATAGCCATCAATACCAAAGCCCGAGAACAGCTTATCTGTGAATGTGGTCTTTTTGACAAGGTAGGTAAACTCCTTGTGAATCTTCATTGTTCATGTCATTTCATCCTTATCCATGGTTCTTTGCTCTTCATGGTTCCATATGTACATATCCTGTAATCATCACATATTGCCTTGTTCCCTGACTTTTCTATTAAAGAGTAAACATAAGTAATGCCACCTGAGAAACAGGCACACAGATCTGATGGCTTGTTGTGCTAAAGATTTTCTCTTTTACCTCTAAGTAGCCAAATCAGAACTAGCCAATGTCAGTCAATGTCTTGCTCGTTGCTGATGTGCCTTTGGGTTATAATACAGGAGTGCACATAAATTCCTGCATATGTATCCACATAATTAAGGCCCCAACTTCTTTTAAATACTCAGTTGTTCATCTGTGAGCAAAGGGATTTGTGATTGCAAATAGAAATCTTCATCACAGAAGGACACGTAGACAGATTTCTAAGACCACAAAGAGTGTGTTTGGATTCCAGACTGTCTTCTTGAGTTGCCATAAGCAGCAGACCTGTTAGGACTGAACCTCAGCTTCACCTGAGTCAGTGAGACGTAGCTGTATGTCATGCCTTTATCAATGGTTTGGGTGAGGGCTGGCATGCATCCTCAGTAAGTTCACAGGTGACACCAAGCTCACTGGGAGAAATGGAATGCCACATCTAGGAACTGCAACAGCCTGGCACACAGCAGTCTCTGTGACTACATTCTAGGAGTTTGGGGGGGTTTCAGAAGCCTTCAAAGAGGGAGCCTCTGTTTCAGGATGTCTCTGTCCTCATTACACCCCTGGCACCAGGCCAAAAATAGCTTCCTTGCTTCCGAGTTTTTCACCCAAACAGAATAGAGAGGTTAAATTCAGACACCTTTTCCTTTCTCACACTGCTGACTGTGGAGACTTTGCATCCCTTTAAACAGAAGTGTCATGTCCATACCCCGTGCATGTGGGATGAGTATGTGGGTAAGACCTGCCAGCAAGGATCTGGAGTTCCAGGATTTGTTGGTTCCAATGCAGATGAACAATAAGCCAGAGGACGATAATGTAAGGTCACAACTGCTATTTCATGTGCTAGAAAAGCAACTTTTGGGAACTCTTGCACGGTGATTATCTGAAATGTTTTGCAGTGCTGTAGTGGACATGTTGTGTTTTCAAATGTAACATATACTGAAACCCTGGCCACTCCTCATTAGTCTCAACCCAGCAGGATTGATCTCCTGGCATTATTTCCAGGGTGACTAAGGGAGCCTGCATCCCTAAAAACTTGCTCCTAAACTACTCTGTAACAGCAGTGGCAGTTCATCTTAAGCCCTCTTCTAACACACTCAGGGCAGCCTCTATTCACACATGCACTGGTACTGGAGCATAGGGCTGCAGGGAGTAGCATGCTTTGATGTTGCTGTACTTTATTAGTGTATTCCACTATAAGCAGTACCTATGGTGCAAATGTGGATATTAGCAGTGACTCATGGGAGAGGTGTGAAATCCCTAAAGTCAAAATGCACAGTTCCAGTATATCTCTGCAGTTTGGTACTTCGTGTGGAGATGTGGTTTTCTCCTTGAAAAACAGATTCACCAGCATTCTGTATGCCATCTCCTGCAAATTTGTAAAGCCAGTCTTGGCACAAAGGGAATGTAATCTCCTACTGTTCCCATCTTGCTGTTCTTCCTGCAGGCAAATGCTACGGGTGGAGGAGGACACGTACAAATGGTGCAGAAAGCAATGAAGGATCTGACTTATAGTTCCCTCTGCTTCCCTGAGGAGATCAAAGCTAAAGGAATGGACAGCAAAGAGGATATCCCCTACTACTATTACCGGGATGATGGCATTAGGGTCTGGGAGGCTATAAAGAGGTAAAAGACCATAGTTCTAGATATTGGCTAGCAAAGTCACAGAGACACAGACCTCATTTTTTCCCTCCTCACTTTGATCTTCATGGCATCTTGTAAACAATATCTGGGCTGGTTAGGCACATAGTGCCTTTTCTATCCAGTGTATTTCATCTGAGGAAAACGATTTAGTCAAGCACACACTCTTTAAAGACTGGTAATTCTTGCTTTTCTCAGTGTTGTTTCCTTGCACTCTGTATTTCAGAGGATCCTTTACAAGTATGTACTCTTCTACAGAATTTCACAGAAGTTTAGTGAGTTGGAATTTAGCCTGTAAAAGGAATTTAGTTATTCTTTTTTTTTTTTTAGCTATGCACAAGCCAAGAGAGAACTCAGTTCTCTGAGCCAGCCATGTGAGCTCATCAAGGTTCTTGTGGACTGAAAATATAAGCTTGGCTCCCAAGATGGTTCTCTTTTGAAACTCAGTAAATTAGGTATAAACTGGTTGGAACAAAACCTTTCTTAAAATGCCTTAAAATTTCAAGGTCTGACTTTAATCAGGAAGAGCAGCAATTCTGAGTAAGGAGAGGTACTGCAAGGCTGCTCGACCACACAATCATGGCTCCTTTTCAGATCTGAAACACTGCCTTGCATGATTTATATGGTTTTTATTCTGCAGTGGCATTTAATTTAACAATCAACATACTTTTGCATGGCATAAGTTGCTTACCAAATATGCAGCTGTTTCTGATCACATGACTTTTGAAAAGCATGATCATTAAAAATCAGATCTTTTGTGTACACAAAGTAGGAGTTTTATGCTGCAAGGATAATGTTGGAACTTCTGGGGACATCTTTGTCTCCTGTGTTTCCTCTGTGTTTTTACAAGGGCTTATCTTGCAATATTTCCTGCAATTGTGAGTGCCCATTTGAGAGAAAAGGAAGTTGTTACTTTGCTGTGGTTGTTTTCTTCATGCAATCCATTCTTTTTTGTCCTCCTTCTCTTTCCTGTATTTTCATTGTGGATTGAGATATGCCTTTCAAATACCAGGTAATACTTAGTCAAGTTGATTCAGTTTGACTGTTTATGGGTGTTGACATTGGTGGAGGGTGATGTTACACTGCCTCAAGCTGGGCTGAGAGCTGTGAATCATTTGATTTATAAATGGTGTGGGCAGTACCCTTCTGAGTGTGTGAGAACCTGACCCATGCACCCATGATCATGCATGTGTCTGCTCACCAGGAATCTCCTACACTCTGCAGGGGTATCAGTCTTCACTATTTGGATGAAATCATTTTTATCCCCAGCATTACTTCACATGCTGTAGATGGCCTGGGCCTAAGGAAGCTGATAAGGTTGTTCCCATAGAAACAATGAGCCTCACAGAGCAAATTTGTAAAGTTCTCTAATTCTCTTCCTGCTTCTGATCTAACTGCAGATAGGTACACCAGCCCAAAGATACTTCAGCCCAAAAGGTCTCACCCATACTTCATATACTAATTTCTATTTGTATGGAAGGGGGTCTAAATACTGCCATTTTTTGAGACATGGATCCCCTTCCTGTATCACCTGGCATCAGTGCCAAATGGAGACAGAGCTCATGGAGAGCAGCTTTCTTTCTGCATGTTGCAAAGGTTTTGTTTTCCTTTAATTTCCTCTGGAAGCTAAAATTACTTAAACTTTTGGTGTTTATTCAGTTATTTGTCTGCCTCAATGACAACTCTTGATTGGCTGATAGGAACACTGATAGATTTGTAAAAGTCTCCAAATTGCAATAAATTTATAACATGGATAAGTTTATATTTTATTAAGGATAAGTCTTTGTTGGGTAACAATTCTTAATCCCATCAGTCAGCTTCTACAGTCAAGTGTTTCATCCTATGGGTTGTTGTCAAAATATTTAGCAAGAGATTTAGCAAGGTACCTGCAGAGCTAAAAGAATATCTCAGCACAGTTCCATTAACCAGTCATACAGTCATGAGCTGCAATTCTTCAGGAAATCAGGATTTCCTATTTTCACTGGTTTCAAAACTACTTCTGTTATCTTAGTATTTAAGAGCCTTTCTTTCAGAGGTGAGCTAGCCTGGGAAGCTTTCATAGAAAGAGGCATCTTGAGAAGAGGAACTGAACAAGAAGATGTCTGCTGTGAGCAGTGGGCATAGGAAGTAGCTCTAGACCTCTTCCCAGAAGAAGTTTCCTGGGCCACTTAAATATTTCACAAAAAGGATATCCAATGGGAGGGGTCAACTGTTAGCATTCAGGAGCAGCTTTGGCGTGTCCCACATACAGGGAATGGTGCTGGTATCACAGTTTGGGAACCCCACTGCCCAGTGTGGGAGCCATGTGGATATGCAAGAGGGAGTCTGTATGGAGTGAGGAAAGGATACAGATGTGATGACAGAGGTCTGTGCAGGAGCAAAGCCTCAAATAAGAGAATAAAGTGCACAGGATTTTTCAGGGTATGCAGTGTGGTCCAGGATCTTTTTGTTGGGGGAAGAAGTGATGCTGCAGCCCTAAATGAATCTAAGTTGCCTCTGTTAATTCCCACTGCTTGTAGGAATGAGATGGGTAGGTTTTGAGATCTTCTCTTGCCCTTTTCTCTTTCCCCATGTAGCATCTGCAAGGTCAGAAGATCATCTTCTGGAATGGCAGACTTGCATTCTCCTTTCATTTTGTTTGTTTGTTCCTGTCTGCAGTTTTGCAGAGGATGTAGTTCACATCTACTATGAGAGCGACGAGGTGGTGTGTGAGGACGTGGAGCTGCAGGCCTTTGTCAAAGACATTTACGTCTATGGAATGAGGGGTGTGAAAGCCTCAGGTAAGGGATGATGGCCCAGCAGGGTCTGCAGCTCCTCCAGTCCCTGCTGGCAGCAGTGCTGAGTGCACAGCACAAGTCAGAGACCTGCTCTCTTCTTGGGCTGAAGATGCTGGATTTTATTGTGAGACCCTGGCTCAGGCCATCTCTCAGGAGACAGCTCCTTCCTTTGACACAGATTCTCATAATGAGCTTGAGCAACTCATGTAATCTCTGCACACAGGGGGATGGGTCCTTTGATTTTGTCTGCTCATGCTTTTAAGCATTAGGGGCCCTGTCTGTGTGTGTTGCAGCCACCAGACAGACTGATAGACATCAAGGAGCAGTGAGGCCCCCTTAATCCTCTCCTCCAAACCTCACACTAAATAAAAACATGTAATAACCTCCCCAGGAGTATATTGCTGCACTTCACATTTGTTCAGCATTTGTGTCATCATTGAACTATTCTACTCTCTTCAAGAACAGATACTCATAATTTCCAAGAAATATTATCCTTTGCTCTGTCTCTTCTCACTGCCTCTCTTTTCTTGCAAGCCATGACTTGGCCATGGGAGCTCTCATCCCTAACATGCCTCAATTTGCCTACCTGAGTAAATACTCCTCTGTCATTCCCTAAACATGTTGCTTTTCTCTTACACACACATTTTTTCCAAGCAGATTTTCAGGAATTTATAGAGGTGTCTGGGGATTCTTCCTATTGTCCTGTTTGATTTAAATCTGTCAACACCTGTTGGCCAGTGACCTAGGGCAGATAGCTCTGGTGTTGCATGCACACATTGGAGTGCCAGATGTCCAGGCAAAGGTGTGATGTTTCCAGTCATTATGTTCTAGTGGATAAAAGGCTTCTGGGTTCTGCCTGGACAAACAAAGGTTGATTTTTTTTTTTGTCTAGCTGTCTCTTAGCAAAAGCTTAGAAATGTTGTTCCTCCTCATGCTTGACCTAAGCATTGTGATATGAGACAAGTACTGAGCCTTCCAGGGCTCCAGCTGGGGTGGGATGCTACAAGCACCACTGGTGGGGGGACTGCCACTACAGATGGGGAAACTAGCAGGCTTGCAGCATCTCTTTCTGCACTGCTGCTGTTCCAAGGGTTGTATCCTAGAGAATGGAGATTTGGCAGGGTCAGTAAAGAATGGGAGGAGGCTAAATGGGGGAGGCTCTGGCACCTGTTTCTTCCCTGAGAGGGCTGCTGTGATTGGGAGAATGCCAAACTCCTTTAAAGATGAGCACAGTATACTTAGACTAGCAGGACACAGGAGGGGATGGTGCATCCTGTCCTATTTGGGCTTGGTGGCTGGCCAGAGCTACTTCTTCCCTTTTGCAGGCTGAGGTGCAAAATATGGTGGTGGAGATATGAAGCAGCTGGCACAGGCAGCCTGGGGAGAGGCAGCTTGCCCCTTTCTGTAGGTATACTGGGACCAGTTATCACATTGGGCTGGGACGGAGGTACAGCACAGGACTGTGATTTAGTGAGGATAGGAGTGATACAGGGCTGGGGTTGCTTCAGTTGCAAAATATTTCCCTAGTCCCTGACTATTCTGTTTTTTCTTTATATAACTGATTATTCTCCTTCAAAGACAGCTTAATGCAACTATTTCTGTTCCTCATTCTGTTGTTTGTTTTTCAGAAGTTCTCATTTCCTCACTTCCCATTTCAGTGAATCAACTCTCCCTGCATTCTTTCTTGCAATACACTTGATTGCTGAACCTCAGACCTTTATAAATACAAGCACATGGTCGCTTCCTCCTTGGCATGAACCTTCCCTGCTCACACTGCAGACTGAAGAAAAATGGAGCATCTGAGGTCCCTGCCCTGGGGACTCTGGGAGTTCCTTGCTGCAGGGTAGGTAGGACAGGGACACTGGTTTTTAAAGGCATAATTATACTTTTTCTTTCCCTTATGGAAGAACACATACTTTGCAAACAGTGGTGATGCCTCACAGACTTGTATGAAATAAGGCTGTTTTTACAGCTGCACAGCCAAGGCACAGAGAGGTGAGGAGCTCCTGTTAGACCACACAGCAAGACTCATAGAAAGCCCTGCTCTTCAGAGACTGCTGCATGGCCCTCTAACCTGTGGTTTTTGATTACTGCTAGGGTGGCAGGGTTACTTCATTGCTGGGTCAAGCATTTCTTCTCCCTCATTTAGGGTTCCCTAAGATGATCAGGACACGAGAGACACTAGCAGAATATCTCACAGTGATCATGTTCACTACATCGGCTCAACACGCAGCTGTGAATTTTGGTCAGGTAGGAACTTGTGGGAGGAACTTCTTTCTGGGCTGGGAGGTACATCTACCAGGGCAGGGTCTGAGAAGCATTTTTTAGTAGATGTATTACAGAATTACATTACCTTTTTTCTGGTCAAAATAACTGCAGAGCCATCTACAAATCCCTGTGAAGTCTGGGAAATTGAAGTAATTTGGAAGCTGAGAAATGCATTGCAAGTCCTACATATGTACCAAAGATTAGATTAGGGGTTTTAACTAATATATTTTAGTTTTGTTGATTTTATTATGGGAATAATTTTTTTAAGCTTTTAAATGGCATTGCTGCTCATTTCTTGAGTTTGCAAACCAAGTGGCAACTTTGAGCATTCTCTATGATGTTTGATGTGTCACATACTGGTAACCTGTGTTATCCCTGCCTGCCTTGACTGACATATATCTGCCCTGAATCTGTAGTAACAACCTGCCTTTCAAATGCTGTTTCTTTCAACATCAAGGCATTTTGGAAAGCAGATTTAACAGCCAGAAGCAAATCACTTTGCCAGTCGCAGAGCTTTTTCACTGAGTGGGTGCTCAGTCCCTGGAGCAAACTCCCCAAGGAAGTAGTCACAATTCCATGGCTGTCAGAGTTCAAGGAGCATTTGAATGATGCTCTTAGTCTGATGGTTTAGTTTTAGGTAGTTCTGCAAGGATCAGAGAGCTGGACTAGGTGATCCTTACAGGTCCCTTCCAACTTGAGATATTCTAAGATTTTATGAGCTTTTTTTTTTTTGGCATGTTCTCACTTCAGGCATAGGTGGTCTCTGAGATATCATCTCAGAGATAAGCAGAGAGAACATCTTTCTTATGGTGGTTATTCCCAAATACCCTACATCACTTTTTATGCTGACCCTCCTCTCCACCCCTGCAGTTCAGGAGCCCTGGAGAAGATCTGGAAGCTGGTGTCTAATGAACTCACACTATTGCTATGACATGTCCATGATCAGGGACCTCTGCAACTGTTCCCTTCTAACTTATCTTCGCAACTGATTGAGACAACTCCCAGTGGCCCCCTCAGAAAATCCTGTCTGTTCAAGTACCGCCAAGAAACCATCTCTTAATTTGGCATACAGAGGATGTGCAGCCCATCAGTAAAAGGATCTTTAGCCATGGAACCAAAAGGCAGAGAGGGCTGAGGGGAGGAGGAGGTAGCTGTGCACTGCCCCTCAGGGATATGTAAGAAGGTCATGAAAAAGTGCAAGGGAAAGAAAGGGTTCTGGTAACTGCAGCATCTTGGTGGTGGCAAAACTCAGGGTCATATCTGAGGCAAAATGAGACATCAGCATCTCACTGCACTGAACCAGGCCAGAAGTGACTATGAGTTCCCAGTCTGCTGCTCACCTTGGCCATATCTGCATGCCATATTCCATATTTCTTAATGAACCAGCATGCTTTATCTCTGTTGGTATCTGACCACATGGGCATTCACTGTGGGCATGTTCTTGGAGGAAATTTAGCATAAAAGAGAAGCTGGAGTAAAGGCGATCGCCTCAGGTTGTCAGAAGGGAACTTTGTTTAATAAAATATTTAAGGCCTTAGCCAGTCTGCTGAATTTGGGCTGTGTGGCACATGCCTGTGGTTAGCAGAATAAATTCTCCCATTTAGATTACCCAACTCTCTCTTGTGAGTTCCTGAGCAAAACAGTAGGGACTTCCTTGTCACCTCCAGTCCTTCTCTAGAACTTCCCTGTCATTAAGTGTCTTCTCTTTCTGAGGGGCTCCTATTACAAAAGCAAAGTACCTGTTGGCAAACTCCTGATTTTCTTTGGTGTGTTCCTAGGCACCAGCCACTGCAGGTTTTCATTGTGGTCTCTTGCTCTGTTGTGCAGTATGACTGGTGCTCCTGGATTCCCAACGCCCCACCAACAATGCGCTGCCCTCCTCCAACAGAAAAGGGCACAGTCACCATTGAGCAAATTGTGGAGAGTCTGCCAGACAGGGGACGTTCTTGTTGGCATCTTGGAGCTGTCTGGGCCTTGAGCCAATTCCAGGACAAAGAAGTAAGTCAACCTCCCTGCTCTAGGTGCTGGAGATGTGAGACCATGAGGGCCATGGCAAGACTGCACAGACTCATGAGACTGTAGTGCTGCCCTGTGCTTGACTTGGCCATTTTCACCTTTCTGTGGAGATGTGTCAGTGCTGGGGCTTTGCCTGTGTTCTGCCAGATGCAAACCAGCTCTGAGAAAGAAGTTGTATTTTTAATTTTTACTCTGATGCTGTCTCAGCTATAATCAAAGTTTTTAAGCTTGAGCATGGCATTGCTTAAAAAGGATGCTGGTGTGGGAGGCAGAGGGCTGCAGAGGCATAAGGGCTGTCCCTGCAGTGCTGGGGAAGAAGGTAGAGCAGTGCTGTGTCCCCATGTCCCGTTCCTTTGGAAAATCTGCTCCAGTGCCATATGTGCTACAGCTGTGGCTTGTGGCTGGCAGGTGAGGAGTGAAAACAAAACAAGCCTACAGAAGGCTTTGCAGGCATGTAAAGCCATGCATGGCTACAGGTCTGCAGCCATTTCCCTGATGTAAAATAAGGTTGTCAGTACCTGGTTGTTTCACACAAGGGCTCTGGAGAATGTGTTTTGAAATCCTTAAATAGGAGATGGTGGACAGAGGGTAGGGTACTTTAAATTCAGTTTCTCTGTAAAAAGAAAGCAGTAACTAGCAGAGAAGCTTGTACTATGGGAAATAGTTCCCAAAGTGCCCAAAGCAATGCCAGTGTGCATATTGGCAGTGCACTTTTCAGAGCCCCCTTAGAGTCCAAGCTGACTAAAGCAACTGTCATATTGAACTCTGAAAGACAGTTTGAAGTCAACAGAATCTTCCACTGTCGCTGAATGAAGTAGTCATTTTCCTTTTAAACCTCTGGCTGTGAATTCCCCTCTAATGCTATCCTTTCTTCTAGCAGCATAAATGTTTGTGTGGCTGTACAGAGGTCTGGCATAGGAAGCTCGTCTGACTGATCACTGCCTGAATAAAAGTGCATGGTTTTCAGTGGATGAGGTCTCTTTAGGTCAAGGAGTGCCATGTAGACACCTGAACCAGCACCACAGAAAGATGCAGGGATGGAAAGAAGCAGCCAGCAATAGAGGGAAGGTGTAGGCTAGCTTAAGTATTGATAATACTATTTTAATAGAAGCATTTGTGAGGAGAGGCTCTGGGTGGTGTTCTGCCAAATGGCATAATATTGACAACTAATTGCCTTTGCTTTCTCAAAGCCTGGTTTCTTGGTGTTTTTCAATCAGCTGTTCCTGGGCATGTACCCAGATGAACACTTCGTGGAGAAGCCAGTGAAAGAGGCTATGGCAAAATTCCGCAAGAATTTGGGTGAGATTGTCAACTCCATCACCGAGCGCAACAAGAACAAGAAGCTCCCTTACTACTACCTTTCCCCAGATCGTATTCCCAACAGTGTTGCTGTTTGAACACATAGCCAGGAGAGTTTGAAGGCCTGTAAAGCTAATGATGTTTTTCTGTTATATGCTTCTTCAATTAGCTTTTCAGAAATGGATAAGAAACCCACCCTCTCCATCAGAGCTTGCTTAAGTCTATTTGAACTTTCGAAATAAATTGGGTTATGACCAATCTTGCAAACAAAATCTAACTGACAGCCCTCTAGGTCAAATTTTTTACAATTTGTTATTTTTTCAGGATTTTAAAACTAATCTTAGAATCAATAGACATGTCTCTAAATAGATATGTTATCTTTCTCTCTCCTTGTCAAAACAATGTAATCACAGATTCACTTACGCAATGGAAATAGTATCATGAGCAATAAGCACGTCACATTTTAAAATCCTTCCTGTTTTTAATAGGTGACACTGGTGACATAAAAAAATATCACTTTTAAAGTTTATGCATTGTTTCAAATCTGATTAATGTGAAGTATTTTCATTACCATCATGAATATCCTAATCAGGACGAAGGTAGAAGCAGGAAATTTTTTTGACATAGCTGATGGGGTTTTATCGCTTTCTTACCAAGTTCATGGGAAATGACATCTCATAGGAGATGAAAATTTTGTACCTTCTTAAACCTAAGTATTTTCTACATAAAACTTGGAAGGTTTGTTTTAGCCTCTGCCATCAGAGTTTGATGTCATTCACATGTAGGGATAAATGTTCTACTCAAGGCCGTGTCAGCAAGTACAGACCTATGCTCAGTTTGTTTCATTGCTGAGGCTGCAGGGATTTGCGAGCAGTTTCTTCTGTTTTGTGGGGAATTAAGAGGCTACTTTGTATAATGGAAAAATTTGTGGAAAAGGCTTAATTGACAGCTTCTAAGAGGAATCTTTAGATTTGGCCAGTTAAACATGACTGACATGTTCCATCTTAGTTATAAACCACTGAGTTTTGTTTTGTTTAGAGGTGTTTGTGTTCAAACACTTGGGCTCTGGTAAAAGTTGAGAAAGTCACTGAAAAAAGCAAAATTGAGGTTTGTGAAATTTAAGTTGTGGTTTTGCTGATTAGAATTTGGGTTTTTCTGAGAATTTGTTCCTTGTACTTGATCTGCCAGCATGCAGTGTGCTTTCTCAATAGATAAGAAAATTTCTTGTGCTAATAAAAAAAACCTGAACATCTAACTTCTATTTCCTAATTCAGCATTTAATACTATATGTCTCAAAAACCTTGTAGGAATAAACAAAATGTGCTGTGTAGAGAAATGAAGCTTATGTCATTGACAAATATAGTTATTTCTATCATTCATGTGTAATTTGGAAAATAGTACTACTAAAATATGCATCCTTTCATATGAAACAGATATGAAAACTGATTTTAGACCATTTACAGCAGACTGATTCCTGTTTCTTGCCCCCAACCAAAGACTTCAAGAAAAATGTAGAAGGTAAAACCATTTCCTATTATTCAGTAGTACACTTATGACATATGCATCATCTTCTCACTGCAGCCCATGAGAATTGATGAGTGTAGAAGCAGAGTAGGGCAACATGGAACAGGACCAAGGAATCAGAGAGAACTTGTGAGCCCACTGCCTCGAAAAGTGCAACTTAAATGCAACAAGCTGATGCAATATATCCAGCATGCTAGCTCTGACTTTTGTCTTTCTGCTATGTAAAGAGAATGTCCTCTTGCTTCAGCTTTCATTTGATAATGATTTGCATAGTCAAGTATTTTTTATAAAACAAAATATGGAAGGAGACTGGTGGATGTTCTGTCACATCTGTGCACTCTGCTGTAGCCTGTGGACCTGGGATACAAGTACAGTTGATGGGAGGTTTGGGGAATTGAGTATATAGCTTTGAAAATTGGCATTAGCATGTGATTCAATGGCAGGAAAGGCTGTGGAAAGAGGTAAAGATACTAAAACTAATACTGGCACCAGAAAAGAAGCAGATACCTGCAAATAGTAAAGTGCTTACATTTCCAGGGGGTGTGCATGTTGCTGTCCCACTCTCAGCTCTCTTTTCAGCTTGTCTCCATCTCTCAGAAAGTCATGTTCCTGTGCACAGGCCATGGGTTCCTTCCCCACGTCTTTAGCCATGACTTGCTCAGAGCTGTCTCCTAAAGTCACGGCACTAAGGTACAGTACCCACTTGCAGGTTCCCTCCTAGGTGGAAATGAAAGTATCAGCTGTCTCTGAAATGTGTCATGCACTCAGCTTATGACAGACATTACAGCTTGATGTGCATCGCCCCAGCTCTGCCAGGGTTTGACAGCCAGTCGCTCGTGTCTTGGCTGGATGGCTGCTGCTACTGGCCAGTCCAAGGGAATGTAGCCTGACTCTGCAACTCAGCCTCCCGTGCTGGAAAATCAGTTGCAGTGATTCTCAACTGGCTGAAAGACTGAACTAGTTCCAGGAAGTCCTTCCAGCATATCTGAGCCTGCTTTCCTCTTTTTGCAGGGTGAATTTAACTCTATAAACTACTCTTTGTAGGATTGTCCCTTTCTCAACCCCCAAACATACCTTGCAATAATGTGATTCTCACTGCCCCAAAAACAAAGCCCTTCTATTTCTTAGTCATCCCATATGAAGTAAGCTACCCTTTCCCCATCAATCCCCATTTTACGTGTGGGGAAATGGAATAAGAGCAATGAAATTCAGTAGATCAGCTCTGATTTGATGTTTTTTTCTTTACAGAGAGACTGTGAGAAAGCTGTGTATCTGAAGCATGCTACTTTTATCCTTCTAGAGAGCGGACAGCAAGTTCAGGCTTGGTTGCTCAGCATTACTTGCTCTGTTGTGTGTTGAGCAGAACATAAAATAAACTCCCAAAGACATATTTCTAACTAGCAAGCTTCAACCAGCAACTGTCCTTTCCTGCTACAGTCATAGCGACATGGTATCCTGGAAGAAATTGCACACACTGAGATAGTATCACCAGGGCATAGTTTGCTTTATTTATACTATAAAAGGCATAAATATTGCACAATCTGATGTGTCTGGTACATTTAGAGGTTAACTGAGTCATGGGTTTTTATGGCCAGAAGACAGGGGTTTGATTGCTTGGATGATTTCACCATAACACAGACATTTGGATTTCCCTCTTCAAATTCAATACAGGGGTGCTGTAGATCCTACAGATCTAGGAATCATCTGTGAACACATCCACTCACGATGCACCAAAACATGATTCACCCTGGTGCTTGAGACACTTGTCTCACTGGTGAATCCCTCTGAATCCCTCATGCTGTGAAAGATAAATGCTGTGTTTCTAGTTCAGTGTGCATTCTAGCTTCACTTCTTGCACCAGATGGCATGCTTCTTGCAGCAGCCTTATGTGACTGAAAATCCTTCTCTGACCATGTTCCCTACTACTTCCCCCTTTTTTTTTTTTGATATACTGAATAATTTCCTGGGTCTTTTGCTGTAAGACTTACTTTAAACCTCTTATCTGTTACCACTGTGTGCACAGTGTGTGGGCAGATCACAATGATGATTAAATGGCTATTTCAGTCATTATTTCATAGGCTGCATTTCCTCATGCTTGCAGCTGTGTAGCTGCAGTTTTTCTGTAGATTTTTGTCACAAACCACATGGCAAATTGTCTGTGTTACTGAACAAATTTCCTGTTTGCACATATGCAAGCAGCGGACAATACCTTCAGTAAAAGAAATATTGAGTGAGTTGTTCAAATATTTCCTTCTAAGAGTTGAGTGGGAACCTGGACTTCAGTAGATCTCTGTCAAGCTTCAAATTCAGCATATCGTATATCCAGCAGCCTTTTAACTTTAGATTTGCAGTATTTAAAATTCAGTACTTGGTGATTAGGCTCATAATTACATAGCAGAGTTACTGTAGAATCATAGAGTAGTTTGAGTTGGAAGAGAACTTGAAGATCATCTAGTTCTAACCCCCTGTCATGGAGAGTTCTATCATCCAATGCTAGAAATGTTTAACTTGTATTTACCTTAATCAGGGTTTGCTCAAATGTTAATTCAGGCTTTTGGCTACCTGCATAGAGCAGAATACAGCAGAGGTTTCTGGAGAGCCTGGCCAGCCTGTTCCATGGAGTTCTGCAAGATACAGCAGAGGAAAGCCTTGAACTCAGTGCATTACCACAGTCTGTGTCAGCAGTGGGAATTAAACTGAGAACATCCTTAATACAGGACACTGGAGAACCATTTCTTTCCCAACTTGGTGCTTCTTCGTAGAGCTCTTCCTTCACTCTTCTGTACCTTGTCTGAGCACCTCCCTCACATGCATGAAGTGACTAATGTCATGTGCAGTCTAACAGCTGTCCCGTGTCAATCCTCCCTCTCCACTTGCTGCCTTTTCAGGAGAAATCCCCATAGGCAAGGGGTGTGTTGGCCTTCCTGCAGACTTGGCAGCCGAGCCTCTGAGTCCTTTTGTCTCTGTGGGAAGTACAGCAGTGTAAGAGCCTCTGTCTCTGGGGCAGCTAAAGCACTGGGTGATTATCATCTCATTTAAATGGCTGTAGAGACTTTATAATGCAGCATGCTATAGTTACAGCCTGCTGCTCTCAGATGGATGTTTTGTTTCATTTCACCAATAAGTTGAGCCATACCATTTGTCTCAAAGATACTGCAGTCATGACAGCAAGGGGGCTCTGTTTCTGCCCTCAGGCAGTGTCAAATAAAGACTCCAACCTTTATTTTCTTTCTGGTTCTAGGGTCAGATCTAGACAAGCTACAGGACGTAATAAGCCAGTTCTCACTCATCTGTGAGGAAAATATTGTAGGGGTCATTGTCAAAGCCGGTTAGTAACTTCTCAGATCTGTTGACTTTATAAATATCTTTTTTGCATGTTCTTGAGAGCAGTGATCTGTGGCACTGTCTGCTGCCCCTCATATCTACTAATGGTCAGCAACCATCAATCTTCAACAGTCATCAATAATCAGCATTAACCACTATTCTCACAATTGTAGGATAATCTGTCTGATGATGTATTTACTGATAAGCAGACATGCATGGTGACAAAGCCAGCCTGATATGCTGATGATCAGGCATCACAAACTGTTTGGGTGAAGCTTTGAACAGTCTGGCTTTGTCTGGTGCTTGCCTGGTCACCGCTGAGCTTTAAATGGCAGAAGAGCTGTGTTTGGTCAGGCCTAAAACAAGCAGATCTGGTTTGCCTGGCCCTGTGGAAACAACAGGTCAGAGGCAGACTTCCTACCCTCCTGTGTTTGTGGGAAGTGTGTAAGTGTTGCCTGATTTTCACTTGGCCACTGCATTTGACCCAACATAAACATACCCATTTAACAGGTTTCATAGTGGACTACACAAAATCAGATGTGATTTTGGCATGAAGAAAAATGGTTTTTTACATTTTAACCTAAAAGCAATGGATTTACACCACTGGAATCCTACTTAAGCCTGGGTTGTATCAGTATATTCAAGCTGTTTCAGCAGCAGCATTTCACAGCAGGTTTTTCTTGTTTGGGGAAAAGAAGGCCATCTGGAAGCCTTCTCCTTCCCAGGAGCTGTGCTGCTGAAACATTATTTTTCTGGCATCATTAGAGTCAAAGGCTAATGAGTGGTACATGATTTAAAAGTGGGAACACTGGTACTTCTGTCTGCATAGATGGAAGTGAGTAGAAATAATTAACAAGCATGGCCAAGATTTACTGATGTTTCTTCTCCCTTTGTTTTACAGGACTAACTTGACAGCAAAGATATTAATAGTTCTTAAAGCATGCATGAGAAATGTTTCTGGAAAGAAAATTTTCTTAACAGTACTTGTATCTCAAAAGGAAATCAACAGATGTAGTAATAGTAGGATGCAGGAGGCTTTGCAAAATCCATGTACTGGAAGCAGAAGGTCTGAAGAGAGCAGGGTCAGAGAAGATTTGAGCTGCATTTGGGTGACCCACAGAAAGGTCTGAGGCTTTGCTGAAGTAGTGGATCGTATTGAGATGTACAAATTGATTGAAGCAGCTAATGACAAAAAGTCTTTCCATAATGTTTTTGGGAGTTATAGAGGTGGAGATCCATGAAGTAAGTTTGGGAATAAGCTAGCAGCTGACCCACAGTTCAGATGAGTTCTGGATGAAGGTTCTTGGCTCTGTTCATGTGAAAAATCTCCCAGAACAGGTGTTACCAATCATGAAAGGGGAGTCTGTGCTTTAGCATTTGACCCAGTGTGTGGAAAACTGCCAAAGGAGACTCAGTGGGACTGACCACATGTGATGGGTCAACACTAAGAATTCAAGACTTTATAAACACTGACATCTTGTGAAATCAATTCCTGAAAGACCTCAGAAATTATGTGAATCATAGTGTCATAGAATATCCTGAGTTGTTAGGAGCCCACAAGGCTCACTGGGTCCAAGTCCTGGCTCTGCATAGAACTACCCTGTGAATCACACCACATGCATGAGCACGTTGTCCAGTTGCTTCTTGAACCATATATAAATACAATAATAATAAAAATATATGAAAAGAATAAAAGGTGTCACAAGCAGATTGTTGTCCGAAGGCTTCAGCTGCTTTCAGAAACATGCAGTGCAACCTCACTGCAATGGTCTGAACTTCCCTGTTCACGTTTCCTTTACCTTTGGCACATGCTGTGCTGGAAATGGGAGCACCACAGAGAGGAGGAGGGAGCTTGTCCTTTTTGGCGAGATATCGCTCTGAACAAGTTACTGGGGAGACTTTTGCAAGAGTCATGTATGACTTGGCACTGGTAGACAGTTAAACACACTTTATTTAAAAATCTGAAGACTGACAAAGACCAATGAGGGATAAATTAGGAGCAACTTTTTGGACACCTATGCCCAGGTGTCAGCATACAGCTTGTACATATATAAAGAGAAATAGGCTTACTGGTATGTTTGCCTGGCTGTTGCTTCAGGCAACTTCAAGAAAAGTGATTCACACAACATACTTCCAGTGAAGCATGAAAGCCTCTCTGTTGAGTGAAACAGTGCTTTGGTTTGGTTTCATATCACTTTATCTCTTTTAAAACTTAATCTGCTTTATCAATAGAATCACTTAAATGCTGTAGTCAAAATCATATCAAGAGCCAATAGCTAAGGAGAGAAAAATTTAAATAAGGAGGCCTTGTGATTGATTTATCATTTTTGCACTCAGTCTGGCTGAATCTTGAAAGATTATGCTGGCAGTCTAACAAGCAAAAATTCATTGTTCTTTAGAGATGGTCATGTCAAACTGCATTAGTTTATGGTTTCATAATTTGTAAATGCACATTTTAACAGGAGAACCCAGTTTAAAGGACTCAGCAGAATAAGGAAAAATTCTTGAATGACTGAAAAAAATATAGTGGATGCAGTTATATATCTGCAGTTTTCTGTGATACTTTATGGTTTTGTTTATTGCTTTTGGTCTCGTTTGATCTGCCAAAGTTTATCTGTCTCTAGGCCTTCCAAGATAAATGTTTTCACTATGAGTAAATTCACTGGGAAAAAAGTGTGTGTAAAACCAGGTTTCCTGTTAGTAACATGCGTGGTACAAGTAATGAATGGTATTTTCACACCAAATTCTCTTAGGCCAGTGACATATCGCAATATATTTTGGATGTAATTTTGGTTTTCCAAATCTTGGGCCATGTAAAGGTGGAAAATGTCACTTGTTTGTTCCTGTTGCAAAGTTAAATCACCACACTGTTCTTTTACTCCTTTTACTCTTCAGTCATTCACATAGCTAATTAAATTCACAGGATCAGTAAATGCAACATTTTTTTCATTGCAAAGAGTGCAATTCTCCAGTCCTTCCTTTAAAGTCAGCTGGCTTTCACCAAGGTTTTTGAAGGAGGAGCTTCGTCCTGTATTGCCATAACAGGTAAGATTCAAATTTTGTCCTTTTCTTCATAAATATGACAGCATTTTGCCACTAATGGTGTTGATTTTCAGGCTCTGAAAATAACTTGTAACTGCTTGTGTGAGTTGGTGTCACCCAGATCGAGCCATATGACCAAGATGGCCCTTCACACACTGAGCACGTGAGAACATACTGGCAATAAAAGAAATCATGCACTGCTTCCCCATGCCCCTGTGCTGTGAGGGCAGAAGGGGTATCTGTGAGAGCTCTGCCAGCGCCCCGTGTCCCCAGGCACGCAGTGGCTGTGGCCTGACTTCCCATGCCTAGAGCAGTGGCAGGGGACAACTGTGCATTCAGACCTGGAGGGGAGGTAAGAGAGGGCAGATGTGATGCAGCTGTGGGAGAGTTTTGACTTCCAAGGGTCTGGATGTGAGCCAGTGAAGAAAACCAGAGAGAAATACCTGACACAAGTGTGATGTGAATCCTGATACAAACTGCATGCCTTTAATACTGTGGGTCTTCCATGGGTTGTCACTGGCATTCTCTTGCAGTCCTGGAGCCCAGCTTCTTTCAGGTGGAAGGTGGTTTGGTTTGGTTTGGTTTGGTTTGGTTTGGTTTGGTTTGGTTTGGAAGGAGCTGTGTGACTGTGTTTAGCTAGGCTGCTGTGCTCTGGGAGGTCAACGGGAAGGCTGAGAAAAAGAAACTCTCTCTTCATAGCAAAATGATGAGATCAGAATTTTCTAGAGTGTTTTATGATAGATTTATGAAAAGAGAGTCACAGTGGCCATGACCTCTCAAATTCCAGGTGTGGGTCCTTGTGGGGGATGGGAAGGAGTGCTGGAATTCTTGGAGGGATAGTCATGGGGCAGGCACATCCCTGGGGGAAGTACCACAGGGTGTGGGGCAGCCAGAGAGAGGTACCTGTGGTGTGACTCCTTCCATCTGGGACAGGGCACCTGAAACAAAGAGGGAAGGATGTTGAGGGGGCTCAGAGCACAATCTTGGAGTGGGAATGGTCATGGCATAGGTGAGGATCACACAGAGAGGAGTTAGGACAAGTGTCATGAGAGATGAGTGAAACTGAAGCACTGCCCAAAGCTGAGCAGCAAGAGAAGCTGGAACACCAGAAGCGAAGCAGCCCTGCAGAGATGCAAAGGAGAGTTCTGGAGAACTGCTGGAGCCCCCAAGGGGCCCTGTGGGGTGGTGGGGACTGCCCTGGCTCTGGACTCTGAAGCAGTCAGATGTTCTTGTCACTGGTGCCCTCTGCTGCTGCTCGACTGTGGTAATATTTCTTAGAAACATTTCTTGTTCTTTGCCAGCACTGTTAATGTTTTCCACCTGGTAAGCAGAGTGCTCTGGCATCTCACTGTGGGATTTCTAAGAAACTATGTGAAGGCATGGAGATAGGATTTTATCTTTTGATAGAGTTTTACTTCTGAGAGCACTAAGGTCCTATTTCTTTACATCTCAGCAATTTGTGCAGTTGTCCCTAGTAATCCCTGCTGGTCTGCTTTCCTTTGGAATCAGCACTGAGCTCAGATTCAGATTTTCCAGGAGCTTATGTTTTCACCTGGACATGTCTGACATTCCCCTGGTACAGTGATTTTTCTAGTTTTAATCACATAGTCATGGCTTTACATGACTGACTGCTATTGACTGTGTCCCTCACTCAGTGGTTATCAGTATAAAAACACTCAGTCATTTTGTGTAGACACCATTCCCATGCCTTGGGTGGGTGTAGCATTTTGTCTTGATGAATAGTCAACAGGTTCCATTATCTGAGATCATAAAATATGTTGGTGACATTTGCTGAAGTTGTCCCAGCACTTCATCCAGCTACAACCACACAGAAGACTCTCTTCCTTTCTCAGGCACAGCAGGAACACCAGAGCAGCAGTTTCTGGAGCCAGGTGGAGCAAGGAGAGCCCCATGTTGGCAAAGGCAGTCCCACAGCAGCAATGTGGCCGTGAGGTATCAGTGTGGGGCCTTTGGGGCTATCACAAGCTCTGTGACTGCAGCAGTGCTCTCAGGCACAGCATGCCACCAACCAGTCAGCCCCTCATTCTGTCTCTACCTGCATCTCCAGAATTTCGCAACTGAAATCTGCCACTCTCTTTGTGCTTCATTTGATAGCCAAGGTTGAAAGTCAGTTATCATATTGTAGAGAGGTCTTTTTGAAGATGATGGAGGCATTACTGGATGTTTCTGCCACTCTCTTTGTGCATCTTTTGATAGCAGCAAGTGCCCAAACATTAGTGTGTGTGGTGGCAGAAACACGAGATTATAGGAATCAAGTTTACATTTGCTCATTTTATAAAGTGTCTGTTTGTGCAGATCCCTTGCAAAAAGAGTGGTCAGAGCAAAACAGGGAGAGAAAGGTCAATGATCTTATCTCTGAAAGGAGAGATAGAAACCTCAGAAAAGGAATATTCTTTGTCTAGCTCCACAGAGCAGAATGATTTTCAGCTTGTTATCAATGGGCTTTCTCTACACTTATTTGACTTTCATAATCATATCAGAACTGGATCATGGCTTTTCCTTTCCCAGGAGCCTGCCAGGCCAAGGTTGAAAGTCAGTTATCATACTGTAGAGAGGTCTTTTTGAAGATGATGGAGGCATTACTGGATGATTCTGCTCTTGTTCATTCCCATGCTAATCCAAAGTGTTTCTTCTGAATTGAATTTTTGCATATCTATATCAGTGTCTTGGAGTAAAGAGTCCATTCTTATACTGAGACATTTTTAGATTTATTATCTGGTGTCTGCATTTGTCATTTCTTGAGCTGGGGTCCCAGACAAGAAGGTACAAGAGGATCCTTCTAGGTGGACAGAGGAATGAGACTTAACTTTGGAGCCTTCCTGCTGCTAAGTCCATCCTTGAGTAGGGAAATCACCGTGTAGCTGTAACTCTTTGCATGAAGTGTTCCGTGGTAGTGGCTGCTGTGTCTGCATTCCAAGGAGCTGAGCGGCAGTGGAGAGAGGAGGAACCCTTCAGCCACATTTACCATATGGTTTTAGAGTTAGACCCTGGTCTTGCACAAGCTTCTGGCAATGTTTTAGACCCTGCAATCCCCCTCAAGTCCAGCTGTGGGAAAGAAGTGATCTTTATTCCTCCCAGCAAGACAAGTGGGAAGAGATGGTTTATGCATTTGAGGCATAAATAGGAGCCCAGCTGCTTTCAGGGAGACTGGATGGTAAAGTAATACTGCCATTAACTGTTTTTAATGAAATAAAGATGGAAAACCCCCCAGCTGTTGGATCTCTGCAAATCCCTGATTCATTGCCTATGAAAATTCCAGCATGGCCAGTACCAGCCAGGAGAGGCCACTGGGATCTCAAAACACTCGTTGGACTGAACAGCAACAGGATATCCTCTCTTTTGCATCCTGCTATTCTGATCATGAGTTATTAACAAAGCAGCCAAGCAGCAGAAAATGTTCATTTCTCAAAATAAGATAGTACCAGTTAACAAGTATTCACCCAATCATGGTTTGGTTTGGTTTGGTTTGGTTTGGTTTGGTTTGGTTTGGTTTGGGATTATGTGGGTATTCTTTGGGGTTTTTTTGGCTTGGGTTGGTGGTTATCTTTTTCAGGATTGGGGTTTTTTTGCCATAGGGCATCTACCAGCTCTTCAGTGGTCTGTTACTAATGACACTATTTCTTGTCTGGCCAGGAGAACACATCAGTGGTGGGCAGGAACCCAGCCACAGCCTTTGCAGCCATAATGCAAAGATTTTGGTTTTGTTCGCTTTCAAATAGCACTTTTAATGTTAATATATCAGTACATGACCTTTGGGAATAAAAATAGGCAATTTTCTCTGCTGAAACATGATTGTGACCACTGACAAACAGTTGGGTTGGGTTTGGGGGGATTTGAGAAGGGGTGTGTGTGTGGGTGGGTGTGTGTCCCTGTTTTTTGGGTTGGGGATTTTTTTTTTTTTCAAAATTTCTTTATGGATTTGGATGAAAACTGGGCTAAAATACCAGTATTTATTCCTGATGAAGAGATAAAATTCTGTTCCCCCACTTCATCAACTCTCATTAATAACATCCTGAACTGTACAGCAACACACAGCTGAAAATGCATGTGGAAGTGTAAGAAGGGCCAGGCACCAAGCCTGGGCCACACCAAGGTTCCATCTGTGCCAAAGGCTGTCTGGCAGTGGCTGGGAATGTGGCATGAGATGTGAATGTGTGTGGCACACGCTTCTGGCAGCTTGCAACAGACTCTGTATTGACAGTGGAAGAGTCAAAAGGTGGCGTTTGGGAGAGAGGACAAGGCTTTGCTCATCCCTGCAGGCACAGTCCTAGAAGGGGACAAGGAGAAGGCTGAGTGAGAGGCTGCAGCAAGAATTTCAGCTGTGTAACTCGTGATGGGATTAATTGGTTTGTTCATGAGATTAAGGGTGTAATTCTTAGGTTGAACGGGAGACGGAGTTGTTTTGCATTAGATGGCAGCACTGAGAATCGGCCTAAGGAGAAATCGCTGTCTGACAGGCTCTTTTCAGGAGCAGCCTGTAACATGGAAAAGAAGTCTGGATCTCAGGCATTAAAACACTGTGAGGACATCCATCACCTCGGGGCACAACGTGATCAATCTCTTGGTACAATCGCTCTGTCAAGGAGCACATGGCTTTCAGCACAAGCTCTAAATGAGCATCGGCCAGGTTTGTCCAGATTTCTGTAGCCGATCTGCAGGCTGTGCATGTCCCAGTGCTGCTGGCTCAGGTGTGGTCCATATGCCCTCCCTCCACTGCTGCAATCACATTGCACATGGCCATTTGTTGTACCGCACATTGCCACCACTCAGGAAAATAACGTGCCTGGCACGGAAAGAAAGAGGATCCACAGAGCACCTGAGGAAGCAGCACATCTGCAGCACCTCACCTTCTCCTGCACAAAACTTGCTTAGCAGCCATCTGGAGAAATCACTTTTTTTATCCATGACAGTGTGAACTCCTCCCTGGACTTGGGGTAAGCCAGCCAGCAGTAGAAAAGTAGCTGAGGAATGTCCCATTGACTGTGGAGCCTGTTATTTAATTTTCTGAGCTACAAGAGAAGGCCCGTATATATTTTTCCTTGGAGGGTTGAGAGGAAAAAGGAGAGAGGTGAGAGAAACAGCATATAAAGAAAGGAATTAATATTAGCTTTTTGATTCCCTCCCCTTGAAATTTACTTAACCCAGCCCACAGACATAAGGAACTTACCATATTATCACACCATAGAGTGAGACTATATATACATGATTCTAGTATGTTCAAATTTCCTTTTATAGCAATAAAAAATTAAATTAAAAGACAATGGCTGAAGCAAGTAGTTTAGAATCCTTTTTAAATTGGTATGCCATGGCTATACATTATCCAGCTAGCTGTATTTATTTTTATAAATATATGCTTTGCCTCATTTAAATTTGTTTGTTACTTTCAACTGCTCTTTGTATTAGCCAGGATATATTTCCCTTAGGGGCAGAAGGGGAAGGACCTCAGAAGTGCCTCCTTGATCTTTGTAAATCCCTTTCTTTCCAGTAGCACAGCGTGTCTTTCCATGGAATGAAATGGGACCCCGAGCCAGGGCACCTACCAGTATCTCTCCTTCCTGCTGGCTTTCTGGGCTCATGTTTTGCTTAGAGTCTTCTCTTTTCTTGGCCTCCAAGTACAGAGTATCTGAGACATTCAAAGTTCAGGACCTACTTTTAGGGGTTGGACTGATGATTTTCTGCCTAGACAGGCCTTTGCCGTCACATGATTTGCCCCAGGTAGATAGTTATACCTGGATCAAGTAATAAATAATAATCCATCCTTAATAGCTCTTAGTCTAATGAGTCAATATACCTTACATGAAAGGTGCAATGAAAAAGGTCAGGGAACACTGAAAGAGGTCATGGAAGTTAATTTTCAGCGAAACCTATTTACAAAGTCTGATGTTGGAACCTTTCAGGAAATTCCTGGATTAACTGAGTTCATTAAGAAACATTTAATCAACTTATTTGCACTGATGAATCAAATATCCTTCTTGCCAAGTCCTTGTGAAATACTAGATAAGCTGTGCAATGTTTGTTTTGCTTTTAGCAGCTGTGTCATCTGAGCTGTTCAATACTAAGAGAATGTTTTGTACAGTACCACATGTGGATCACTCTGCATCTTTTGCCATAGCCCTGGGAGATTTACTTCAATTAATAATTTTATGTGAAAGTCACAGAGAAAGAAAGAAGAGGTACCTACCCAGATATTTTATTTTCTTTTTTTTCCGACAATTTTTCATTGAAATATCATATGCTTCACAGCTCTTAAGTGGGAAAATAAATCATAGTTAATGTGCTCCTCTTTCACTATTCCAAAAAAGTGAAAAAGGATAGGGGACATCTTTCATGTATATGAGAGAGAATGCATTAGGCATCACCATTTCCAGAGGAGGTGATATGTGTAGGAGAAGGTGATGGTTGGGAGGGGGGAACAGCCTCTTTCACACTTGAGGGAGGCAGGGATGACACAGGAAGCAGGAGAGTCTTTACATGGGCCCTTTGTTGGGGTCACTTCTTGGGGTTGTGTTTTTTTCATTTCCCCCTTTATCTTCTCAAGCCACTCTGTGCTTCCGTCTCTGTCAGGACTGGAAGGTATGATGAAGGTATACATTTTATCACTTGGTGTCAGAATCAATTACTGGTTTTTTTGTGTTTTAAATGCCTGCAATATCATCTGTTTCCTTTATGGCTGTAGTTATTTTATATCATTACATGTTAACAAAGGTTTTGTTACTTGATGATTACTGAATTCTTTTTGAATTTTAAATTATTTTGTGAGTTTTTCTGTTATCACTTTTCTTTATGATATGCGCTGTTTTCAGAGCATACAGACGTAAATTATATGCTTCCACGATTTTTTGTGATGATGATAAGTAATTTTCTAAAGTTGCAGAATGCCTCTAGCGAAGGCCCTAGCTCAAGTTTGAGCAGTTCTGTGCTCAAACCTTGTTTGTCCTGCAGATTCCCTGGTCAGCCTTTGGAAAGGCGTGGTGGGCACTCTGCCCCGTGATGACGGTGTTACAGCTGGGGACAGCTGATAATGCTGCCCCTTTGTCCCCCAGGGCACAGACCTTCTGGGTGACCTGCTGTACACCACAGTGGCTCTGCACTGCTCAGGAGGAGCTCAGCTGCACCTGCAGGTAGATGAGAGCAGTACTCTCAGGAAATCTGCTAAGGTCAGACACCCTCTTTGAAACTGGCAGCCTTCACTTCCGTGTCTCTTTTTACCATGTATAGCACCTGATTGACTTTTCCCATTTCCTGACTCCTTTTTTTCCTGACTTGGGGAAGTGCCTGTTCTTTCTTTATGCTGACCATAGTCTAGAACTAAGCACCTTACTGAGAGATGATGGGGTATAGCAGCAACATAGTGACTTACTGTTGGTGGAGGCACACTCCAGGTCAAGTGGAAAGGCTGTTATTTCAGCTTCATTTCCTTGCCCTTCTGATTACCAAAAAGCAGTTTGCCATGTATTGTGAATTACTTCATTGCTATGAACTTCATTGATTTCATCCTTTTTCAGCTATGTTTTGGGTCTAGTGAGTTCAAACATAAATATTTAACCAAGTTTCTTGATGTAGCTGGTCAAATGTCATTTTTGTAATCTGAAAACAAATTATGTGGTTTGTATCTTATCTGTAGTACAATGTGTAGTGTTTTACAAATATGCGTGTTACACAAATTGTTGAATACTGAAGATATCAGTGAACCTTAATGCTTGCTGACCATGGCAGATTCTTTGTCAAATTGCTGCCAGAAATAAGGCAGAGGTTGATATTGTATTTTCTGCACGGCACTAAGGAAAGTCCTGTCTGAAAGCAGTAAAAGTTTAGTAGCTAAGGTGTTGCTGTTCACAGCAGAACAGACAAGATGATTTCTACAGGCTACTCTGCCATCTTGCTGTCCTGGTTTTGAATGGATAGAGTTAATTTTCTCCATAGTAGCTGGTATGGGCCATGTTTTGGATTTGTGCTGGAAACAGTGTTAATAATTCAGGTGTGTTTTAGTGATTTTTGAGCAGTGCTCGCACAACCTCAAGGTCTTTTCTAATTCTCCTACCACCCAGCCAGCAAATAGGTTGGGGTAGCACAAGAAGTTGTGAGGAGACACAGCTGGGACAGCTGATCCAAACTGTTCAAAGGGATATTTCATACAATATTTCATATTTCATATGACAATATGCTCAATGCATAAACTAGAGAGAAATAGGCTGGGGGCCACTGCTCAGCAGTGACTGGGCATCAGTTGGTTGGTAGTGAGTAATTGTTTTTAGTTTCCATTACTCATCTTTCTTGAGTTTCATTTTTATAATTTCCCCATCATCATCATCATCATCATCATCATCATCATCATCATCATCATCATCATCATTTATTTCAATTATTAACATGTTCTTAAGTCAACCCATGTTTTCTCACTTGTAGGGTTCCAGTTCTCTTCCCCTCTATCCTGCTGGAGAGTGAGTGAGTAAGCAGCTCTGTGGTGCTCAGTTGTTGGGGTTAAACCATCTCTATGAAAGTGTTTAGTGAAATGTCACATTTTAATGTAAGGACATAGGAACCCAAGGATGGGTGTGGTGGATCATGACAATAGTCACGGCAGCCCAGAGTTCTGTCCAACTCCAACACTAGCTTAAAATTTAGTTCCTAAGGAACAGAACAAAACCGAAGGTGGCTACCACAGAGGAATATTCTTTCAAACTGCTTCAGCCTCCAGTGATTCCTGAGCTATCAGTGGTATCTTTGAGTACCCTCAATTGATTTTGCTCCCATGAATTGGCCTGGTTACTTTTTGGACACATACATCTTAAAAAATTGTGTTCCACAGCCCAAGGGCATGGTGTGTGGAAAGCCACCTCCTTTGGCCTATTTGAAAATATAGAAAGGAACAAATACCAAAAGTGTGCAAACTCTAGATTTCTCTCTAACAGGATGAGGGAGCAACCTGGAAAAACAAAAATGGTAAAATTTCCTGGTCAAGATAAAGACAGTTAAACAAAGAGATGGAAAAAAATAAACAAGTGATGCAAAGACTCACCACCAAAAGGCTCATGATCACACAGTCTCTGACCAATGGCTGCATTGGAGAGACAATTCCCCAGTTTTCATTGCTGAGCATGATGTTAGACATGGATTATCAGTTTGGGTTGGTTGTCCAAGCAGTGTCCACTGCCAATCCCTTGCTATCCCCGAGCCTGCTACTTGGGCTGGGGACAGAGGGAGCAACCAAGAAAGCCTCAGTGCTGTGCAAGCATTGTTCAGCAGTCGCTGAAACACTGGTGTGTCCTCTCCACTGCCACAGATCTGGATCGTGGCACCACACCGGCTGCTGCGAGGGAGCCAGATCCAGTATGCCTGAGCAGGCTGTGAATACTCTTGAAGGGGCTGTTCTGGGGAGAAAAATGTGTCTGTTTTCTCACAGACCTAATCTGGAAGACAACAGAAGCAAGGTGATTAAGTGCAGGTCCCAGATTAAAGCTTTTGCTGTTTACATCCCATGTAAACACAGGATGGAATGCTAGGAGCTGGCCCATTCATGCCACTAGGTAGGCCCAGCAAAGCAACAGCTTCCCAAAGGCATTCTAAGGAAGGCCTGGAATTTGAAATACTGGTTCATACAGCAGCATCCCACCCTGTCAATTTGAGCTGGAATTCACAGGTGGAGCCAGAGAATGGTACCAATTTGTAACATGATCAGAGCCCCGAGCATCTGCTTTCCTACCACACTGGGACAAAAGCTTGGAAGAAAACAGAGTCTCTTAGGAGTTTTGTGTGAATGTGAACTATATCAGGATGGGTCTTTCAGACCCAGATAAACCTTTCATACTCAAATAGCCTTTCACACCCAAATAATCCATGTCTTTCTGTCATCAGAGGTGACCCAAGACCTTCGGCAGTTAAATCTCTTCCTGGTTAAATTCATGGATCCCTCCAAGCAGCTCTGGCTTTATTCCCAACACCGTTTTGAAACTCTTTGGGGATTATGTGAGTAATTAGATATATAATAAAAAAACCATGTCCGGATGTGGGATGATGCTGCAAGCAAAGCTCTGCTTTTCCCGTGCATTAGGCTTCACAGCAGTTGTTCACCCTCAGGGCTGCCAATGCAAGGCACTTTATCTACAAAAGCAAAGGAAAAGAAAAAGCAAACAACTAGAGTTTTTCCTTGATGATAATAAAACTCACTGGTTTCAGCAATATAATTATCCCTCAAAAGCCTAGAAGGTTCTTTTCCATTTCACTCATCTGCCCACTTCTGGTTTTAAATACCCTGGTGTGCAGTATTCAGAGCAATGCCCATTGTACTAGAATTTGCAGAATTTGTTGCTGATTAAAAAAACCCATTAGGACCAGGAGAAATGAGCAGGGAATTAGAGTCATCTGCCTCAAAACAGATCCTTAGCAGACAGACATATAAATCTGTATGTCTCCAGAGCCTTTATTTGTAGTCAGGGGAAGCAAACTTCTTCAGTGACTGACTCATTTCACAAAAATAAGCTCATAAGCAAAGTGAAATTACCTGTTTTCTGGAAATTTCAGTATTTCCCCACTAACAGGTGAGACTGTCAGCTCATTTGTACACCCATCTTTTTAATATCTAAATTTAAGCTGGATATGTTTCTTTCCTCACTGTTGTAGAATCTGCTAGTACTCAGCTAACTGGGCTAAAGATAAAATTTACCCATCCTTAAACCCCATTTTGACAACTCAGTAGAGAACAAAGTGTGGTGTTTACAGTATGTCTGGCTATTTTTGTGCACATGAACACTCAAAAACTGATTGAACAAATGTGAACTCAAGTTCTAAGCCAACGAGTTCATGTAGGAGGACAAATTGCTTTCCATTACCATTATCAGGGAGACAAAGAAGAGATTAAGATACATATATATTCTTATATATTGGATATGTGTTCTTATATATGGGATATATAAGATTATATGCATTTTAACACATCCTTACAGCATCACAGCATCTAAGGGGTCAGTATCATTTTGGCAATGTGTCAAATGATGGAATGGGATGGGAAGAGTCTTGGCAGATGGCAGAGCCTATTTCCCTGACATGGTTGTTTGGGTGGGATACCCCTAATCTGACACAAATTGTCTGAAAATCTGGATGAGCCCCCTCCCTAGTGTGTAAAGAGATGCAGGCACTGCCAGAGGACACTGACACCAATGTAATGCTCATCCATTGTCAGTAGGTGCTTTACAGAGACCCAGGTGTTTGAAGCAAAGAGCAGGAATGGTCAGAGTGTGACCAGAGCCTATGGGGTCATAGGCAAAGGCTCTTCTGTGGGACAGGACCTACCCAGGGAGCATCCTCTGCTAGGGATCTGGGGCTGTAACACATAAAGCTTCTCTAAAACAGAGGGGAAGGTGGGAGGGGGAGGAGGGAGAATAGAAAAAACTGTTTCAAACAGAACTGTCCAGAGAGATTTTGCTGCAGAGAACTCACACTGAGCTTAGCTGAACTGATAGAGCATGGGGCTAATAATGTCAAGGTTGTGTGTTTGATCCCTGTAGGGGCCATTCACTTTAGAGTTGGACTAGATGATCCTTGTTGGTCCCTTCCAACTCAGAATATTCTGTAAGTGTTTCAACACACTTCGTTTTTCTTGCCAGCATTATCCACTGCATTGTCTTTGAGCACCAGCTTCACAGATCAGAGATAAACAGAGATGACCAATCTTCTTCTTCTGCAGATTCTCATTCAGGATTACTTTAAGAGTAATGTCATGTCTCTTTCTTATTACACAGAGACTTCCTAAGGTAATGAAAGCTATGAAAGCTATTTCTTTTATTATTCAACTAATACTTCCATTCCCCTTCTTAAGCTACAGTTTTTACCATTTTATGCTGTGCACACGTTATCATCCCTTGTTTACTTGTTTCCCTACCAGGACTTTGCTAGGTCTTAATTACCATTGCTTTAGGACTATTACATAACTCACGAAGTCAGCTTTGGTTCTTTCTTATCATTAGCAGATTAATAAGTAAACTCATATCTCAACAGGAATGGCAAGGCACTATTGGCTAATTTCAACCATGTGCTTTGGCATCACAGCATATAAATAAGCATGGATTTACAGGTCCAGCACCAGGCTTTTTTGACACTTGACTTCTCTTTCTTAGCCCACCATGGAGGCCCTGGGAGTGACCACTATTTTCTTGCTGGTGTGCATCTCATGCCTTCTCTTTGTCACATGGAGAAGCAGATCTCAGAAAGGAAACGAGCCTCCTGGTCCCACTGCATTCCCCATTGTTGGAAACCTGCTCCAGATAAACCCATGGAATTTGCCTGAAAGCTTGAAACAGGTAAGGGACTGTCTTTTTCTTTCCTATGTTTTCTTCATGGCGTATAAAACAAAGTCCAGTCCTGCTGTTCTCAGCTAAATTCACCAGCTTAATTTGCATTGACCAAATGTTAAACAGAAACAAAAGGTTTCCCAGATATACATGTTTATTAAATCTATATATAATCACTTTTATATATAAACACACACATATATATACATATATATAATCTATTGTATATCTAAGACTACATATTACAGGTGTATATATAAAAATATATATGTCCTATATATAAATATATATGTCCATATAATATAAGTCAGTCTATATATTGGCAATTGCCATAGTGAAATGAGTTATGTGCTGACCTCACAATTTGTACCACAGTACTACACTTTGCAGTGGATTTGCAATCAAGGCACTGATGCTGTTGCAGTGTAATCTTCCTGGGCTCAATTCCTCACCACGTTGGCAACACAGCCTGGCCCTTTTTGTGGGGAGAGGACTGCTCCATTTTGCTGCCTCTGCTCCCCAGCAGATATGTAGGATCTCCTGGGAGTGGAAGTAGCAAGTGCAGAAATTGAAGTAAAATTGTTTGGAGGTGAATTGTGCTGTCCATTCCCTCCTCTGACTGATGTCACCCATCTGGCAAAAATACCCCTTTGAGAGACAGTTTCACTGTGTGTGGTCAAAAACCATTTAGGCATTTGCTTCCATATTGTGTATATAACTGATTTTAGAGCCCATGTAAATTGTTATGCCCTGCACAAAGGTATTCTAAAATGTTTTGCCAGCCCTGTGAAGGGCTATTTTATTTTCCCAGATTTGGTCTGGATACTCGCCATTTCCATTAATGTTTCCTATTTCTTGTATGATTCCCTCTTCCCTCATCTGTAACTTGTAATTGAAAGATCTCTGCTTTGTTGTTAATCAGTGTCAAGTCTCAAAAGTGTTGGGACAATGACACATCACGTCTCAGACCTCTTTGCTACAAACATCACATGGCTATCACTGATGTTGTTATGTTGCTCTTTGTGCTCACCTTTCCTACAGCTCAGTGGCAAGTATGGTCCTGTCTTCACAGTACATTTGGGCCCACAGAAGGTTGTGGTGCTGTATGGCTATGATGTTGTAAAAGAAGCTCTGGTTGATCAAGGAGATGACTTCAGTGGAAGAGGCATTCTACCACTGATTAAAAAGCTCTTCCAAGGCACAGGTACATTCTTGGTAATGCCAGCATGCCAAACAGATGCTTTCAGAACTTCAGAAACACAGCTGACAGGGAAGTGCAGAGGGGCATGGTAGATTTTATTTACTACTTTTATGCAGACAAATTAGCAATTAAAGGCAAAAAACCCGGCTCATTACTCTTGAGTAAATTGGTCCCCTGGAGAAGTATTTCAAGTCCCAGGATGGCTTCACTGAGTGCCTTTTTACTTCCAGTGTGCTTGAAGCTCTGGCTAAAATTTTGTGTATGAAATGTGCCTCTAAGGTCTTACATTCATTCCCCCATTTCTGAAAATATTTCGAATATAGATACAGCTAAGGAACCCGCAAAAGGAAAGTCCACAGTAGAACAAGATAATATAGACTGACCCAGTAAGGGCCATAGTCCAGATTAGGTAATGAGATTATTTACCAGGTCAGTCCCTGGTATGGCATTTATAGTACATATTCTATGGTATTATATATATAGTGCAGTACCATTGGTATTGTCCATAATGATATGCTCTATTGCAGGTGCACAGCAGAACATTTCAGTGGTTATGTCAGTGTAAAGGCCTTGTGTTCAAGACCAATTCAGTGTTACTTCCTACTTAGTTCGTAACATAGTTTTTCTTATCCTGGGAATAAAGTCAATTTTATTCAAGGGCTGTGACAGACGGATCAAATTTATCACCTTCAGAATTGCAGAGAAGTTGTGGTTTGGGGCAGATAGCCATTGCAGTGTAACTCCACAGAGAGATGTCTTTGCATGCTGAGTACTTACTGTGTAGTTCCCATTAAAGGGGAAAAAAAAGCTGTTTGATCATGGTCTATTTTTCCTCCCTGTATCAGGCATTGTGACCAGCAATGGGGAGACCTGGAAGCAGCTGAGACGATTTGCACTCACCACCCTGCGGGATTTTGGGATGGGGAAAAAGGGCATTGAGGAGAGAATCCAGGAGGAAGCTCATTTTCTGGTGGAGAGGCTGAAGAACACACATGGTATGCTAAGGACTTTGTGCCTGTTGAGACACTGTGCATATCTTCAATTAGACAATGAGGGGTGTAGGGCTCATTTACAAAATCTATGACTCAAGGAGCGGGTGTACAGCTGCTGTTTCTGCTGCCTGCAGAAACAGTTATCAGTGGGTCAAAGGCACTGTGATAGTATGGAGGATAAAAGTAGGAGAGAGAGGCTTGGAGAGTACCTTTTAACCTATTCTGCTTGAGGAACAAGACAGGAAGTGGCAAAAGGAATGGCTTTGCCACAGAGCCAAGGGTTTGATGGAATTCAGCTGTGGAGACAGTGCTGGATTGCTGTCAGGTAACCAAGTATGCTCTTCTTCACCTTGTCTCCTACAACTGTATGTAAACAGATCTTGAAGAAGTAGGTGACCAGAGAACTCATTTGCAGATATTTGGGGTTGAGTCCATCTGAACACTAGACAATAGATCCCAGTATTGATGGGGCTGTCCAATGGGAACAGGTATATAAGCTGCTCCTGGGGGCAGGGTATAAGGTTACCCACTTGGTGTCAACATGTAAATGTGTTTTCTAGTAATATATAAGTCAGTGTTACTTCTAAATATGTCCCCTGAGGGTGGCACAGTACTAGCCACCCTTTTCATTGCCTGCCCTCAATGTGTGCCTATTCTGCCAGGGGGGGAAAGCAGATCAATCTATAAGAATGATTAAGCATCACTGTTTTCCATGGGCCACTAGAAAATTAAATCTGGCTTCTCAGATAAACATTAATTTTATAAATCAGAGAAAACACTCTCACCTGCATTGCTTTTTATCTTTTGACTATCACAGTAATGCTATATTTCTTATGCCCTTATGCAAGTCTCTAGCTCACCTTGTTGCAGCATCTTTTACTGTGTATTAAAAGGTTTTACAAGCAAAACATACACAACCAAAAAGTATAAGACCATTATTTACCCTTAATGCAATTAATAAATAGATATGACTAGTGTCTTCTACATTCAGCATTAATATACTTACCACCTCTGAAATATCCACTGAGCCTTCAATGGCTGTGGGGTCACCAGTCAGGCAGAGAACTGGCGCTATTGCTCCTTGGAATAGTCTGCTACCAAGTTGATATTTTCTTACTCTGTGATTTTCTTTCAGGATTTTATACCTTTTCATGTTCCTCATCTTGAAACCTTGAGATGCACCCTATCACTGTCTGTAATTAGCTTTCCTTTCTTTCTTGGGTCTAATCTTGCTTTTTGCTTACACCGTAATTCTCTGCATGGGAGTCATGCAGCTGTGCTATCAAAACTAGACTTTGATCACAGGCATTTGAACCCCAAGGAGAGGATTACACTAATAAAGTTAATAAGGAGGTCAATAATCTAAAGACGTGGTTCAGTCAAAGTCCCCATGGTTTCACTGGGATTTTGTGGGAATGTTTATGCTGTTTCTAATAAACAGTCTGTAAGGCAGATAGGCATGTGGAAGCTGAAGAGCAACTAAGGCACTCACACCAGTGTTCTGCTGAGAACAAGACAGAAGAGATACTTAAACCACTGTGAGAGTGAAATTAGTTCACTTGAAGAATAAGTTGGTAGGCCCTTCACCATCCTTTCAAAGGAGTGCAAAATTCTGGATCCCCAGAGGATGTGAAAATACCTTCTAGTGTCAGAGGAGGGGTTGATCCATGAAACACTGAAAGCAAGATACCTTTTTTTCGTGGTTGTTGCAGAGCAACCCCTGAACCCTGGCATCTTCCTAATCCACGCTGTTTCCAACATCATCTGCTCCATCGTCTTCGGGGATCGCTTTGACTATGAGGACAAGAAATTTCTAGATTTAATTGACTGGATAGAGGAAAACAACAAGCTCCAGGTCTCTATACAAACACAGGTGTGTCTGGTTTTATTTCATATATTTGTTAGTTATTATAATATTCAAATCCCTGAATGTAGTGGAACCATAAATGGTCATAAAATCCTGAGTAAGAAAGACCTACTGCTCCAAAACAGTTTACCTGCCCTATTTTCATAGTTACAATCAGGGGAACATTTTAGTTTAGCCACATTAATCAGAGTGTGCTTTTTTATCCCTTCATTTTTACAGCTATATAATTTCTTCCCGACCATCATGGATTATATGCCCGGACCTCATCAACAACTGATAAAAAATTTTGAAAAAGTTGATAAATTTACAACAGATATTGTAACAGAACACCGGAAAACCCTGGATCCCACTTGTCCTCGAGATTTTATTGATGCTTTTCTTAATAAAATGGAACAGGTACTGTAAGAGTAAAGATTTATTGGATTATATGGAAATCACTACTTGAATCAGGTATTTTCTTTAACTTGTGATGGGGCATTGGGTTTTTGCAAATACAGAGGGAACTTGCTCTTCATGACACATTGACTTCATTTTATCCTCTCCCAGTTTCTTATCAAGTATTTTTAAACACAGAATTAACAGCATGAGCCGAAGTGATGAAAGCTGAAGACCAATCTGGTTAATATAATTCAATGCTCCTTCCATATCATACTATTATCTAGTAAACCTCCCATAAATGCTGGTGATCTGGAGAGTGAGTGTTGTATTTTTAAAATAATGTTAGATGTGTTCATAAACCTACATTATGGGTACAGGATTTTTCTTTTTAAGCAAACTCCTTGGGTTTGTCATTCAAAACCTTCTCCCAAATGTTCCTGCAGGAGAAAGGGAACGATCACTCAGTATTCACCGTTGAGACCTTGAGCAGAACCACACTCGACTTGTTCCTTGCAGGAACAGGGACCACAAGCATCACAATGAGATTTGCAATTCTGATTCTCCATAAATACCCAGAGATAGTAGGTAATGCAAAGAAATAGTTTAAAACTTTTTAATAGGTTGTGGGATCAGTTTGGACAATTCCTGTCACTACCACATGTGCCAATAGTCCCCTAAGGAAGTATGTTTTTGCCATGTGGAAATGTATATATGTCTTAATTGTCTTCACGAGAAGCAGATGTTAGTACTAAATATAATTATATATTCCTGGCATGCTAAAAGCATATTTTGTTGTAAATGTGGGGAGAGGTTAAGGCAAACAGATGGGGGACTTGTTCATTCAACATTTACTGATTTCTCAACAGAGAAGATGCAGAAGGAGATTGATTCCGTGATCGGCCGAGACCGAAGCCCTCGCATGTCAGACCGCAGCCAGATGCCCTTTACAGATGCTGTGATCCACGAAATCCAGAGATACATTGATTTCCTTCCCACTAATGTCCCACATGCTGTAATCAGAGACACCAAGTTCAGAAACTATTTTATCCCCAAGGTCTGTTACACTGTGTCCAAGAAAGGTCATAATCTCTTGAAAACAATTATTAGTTCTTTGTATTTTATTTATTTTCAAAAGCATTGAAATGTGATACTGAAATGATTTTTTTTTTGGAAGGGGACTCTGGAAGTTATTGTGTCCAGTCCCTTGAAGAAGAATACTTTTGCATCCTCTGTATAAAGAGAGAGATATTTCTGGGTTGTTTTTTTTTTTTCACATCAGTGTAAGTTGTAATTTATTTGGAAGCAATATTAAATACTCTAAACAGACTATTAAAATTCACTAAAAAACATCTTTGCCATACCAATGGCATATATTTCCATGCATTAAAAACTGGTTCATTTAAAACTGGTTGAACTTTGACTACTCTTCTGTTTAGCACTGGGAACTTCTTAGTGCCTCCTTGCTTTAACATATCTCCATTGTACCTTTCTTTTTTGTTAATTCAGGACACTCTGATATTCCCTATGCTGACTTCTGTCCTACATGACAGCAAAGAATTTCCAAATCCAGAAAAATTTGACCCAGGACATTTCTTGAATGCAAATGGTACCTTTAAAAAGAGTGACTACTTCATGCCATTTTCTACAGGTAAGATCTCTTGCTATTTCAGATCCCAGACCATCCTCTCCTGAAATCTCTCTGAAGATTTCATGGCTTCATCACCATTGTCTGTACAATGATGTCAGGTGACATCTGCCAGAGTCACTTTGGGGAAGCTCTAACCCCTGCACCATAGTTCCAGCTGACTTCCTTTTTTAGCAAACACAAGAACTCCTCCAATGCCTTCTACAAGATGTGTATGAAGTGGGACTCAGCCATAGAACTTGTCTCTCAAACCATCAAACACCAGCAGAACTTGAGCAACCAGAGCCTCCAAACTACCTTCACACACTTAGTGCTCTTGTTGTTCTAGACCTTTAGTTCCTAGTTTCATTTATCCTTCCCCAAAATACTGTAGCGCTGCCTCTGCATTCTGAGATGTCTAAATTTTCATGGAACTGTGGCTAAAATCAGTTATCAGCAAATACTCCACTGTGACCTCTCTTATTTTTTTTTTTTTTTTTTTTTTTTTTTTTTGGTTGTAGGAAAACGCATCTGTGCAGGAGAAGGTCTGGCCCGGATGGAGATATTCATATTTTTAACATCCATTCTGCAGAACTTTACTTTGAAGCCTGTTGTGGATCACAAAGACATTGACATTAGCCCAATAGTCACTAGTCTGGCAAATATGCCCAGACACTATGAGGTCTCCTTTGTTCCACGCTAACCAAGTGAAGAGTTTCCAGCTCCCAAACTCATGAGTGCTCTGGCTGAATGACAGTCATTCCTCAGTCTGTTGAGAATGCACTCAGACCATTTGGTAGCTACTTTATGGAGAGAAGAGTGCTTAGAAAAGAAAATTGTATGGTGCCTTTATAATCACCACAGCCAGCTCTTAACAGAGTAGGCAATCACACAGGGAAGGACACAGCACCCTATGCAAAATTACACAGATTCTTCTCTGCATATACCTCACCCAGATGGGGTTCCTGTCTGGCTTCTGACATGCCAGGCTGTCTGCACTAGTTCTCTGAGAGCCCTGCTGTTGCTGTTCCTGTCACCTGGGGGGTTCCAGCAGGAATAGATGCTTGTACTACAGGGTTTTTACAAACTCTGCTTGAAGTACTTCTCTCTGTACTTTGTTTGTTTGTAATCTATCTATAAAGGCAAACATAAAACAAGGAGTTTTTTGTGTTAGATAATGATAATCTATACAATTCTTTCCCCAATACTTACTGTCTACTGTGGCGGGGATAGAGTTTATCAGTGACTGGGCAGACTGGTTGTCCTCTGTAATTACAATGAGGGTTTGTGAAATTACAGTTTATACTGCAAAATAAAGAAGTAGTATACTGAATTGTTGTTTTTCTGATATTCCAGAACATCTTTTAGTGAAAAACCAGTGTCCACAAAGCTCATACTCCAAAATCTCTTTCAAGTCCTGTACACATCTGACTGCTTCATTTCACTCATATGAAATGTACTATGGCTTGAAGAATGAGCTGGTTAATGATCTATAAATGTCCAATCCTAATTTTGGATAAAGCTGCACTGACCCCATGGGACCCATTAGAACCCCAACTGTGGTTACAGAGCTGTTCACTGGGGAGAAAAAGGACAAATTAAGTAATACCAGGATACCCCAAGTACCTTTTCCTAGATGAATGCCAGCTTGCACTTTCCCAATATTTTATGAAGTACATAAAGATCATTAACAGCAATGTTACAATCAGAAAAAAATAATAAATAGAGTTTATATAACTTGCCAAGCATATATGTACAGATCAATGGCTGGCATTTCCTGTCTTGATCACATTCCCATCAATGTATAATATATAGTGATTACAGTGAAGACAGACAACTGAATCAGTATTATGTGGGAAAAGACAGAACTGTAGTATTACCACAATGCCATTAACTGTTTATGTGAAACAGACTAAATGTGCTTCCTTTAAAAGATAAATAAGCTAGATATACTATGCATTACTAGCATGGTATTGGAAAGGCAAAAAGCCACAAATTCCACAGAATCACAGAAATAAATTCCCTCACCAGATAAAAAGAAAACACTGAACTTCCTCTTTAGCTGTGTCATGACTAAAATAGCCAAAACAAATGAGGGAGCAGCTTTCTTATTGCAGTTATCTTCCTTCATGCTGACAAGGAGGCAGCCAATGCAGATCAGCAAAACAGCTTCAGTGCCTGGAGACTCCACCATGGTATGAAGTGGGCTTTGGGATTAGAGGAGGGCTAAAGCCATGTGCCCTGATTCTGAACACTGCGGGTGTCTCCACAAAGTACTGCTCTGAAACTTGAATGACTTCAGAATAACCTGTTAGTGTGGCTGGGCAGAACTGTCTTAAAATGCTGGACTAAAAAGAATTCTCCTCTGGAACTGAACTCTTCTGCTTCTTCTAAAAGAGCTATTATTTGCTAGGCTGATTTTCATTCCCTGGTTTGCAGCTGCAGTCCACAACATCAAGAACTGCTTCAGCTCCAAAGTGGTTTGCAGACCATTTTGATGACACACTTTGCCCCTGGACTGTCATTCATCAGCCCTCCCTTTTCTGCTTCCCTCCTGTTCCTCCTTTTGAGAACCCACTATTTTCTTACTCTATTTTCCACCAGAAAATGCTGCAAAGGAGAACTCTGAGATTTAATCTCCTCCTGCACCTCCTCTGGAACTTCTCAGGGATTCTCCAGGTGATACACCTGAGCATTAACCAAGTTGTGGCTTTGCTTTTGGACTGACTATACATTTCCCCAGTACAATGCTGCTCACACACACCTATGTCTCTTCCATGGTGCAGCTCTCCAAGGACCTGCCATCCTTGACATGATGTGGACTCTACCTGTAACACAGAGGTCCCTCAGGCAGGGAGGGTAACAATTACTCAGAGACACAACTGGGAACATAGCTGTCAGCTCTCAGCCTAACTGGAATGCCACTGTCACACAGTCCTCCAGCCAGCCAGGAAGTCCATCTCTAAAATTTCCTCTCAAAAAGAAAGTCCATTGTAGGACAAACCCCTTCTCTCATTTTTGCTTCCAGGAGGTGGAATACTCAAGAGTTTGTGAAGGAATTCACTATTTCTTACCTTTCTTACCTGAAAACACTGAGCACTTGGTGACAGTGCATGGCTAGAAGGATTTCCATCTTCAGAGCCCCTGGAGGTTTTCATCCTTGTAGTTTTAAAATGGCACTGTATTTTGTACACACAGAAAAGCAACTTTTCCAAGAGGAACAGGACATGGTCGGTCCTGTGCCTCTTCCTGCGGGATCTGTGGTGTTCCCTGCTGGCATGGCGCCTCCCTGTGTCCCCCTGCGGTCCTGCCTGGTAACACCGCGAGCACAGAAATGCTGCTTCTACTTCAAACCCAGGATTTTCAAAGTGATGGTGAAGGCTCTCAAAAGTCATCTGCTTCACTCTGTTTAAAGAGCACTAGGGAAAAGTGTCCATCCTGATGATCTTTATCACACTAGCACCTGACTAGACATTCTTTTGAACACTCCAAGTTTGAACCACTTCCTTCATACATACAGTACTTGTACTGTCTACAACTACAACTCACTCAAAAGCCAGCTTCAATTACTTAAGGTTAACAGGTACAGAAAAAATATCCTTGGAGTAGGACAAATAACTGTTCAGTACAAAGGGCTCTGCCAAATCAGCAATTTGGAACATTGCTAACCTAGTAGAGAAGTATGTTTTTGTGGTAGGCATGCCACTTCAAAAACCACTACAAAAAATATCCTTGGAGTAGGACAAATACAGTACAGTTCAGTACAAAGGGCTCTGCCAAATCAGCAATTTGGAACATTGTTAACCTAGTAGAGAAGTACATTTTTGTGGTAGGCATGCCACTTCAAAAACCACTAGGATCAAAATTCACTGGTGAAGCAGAGAAAGAGTCTGCTAAGTCAACTGAGCATGTAATAAAATACTATGTCTTGAAACTTCACCAGAGGTCCAGACAGTCGAAGAATGTAATTGCAGGAATACTTGATGCAGAGTTTCAAACATGTTCTCTTCTATCATCCCTAGTAGCTTGAAGGAGTTTGTCTTTATTAACACACCCCTTTGAAAAAAAAAAATCAAACAAACAGCCTGTGTAATCTTTCCAACAGAACTTGAGATTCCAGAGAAATCTATGCAGCAAGTTTATTGTAAATTTGTAATTAGTCTCTCTATTTCAAACAGATAAAAGGGGACACCAAAATGAAGTGTTTTCAATACTCCACCCATTAAGTCCAAAGGTCCAGGTATCTTCCCAACACAGAGCTCAATGAAGGAAAAATTGAAGTTTAGGTCCTGCTGCTACTAAGGCAAAATGTCTTCACAGATTATGGAAGACTTTCCCTAGACTGAGTATTTCATGTGGAAAACAGGACTAACACACATACAGCCAATATCGACATGAGTTAAAGACAGGCTTCTACTTTTCACTGCCGAACTGAGACAACAGTACCCCTTGAGAAGAGGAAAATATTATTCAGCCTTAAGCCTGAATACAGCCTACCAATAGCTGGAAAATGTCCCAGTCTCCATGTCAGCTGTAAACCAAATCCTTGTCAACATACAGAACTGCTGTTGTGCAAAACCAGGGATCAGTTCGATTCGCTGCCCAACTCCAGCTGACAGACTATTTTAATTTCATCGTTTCTCCAGTTTTTTGTACTTGGCTTCTGCAGAAGGAAAAATACTATTTTAGTATGGGGTAGGTAAAAGCTTTGCATCCTGTAAGCTAATTTACTGTATCATTCAGGATCCCTTTTTTCTACTGCATTTAGGCAGATATAATTGTATAATAATTTTTTTAAGAACCTGGTGCTTAAGTCAGACAATAATATTATTTTAAGCCAAGAGGGCTTGGGTGTCTGGTGGAACATTATGAATCCCTCAATTTCCAAGGTGAAACATCAGTTTTTAAATTATAAGTCAGTGCCTACCATAAAAAAGAAATCAAGCCTCACTAACAATCAGTAGTTTAACAACACCTGTACTAGTCCACCATAACGTAACTCATTACACGAATCGTTTCCCAATGCTTCACTTCACACACAATGTTTGTGCTCAAAAGCAGCACAGGCAACTCTGCACCTCAGATTAAAAAAAAAACCAGTTTGTTTGTTAAACAAAACAGAGTTTACTTTCTTTCTTTTTAAATCCTCTTGCAAGGCACTGTGCTGCTAGGTCTTAACAGTGGAGGACAATAGTTACCAAGTTTTTTGGAATATGCATCCAATTTATAAGCTGCCTGCTCCAGAGCGGCGACCTGTTCCTCAATTAGGTCTATCTGTTCCAGATATGGCTGAAGATCAGCATCTTAAAAAAGCATAAAAATGTTATCTGTCAGTTCTCAGTAATGCACTTCAAAGGAACAGATCACACTTGAAACACAAGAATTTATTACATTCTTCAGATAGGACAGTACAAAAGGTGCCCTCTCCCATACCAAAATTAAGTGGTGACTCTGACAGCCACATTCCAGGAAAATATTAACTGTTTAAAAGTACTGTCTAGTCTCTAACACAAATAACAAGAGAACATTAATTAAAATACATGTTATTCCTATCAAATCCAGAGTCTGGGGTAAACCAGGTAAACACAAATTCAGATGTATTTTCTCCTACAGTAGTCTACAGAGTCTAAAGCTGTTAAGAAATATACAAGACTGGCATTGCATAGCAGCACACCTATATCAGTGAGTTTTCTTTCCTTCAGCACTAATGGAACCTTCTGACTCTAAGATGCTTTATTTCCCAAACAAGTGCACCATTCATGACACCCCTACCTTATCTGGTGTACTTACATTTTTGGTTTAAATCCTTCAGATTTCTACTGATGTTTATAGCAATATCTTTCATTTCTAAGTACTTCAAGCTAGTCAGCTTATTCATGTTTTCCAAGAGTTTGTAGTCTTCACTGGTGGCTTAAAAAATAAAAAGTATATTTTAATTAAAGGTAATGTGGTTTGAATTGTGTGAAGACTCTTCAAGAGGACCAGAGATTTCAAACCAACACCCAAATGAAGCACAACAGTTTAGATGGCAATACAGGTTATTAACATACACTCTACAAAAAGATGACATTTTGTGAATTGCAAAAATCAACTGCACTGACGAATTTACTTCTAAACTTTTTTTGAAAAAAATTTACTAAGTCCTCATATTTCTACATTTAATTCTGTCAGTTAGACACTTATGTTTACAAAACTGATAGCACAAATCCAGACTGGTAATTTGTACCATATATCCTTCAAGTCTGCAAATCAGGAGTGATTTCAAAATTAGAGCCTATGCAATTAACTTGGTGAGCAGTTTACTTCACTCCAGTTAATTCTGCACATCAGTTTATTCTAAAGGATAAATATTGGAAAACATATATGATCCTTGCTCTCAAGAAAAAAATGACTCCACTCTCTGTGACGCCTCCCTCCAACTCTGTGTTAACCTAGACCATTTTTGTTAGATTGACTTTCCATGTACAAACTTCATTGAGATGAAAAAGAATTATTTTTAAGCTGCTGATATCACACTGAATTGTTCTGGAAAATATTTGTGCTATTCTGGGACTTCATTAAATTAATATAACTAATCTTGGTGTTGTCAGCAGCCTAGCAATGTGCCAAATTTGAACTGCCAGTCTTACCAGACACGACTGAAATAGTTACACTTTAAACAAACTATCCAACAGATTTCTTGGAAACAAAGAAGAAAAGAAAGAAGAACTTGCCGGTCAGTGTTGCAGTGCCTTACCTGTCAGTTCACCTGTCAGGTAAGTGGCCATTTTGCTGAACATGTCTTTGCAGAGTTCATTGATATCTGCTTCCGCTGGCTCCTTAGCTTCCTCTGCAGTTTCAACAGCAGGATCCTCTACGCGGGGTAAAGACATTACAGGGTTAAGGCAAACTGTAGCAAGTCCGGAAGCACAACAGAAAGATTACATGGTCCCATTTCTTCCCCCTTCAAGCTGCTACAGTTATCTTCCATGTAAGTTGCCTTCTTTACACTTTACACTGTTAAGGGGTAACCAACCACGGCAGCTTCTTCGAAGTAGCACCAACATTATTTCCAAAAAATACTTCAAGGAGCATTCAAGAGACAGGCACCCTGCACTGACAAGTATTAGCCCCCCTCGTGTTTAGACAGGAGAGCAATTTGGGGAGAACTTCTGAGTGGCTGTGCATGGTGCTGCTGTTTATTTCTAGTCACTGACAAGAAAAGAAGCACAGCTGCCCCAGCCCGCTTCATATGGGCTACAACAGATCCCCACCTGCGGAGAGCGGCAATGGCCGCTTTTCTTCTCCAAACCCGTTTCTACCGCAATCTGCCCTTGTTCGGCCCTTCCCCGGAGCAGTCCGGCACCTCTTCCCCAGCCCGCAGGCCGCTCCTTCCCCCGTCGGCAGCGTTGGCCGGCTCGCACACCACGGCTGCCCGAGGCCCGCGGCTCCCTCCGACCGAAGCGGCGGCAGGGGCAGGACCCGGCCGGTCCCCAGGGCAGCAGCGGCAGAAGGCGTACGGCCCGGCCCGGCCGGCACCCGCCAGGCCGCGGGCTCGCCGG